>NC_072480.1:15622500-15923750 GCF_027574615.1 Eptesicus fuscus
GATAAACGTAGCTGTCTGACCTTGTAGGTCCAAGACTAGATACGCCCATACTCTCAATGCCATGCCAGGTGTATTTTTTAATTGGATAGAACTGTGTTGTTTTCAAGGCCAGCAGCGAGCTAACCACTAAGGGGCACAAAGGGCTGGCTCTTTAATAAAAAGGGAAGTTCTGCTTGTAGCTTTGCTTAGAATTTGAATTCATTTTCTCTAAGCCCACCCCGGTGAATAAAGTATGACTCCAAAATCTCTGAGCATTGCTTCATTTATTCCAGTTCTCGATAACATCAGAATGTTATCAGAAACCAATCTTTTTTTGTATAATTCAGTGATATGCTTATGGTGAAAATCATGCCCCATATTCATCTGTTGATTTAAATATCAAATGTATTTTTGTTTTGTATGACAAAACATCAAGAGTTGTGACAAGTACCTCTTATATAAACAGGAGAAAGGTGAAGGTTGCTGATAAGACCTGGTGCATAAAAAACTGTATGAAATCCCCAAAACATTTTCATATGCTTTATACACAGCAGCAATCCAGAGAATTTTAAGTTATAAATTAGGTCAAGTATGGAGCATGCAGCTGGGAAATACTTGGCTAGGTAAGGATGCTTGACCTTACCTCTAATCATTTTAAGATTATAAGCACTATATGGGTTCAGATTCTTCTTACTAATTTGGTACCAGGGGATGTGTTATAGGACCTATGGGGCTGTCACATCCTGAATTATATGCTTATACTCAATACAATCTAACTTCTCTTTAATATTCATTTCATTAAGGTTCTATCATTTCACCTGAAATCCAGAATGGTTAAAATGAGAACTTTGTAAGAAGAAACTTAAAGCTATAATAAAATTAAATCAAAGTACCTGTAGCAAAGTCCTTGTTGAATGATCTTTCTTCTTTCGTTTTCTTTGTACTCCTGAAAATATAAATCATGTAGAAATCAGAATCCACAAAGGAAAAGACTGATGCTTGATTACATAAAATGTAAAACTCTTACACGCCAAAAGTGATTACAAAGTCAAAAGATATGGCAAACTTAGACTAAATGTTTGCAACACCTATGATAAAAGGCCAATTTAAAAAATATAAAAAGATCTCCTAAATCAATACAAAAAAAGACACTGGAGTAGAAAAATGGGCATATTGGGAGCCCTGTGGGGAGAGAGTGCATTGAATAGGAAAACAGACTGGGTGACAGGAAAATAAATATAATTGATCAAAATATAGGGGAATACACTCAATTTCACTCAAAGATGCAAAGTAAAACAGATTGACAAAGGTGAAGGTGCTCAGTATCTAATGTTTGCAAGGATTTGGGTAAGTATGTGCTGGTGCGGCCTCTTTGGAAGATTAAAAAAAAAACAACCCTCTTCTGGGGAGAGGATTCACTACCAGTGTTATAATCTGCTTTTTAAAACTAATACATTATTGTTACCTTTCCTGAGTAAACAGTAATTGACAACAGGGTTTTTCATAGTATTTCTTAATAAGTTAAAAGAGTAATGTTTTCAACAAAACAAAAAAATCAAAATAAAGGATATTGTGTTGAAATGGCATTTTGTTCTGAGCAGCTTGTTTTATGCACACCCCGTTATTCCTAGGAGGTGAACTTGATGTCCCCAGCCCACCCTCATTAGGACCTAAACTGTGGCCAGTGCGTACTACATATGAGGCGCACCAAATTCCTACTAGCAACACATATTTCAAAATAATGTAAATTTAGGATTTCTTATTCTTCTTCCTCAAAACATCAACCCATTATTTTTTAAAAAGGTACCAAAACAGGAATTTTTAGGGGTGAAAAAGACAGGTTTTAGGAAATTGAGAGGACCATGGAGGAAGCACAGGGCTGCAGAGCAGCAACAGGTACATTTCCATAGAATGAGGGAGCTGGGAACAGCAGAAGGTCTATATTTACAAAATAAAGGGCAGGAAGCTCCTCATCCAGACGTAGAAGAAAGCCCAAAGGAAACAGGGAAACAATTACGAAGGGGAGGGGGGAGGGTGAAGCACAGGAGTTACTATAGTAACTAAGGGAATAGTGACCAATCAGAAGGGATATCAAGGCACAAGGATCTGTAGCCTTTATAAGCCACAGGGAAAAGGAACTCAGTGGGACCTTTCCCCCTCCCCACGTGGGAGTCTGTAGTTGTTTTTTTAATGAATTTCCACCTTTGCTATACCACCTTCTGTCCTGAATTCATTCTTCAACTCCAGCGGACAAAGAAATCAAGGACATCCTGCACAGGGGAACTCTGCGTGTTCCAGTCCAAAAATTCTGCTTCAGTAATGACTCAAAAATGAGGGTAGCCGAAACCGGTGTGGCTCAGTGGATAGAGCGTCGGCCTGCGGACTGAAAGGTCCCAGGTTCGATTCCGGTCAAGGGCATGTACCTTGGTTGCGGGCACATCCCTGGTGGGGGGTGTACAGGAGGCAGCTGGTCGATGTTTCTCTCTCATCGATGTTTCTAGCTCTCTATCCCTCTCTCTTTCTGTGGAAAATCAATAAAATATTTTTTAAAAAATGAGGGCAACAATATTGTTTGGATAAAATGAAGTTGGCATGACACAGAATTGAGCTTTTTCCAAACAGGTCCTGACTGCAGTCCACAAGGAGCATTCCAGATTCAGTGCTAGACAGACACTGCTCTTTCCAGCAGTACATGGAAACCATTCGTGAATGAATGTCCATCTCCTACGCCCATTCAGCCAGGGTCCAATTTTAGAACTTAATTGCTAACTATTAATTAGAACTGAAATGCTAACCATTCTTAGGACAATTTCATTTAGGGGCCATGCAGCACTTTATCAATTTTATCTACTAAAAATTCTGATATTCTTTTGGAAGAGAAGCAGTCACAAAAAGGCAGAGCTTTTTACCTTGTGATATAGGCTGATTGCAGTGAGGATGGAAGACACAAGGCAAAGGCTTTACAGAGAGTAGGCCTAGTTCACAAAGAAAAGTTAGTACATTATATTACACACTACAAAGAAAATAACAATTTTATATGTAAAATTTTTAATTCAGAAATTTTTATTTTAATTCAGTGAGGCTAGTAAACCAGGTTACTTCATGTCTTACCTAAATTATCACTTTTCTTTAAACCCACAATACTAAATTTTAGAGACTTACCAGATAGAGTTTCTCTTGATGGATCATGTTCTTGGCAAAACACTCTGAAAATATGCAATTTCAAAGAATTGTTAAATATTTTTACTTACACTTTAAAAATATTATGCCTATTTTCTTATGATTTAAGAAGTGATAGATCCTCCCTTCCCCCAACTGATGGGCGGAGTATGACGTAAACTCCACCTGCAGCCGGACATTCCTGAACACCTTATATGGACTGTACATTGAACCACCAATCAGCACCTGCCATATACCCTAAGCCCCCAATTCCTAAATCCCTAGGTGCCTAATCATGTGCCTTACAGGAAACCACCAATCAGCGTGTGCTGAGTGCCCTAACCCCGTCCCCTCTTTTCCTCCCCTTAAAAGGCACTCTCACCCCAGCAAGCTCGCCCTCTCCCCTCTCCCCTCTCCCCTCTCCCCTTCTGGAAGGCAGCCGGCAGGGTGATCTCCAATAAAGCCTGTGTCCTGGTATCCCATGGTCTCCGGCCCTCTGTTTCATCTTTCAAGAAGGAATTAAACTATCTTTATGATGGTATTGCCCTAAATATTTGTTAAAGAAAAATGCTGTTTGAGACTTCGGGTCAAGATGGTGGTATAGGTAAACGCTGTGCTGGCCTCCTCCCAAGGCCACATCCAATTTACAACTAAATTATAGAACCACCACTACTGAGAATCACCTGAAAGTCTTAGCTGAACAAAACTCCTATAACTAAGGATATAAAGTAAAAGCCATGTCAAGACTGGTAGGAGAGGCAGAGATGAGTGTGGCTATTAAGAACTGGGAGGGATATCTTGGCTGTGGAGGCCCCCACTGAGGAGTGAGGGGCCTTAGCTTAGCCCCACACCAGACTCCCCAGCCCGCAACATCAGTGCCACAAAGTCTGGCTGTGGAATCAGCAGGGACCCAGTCTGGGTGTGGTGGAGGACTGTTGTAAGACCCAGACAACCTCTTAAAAGACCTGAGTACAGACTCACACACACTCACCCTAAGTTCCAGAGAAGGGAAAGAAGCTTAAAAAGTGCCAGGGATATATGAGGAGGAACTAGTCTGGCTTCAAGCAAGACCTGGAGGGGTAGCTCTCTCCAGACAGAAGTGCCATCAGGCACCATTGTTCTGTTACTGATGCCTCCCCACATGCAACCTGCAGGCGCTGGTGGACACAAAATCTGAGTCAACCTGGCTAACAGAGTTCACCTTGGCCTGGTGATTCCCCGAGACCCCGCCCCACCCAATCCCCACACCCACCCAAACACCTTACAGAGGCGAATCCACAAAAGCTCTGTGGAATTTCCTAAAATTTCTGAAAGATCCACAAACCCCAAATGAACACTGGCTGGCCTCAGCTTTCCATGTACCTCTTGCTAACAGTCCCAAGCCTGGAGCTATAGAAGCCAGCCTCATTTCACAGCATAACCACTATCCACTCCCAGCACAGGCAGCTACCAGACACAGATCAGTCCGCAGCTCCTACCAGGTGGCCTCAGGCCAAACAGCAGCTGGCCTTGGCCTGCACAGGAGCCCCTCCTAAGAGGCCCTGGAACCAACACACCTGGGGGCTGGCTTCAGACCATACCAGAGCACCACCCATTAGTGCCACAAATGACACACCCAGTAGCGGTCTCAGCAGGCCCAGAGCCCTGTCCAAGCAAACCCCACTCCGTGGGGTCAGCCCCTGCACAGCTTGGCTGTGGTCATCGCCAGTCCTCACAATTCGTCAGCCTGAGGATCAACCCTACCCACCGATGTGCCAACAGCAATCACGGTTCAACTCAATGGAAGGGCACGTACCACCCACACAAGGGACAGCCCTGGGACACCCAGTTCAGAGAACATGGAGACTATGCCACTGGCTCCACAGGCCCCCTTCTGCATACGGCCACTGCCCAGTGAGGAGATACAGCAGCTCTCCCTGACACACAGACACAGACACAAGGAGGCAGCCAAAATGTGAAGACAAAGACACATGTCCCAAATGAAAGAACAAAATGGAGGTAAGCAATCTACCAGATGCAGAGTTCAAAATAATGGTTATAAGAATGCTCAATGAACTTAGGGGAAGAGTAGATGTATCAGTGAGACGTTCAACAAAGAGATAGGAAGCATAAAAAAAAAAAAAAGGAGGTAGAAAAAATAACCAGTCAGACATGAAGTATACAAGAACTGAAATGAAAACTACATTAGATGAAATCAGCAGATTAGATGAAGTAGAGGATTAAATCAGTGATATGGAAGACAAGGTAGCAGAACAGCAAAAAGAAAAAATACTTTTTAAAAAATGAAAATAGTTTAAGAGACTTCAGGGACAACATAAAATGTAATGATATTCACATCTCAGCAGTACCGGAAAGAGAAGAGAGAGAATAATGGATTGAGAACTTATTTGAAGAAATAATAACTGAAAACTTCTCTAACCTGGCAAAGAAAATAGACATCCAAGTCTAGAAAGTGCAGAGAGTCCCCAAAAAGGTGAACCCAAAGAGGCCCACACCAAGATGCATAATTAAAATGCCAAAAGTTAAAAGGGAACATCTATGATACTTTCAATAATAAAGATAAATAAAATAAAACTAGAGGCCTGGTGCATGAAATTTGTGCATAGGTAGGGTCCCTAGGCCTGGCCAACAATCAGGGACAATCTGGGCCTTCTGGCTGCTGGCCAGGGCCTTCCTTCGTTCCAAGCTGCTCCCTGGTGGTCAGCACTTGTCATAGCCAGCAGTCGAACTCCCAGTCAGCAGAACTCCCAAGGGGACAATTTGCATATTAGCCTTTTATTATATAGGATGCCAAAGGTTAAAGACAGAGAGAATCTTAAAAGCAGCAAAAGAAAACTGTTAGCTGATTTCTCAACAGAAACTTTGCAGGCCTGAAGGGTTAGCATAAAATATTCAAAGTGATAAAAAGCAAGGACCTACAACTAAAGTTACTCCACTCAGAAAGGCTATCATTTAGAATCTTAGGTGTGATAAAGAGCTTCCCAGCCAAGAAAAAGCTGAAGGACTTCATCACCACCAAACCAGTATTATAAGAAAGGTTAAAGAGAGAGAGAGAGAGATAGAATTGGAGGAGGAGAAGCAGAAGCAAAAAATATGAGTAAGAAAATATTGCAAAGAAAAATTATTACTGATAAAGGTAAATAATAAAAGCACTGGATCAATCAACTATAAAGCTAATACAAAGTTTAAAAGGCAAAAGTAATTACAACAGTAGATCAAGGGATATATACACACACACAAAAGAAGTAAAAAAAATGACAAATAAATAAATGTGGAGGTGGAGAGTAAAACTGGTTGTGATTTTAGAATGTGTTCAAATTGAAGCAACAACCAACCTAAGACAGACTGCTGTAAACATAGCTTGAAATATATGATGTACATGGTAATCACAAACCAAAAGCCTACAAAAGATATACAAGAAATAAAGAGAAAGGAATCAAACAACACTACAGAAAGTCATCAACATACAAGAGAGTAAGAGAATAAGAAAGGAACAGAGAAGAATTACAAAACCAATCAGAAAACAATAATAAAATGGCAATACCTATATGCCTTGCAATAATTACTTTAAATATAAACAGATTAAATACTCCATCAAAAGACAATGGATAGTTTCCTCAAAAAATTTAATATGGAACTCCCATTTGACATAGTGGTTCCACTTCTAGGAATATATCCTAAGAAACCAAAACCAATCAGAAAGAATGTATGCATTCCTATGTTCATAGCAGTGCAATTCATAATAGCTAAGATCTGGAAACAGCTCAAGTGCCTGTTTCATCAGTAGATGAGTGGATAAAAAAGAGTTGTGGTACATTTACACCATGGAATACTATGCAGCAGTAAAAACAGAAGGATATCTTACCCTTTGAGTCAGCATGGAGGGGTCTGGAGAATATTATGCTAAGTGAAATAAGCCAATCAAGAGAAAGACAAGTATCACATGGTCTCACTCATATGTTGAATCTAATGAACAAAATAAACTGAAGAACAAAATAGATCCAGAGACAGAAACATGGAACAGACTGTCCAACCTCAGAGGGAAGATGGGGTGGAGGGGTGGTGGGAAGAGATTAACCAAAGAACTTATATGCATATATGCATAACCCATGGACATTGACAATAATGTGGTAAAGGCCTGGGGCAGGGGGCGGATGTGTGCTAGAAGGGGTCAATGGGGGGAAATGGGGACATCTATGATACTTTCAACAATAAAGATCAATTTTAAAAAGGCAATGGATAAAGAAGTTGTGGTACATACATAATGAAATATTACTCAGCCATAAAAATAATGAAATCTTACCATTTGCAACAACATGGATGGACCCAGAGGGTATTATGCTAAGTGAAATAAGTCAGACAGAGAAAGACAAATATAGATTTCACTTATATGTGGACTCTAAAGAACAAAATAAATGAACAAACAAAATAAGAAAAAGACTCATAGATACAGAGAACAAACTGATGGTTGCCAGATGAGAGTGGAGCTGGGGGCTGGAGAAAAAGGTGAAGTGATTAAGAAGTAGAAAATAGTAGGTACAAAACAGTCACAGGGGCATAAGGTACAGCATTGGGAAATAGTCAATAATATTGCAATAACTATAAGGGTGCCAGGTGGGTGAAAAACTTATTGAGGGAATCACTTTGTAAATTATATAAATGTCTAATCACTATGCTGTATACCTGAAACTAATATATTGAACATCAACTATAATTGAAAATTTTTTAAAGTAAAAAAAAAAAAAAAAAAAATTCTGTTCAAACTTGTGTAAGTTACTGACCACATCAAGCACAGATGGAGCCTCTGCCAGATGTTCTCCATGCTCTTGGGCCTCAGAAAGGTCAGTATGCTCGCTGAAGGGTTTAGCGCTGACTAGATATTCTGAACAATACTGGTTTATACAGAGTAATCAGTAGGTTTTTACTGAATAAAGACACCTAAAGACTCAACATCTAAGATGCACAAAATTTTATCTGACTGTATTCAAAGTTCTGATTTTCAACAATAGCACAAAACTGCATGTATTAATTTGGGAAGCACAGTTTTCAAACTCTACAGGCATCTCCCCTAAATTTTAGATTTGAACTGCATGAATCTAGAATTGATCAGTGCCCTAGAAGAGAGGTAGCAAAGCTATGAAGAAGAAATGATGAATTTTAAGGATCTGCTCAAGCTGCATTTTCTTTCCATCCTTTCTTCCTCCTCATCCTCTACCTACATCTCCTTCCTTCCCTTATGGTGCCGATCCCTAAGATGCAGGGTTCCCTCGCCTATGGGAATGAATGAATTCTTCCTGTCTCACACCAGTTCCCCCCTCCTCCATTTAGTTTTCCCAGCCACCCCACCTCTTCTCCCAATCAAAATTAATCTCCTCACCCTTTGGATTCTGGAATCTCTGAGCACTTTCATTTGCCAGGTAGTTAAATTTTTTTTTTAATATGAAAATTTTCAAACATATATAAATGTGGAGGAGATATGATGAACCCTCATACCCCCAACCATCATTCAATTTCACTTAACATCATTAATCATCAGGGAAATGCAAATCAAAATCACAATAAGATATCACCTCACACCTGTTAGGATGGCTACTATCAAAAAGACTAGAAATAAGAAGTGTTGGTCAGGATGTGGAAAAACCTTGTGCACTACTGGTGGAAATGTAAATTGATGCAGCCATTATGGAAAACAGCATGGAAATTCCTCAAAAAATAAAAAACAGAACTACATACAATCCATTTCTGGGTATTTATCTGAAGAAAACAAAAACACTAATTCACAAAACTATATGCACCCCTATGTTCATTACAGCTTTATTTACAACTAGAGGCCCGGTGCACGAAATTCGTGCACGGGAAAGGGGGTGGGGTGTCCCTCAGCCCAGCTTGAACCCTCTCCAATCTGGGACCCCTTGAGGGATGTCCCACCGGGATCAGGCCTAAATGGGCAGTCGAACATCCCTCTCACAATCCAGGACTGCTGGCTCCCAACCACTCGCTTGCCTGCCTGCCTGCCTGATCACTCCTAACCACTCCCCTGGCAGCCTGATTGACACCTAACTGCTCCCCAGCTGGCCTGATTGCCCCTAACTGCCCTCCCCTGCCAGCCTGGTCACCCCTAACTATCCTCCCCTTCAGGCCTGGTTGCCCCCAAATGCCCTCCTCTGCTGGCCCGGTTACCCCCAACTGCCCTCCCCTGCAGGCCTGGTTGCCCCTAACTGCTCTCCCCTGCTGGCCTGGTCACCCCCAACTGCCCTCCCCTACAGGACTGGGTTCCCCCCAACTGCCCTCCCCTGCCGGCCTGGTCACCCCTAACTGCCCTCCCCTACAGGACTGGGTTCCCCCCAACTGCCCTCCCCTGCTGGCCTGGTCACCCCTAACTGCCCTCCCCTACAGGACTGGGTTCCCCCCAACTGCCCTCCCCTGCCGGCCTGGTCACCCCTAACTGCCCTCCCCTGCCGGCCTGGTTGCCCCTAACTATCCTCCCCTGCAGGCCTGGTTGCCCCCAACTGCCCTCCCCTGCTGGCCTGGTTGCCCCCAACTGCCCTCCCCTGCTGGCCTGATCGCCCCCTACTGCCCTCCCTTGCAGGTCTGGTACCTCCCAACTGCCCTCCTCTGCTGGCCTGATCACCCACAAGTGCCCTCCCCTACTGGCCATCTTGTGTCCACATGGGGCGGCCATATTTGACCACATGGGGGTGGCCATCTTTGACCACATGGGGGCAGCCATCTTATGTGTTGGAGTAATGGTCAATTTGCATATTACCTCTTTATTATATAGTATAGCCAAGATATGAAAACAACCTAAGTAGCCTAAATCAATTTAGTTAACAGTTGGGTTACTGTTTTGTTTTTACTAAATTGTATAATTATTTAACTGAACTGAAACTTTTCATCAAAAAGAAGCTCAAGTTTCTCCCTGGATAAAACAAATATAATTCTATTGAACTTGAACTATGCCTTATTGGGCCCTGGCCAGTGTGGCTTAGTTGATTGGAGCATTGTCTCATACACCGAAAGTCATGGGTTCGATTCCCAGTTAGGGCACATACCTGGGTTTCGGGTTCGGTCCCAGGTTGGGACATGTACAAGAGGCAGCCAATTGACGTTTCTCTCCCACATTTATATTTCTCTCTCTCTCTCTCTCTCTCTCTCTCTCTCTCTCTCGCTCTTGCTCTCGCTCTCTTCCCTTTTCTCTCTAAAATTGATGAGCATATCCATTGGTGAGGATTAAGGGAAAAAAAGAAATATGCCTTATTGGGTTAAAATTAACATTTAAAGAATTATTAACAACAAAAAGCAAGATTTAAAAGTCAAAAGCAATACAAACAAGGTAAGTTTCTTCAAGAACTGAAAGACTGATTACTGTATTTGCTGCACAGTTTATCATCTTTAGAAGTTATTTTTAGGTATGATAGTGGTGACCATGGTGGGAAAAGATATTTATTGAGCAGACAAGATGGATAAACAATAGACCTGTGGCTAACAAGTAAGGCTCCTTTCCTGTTTATAGGAAAAAGCAAATGTGAACTGGTTCCCAGTCTCATGGCTACCCATTTTGTAGATCACTAGGTCACTCATGCCACTGTGACAACCAATGCTTTCCACCAGAGAAGAAGGGATGTAGGAAGATTACAACCAAAACCAAAACCAACCCTACTTATTTTCTTCTCATGATATATGGAGAAGGTATTGTGAAGTCAGACTCCCAACAAGGGACCCCAAACTAAGTTCTTACTTAGAAATAATTAGCATAAAATTAGTTTTAAAAATCTCTTTGCGCCCTAGCCAGTGTGGCTCAGTTGTTTCGAGTGTTGTCCTGTACACTGAAAGGTTGAAGGTTCGATTCCCCAATCAGGACACATACCTAGATTGCGGGTTCGATCCCCAGTTTCTCACATCAATGTTTCTTTCTCTCTCTCTCCCCCTCCCCCTTCCCCCTCTCTCTAAAAAAAAAAAAAAAAAATCAATCAACATCTCCTTGGGTGAGAATTAAAAATATATGTATCTCTGCCTTAATCTTAAACCATTCCTTATTTCATTCCAGTCCCCTAATGTGGCTCTAAAACTGTTTTGTTACATACTTATAAATTCCTCCAGATCCAGCGTATAGAACTGCATGGTCATTCTTGGCACAGAAAAAGTGGTAATTCTTGGAACAGGATTTTTTATCACATCCCACGGTGGCTCCTTTTTCATCACAAAATGTGCATTTCTACAGAAGAATAGATATTACTGAGTAAGCACCTGTTTTCATAATCTTTCTTAAAATTTAAAATTAAACATGCTATTAAATATTATTTTTAAGTCAGCAACCCTAATGTCTTGAGGTACAATATTACTAACATTTGGCTGGTTAGCTAACTAGAACACTTGGCACAGACTGTTTTGTAATGATCTGATTAAAAGCAGAGAGGATGATGGGCCCTTGATGACATCATCGAGCCATTGAAATAACCAACCTTGAAGCCAATTTCTCCTCTGGCTAAGTGAGAAAATAAGCATCCTTTGTGTTAAATCCATTTGAGTTGGCATTCCTCCTACTTACAGCCAAAACATTCTAAGGCATATATACTTCGCTGATGAAGCATTTTATAGTTTGTTTTAAATTATTAAATGTTCAATCTGAGTTTCCAATGCCGGTCCCACTTCCTTCAGCTCTCCAGGATGCACCTCTGTCCTTGGTTTATTAACCAAATAGACTTTCTTTTGAAGGCATCCCCCAAGGGTCTGTTCATCTTGTGAGTAATAATGTAATTTATACTTACCAGCCTCCTTCCTCTGAAGATTTCTTTCTTTACTGCTTCCACATCAAAACTTCTATAACCATGTTTTGGTTCATCCTCCTCACATTCCACAAGTGCTGAAGAATACAGCTGCAGATTGGGAGAGGAAAAAATCCAGAGTATGCACAGAGTAATGGTGAAAGCTACACGTCAGAAAATGGCACCAAAAAGTAATCACCAGGAGTGGAAGATGATAGAACAGTGATAACATTTTGGGGGTGGGGTGGGGGGTGTGAGCAGATCACAAGCCACCCTGCTTTTCTTAGAAGAGGTCCCAATCCCCAGGCGTGTTTTCTATTCCAGAACCCTGACCCCCAATGGCTAACTGAACCTGGTTGGGGCTCTCACCCCACGCTGGGCCAATCAGATTTTCTATCCTAGGAAAGTAGAATAGGCTCTGAGCCACATGCTCAGAGCAAGCCAGCCTGTAAAAAGAAAAACAAAACAAAAACGAGGGCAGAGAGGACATCCTGGGCTCCTGATGGCTTCCCAGAGCCTGTTTCTTAGACTGGCTGCATGTCTGCCTTCAGGAGCCAGGAAATGCCCCAGCAACCTTATCACCAAGCCCCTTTTATTGCTTTGTGTTACTTGAAACCAAAAGAATTCAACTCCCTCCGAATTAAGGATCAACGTAACACATATACTCAAATAACAAGGGCACGAAAAACAAAAATCTGTGATACTGGATATAAGCAAAGGTTTCTTAGAAAAAGCAGAAGCTATTTAGAAACTATATAGAAAAAGTTAATAAGTTGGACTTTCTCAAAACTAAAACTTTTTGCTCATTGAAAGAATTGATAAAAAACAAAAAAGCAAACCAGAGACTGGGAGAAAATATTCACAATATGGCCCTGGCAGTTGTGGCTTAGTGGGTTGGTTATCATACTGTGCACCAAAAGGTTGCCAGTTTGATTCCAGGTCAGGGCACATGCCTGGGTTGCAGCCTGATCCTCAGCAGGGGGCGTGTAGGAGGCAGTTGATTGATGTTCCGCTCTCACATATGTTTCTCTCTTTCCCTCTCCCTTCCTCTCTCCCCCCCAAAAAACAAAAAAAATCAATAAAAAATATTTTTAAAAATATTCATAGTATGTATATCTGAAAAGTGTATCAGGAATATAGGAAAAACTCTTATAACTCATCAAAGAGAAAATAATAATATATAATAAAAGCCTAATATGCTAAGTGTCTGACCATTCGTTCGACTGTTTGACCAGTCACTATGATGCACACTGACCACCAGGGGGCAGACGTTCCGAATGGTAGGTTAGCTTGCTGCTGGGGTCCAGCCAATTGGGACTGGGTGAGACGGGCCAGACACGCCCTGGAGCCCTCTCACGGTCCCTCCATGGCCCTGATTGGGACTGGGCAAGATGGGCCAGACATGCCTTGGAGCCTTCCGGCAGTCCCTTCCGGGCCCCGATTGTGCATCAGTGGGTCCCTCGGCCTGGCCTGCACCCTCTCGCAATTTGGGACCCTTCAGGGGATGTCAGAGAGCCGGTTTCAGCCCGATCCCCACAGGTCAGGCCACGGGACCCCACCCGCACTGGTGCACAAATCCGTGCACTGGGCCTCTAGTAATAAGATAAACAATTCAATTAAAAATGGGCAAAACATTTAAACAGACATTTCATAGAAAGAGTTACAAATGTTGAAGAAGCACATGAACAGAATCTCAATATCTTTAAACTTTAAGCAAATTAAAACCATACTAAGATACCAATACACACTCACTAGACTAGCAAAAATGAAAAAGACTGAAAATACAAGTGTCGAGGGTGTGGATCAAATACAACTCTTACACGTTGTTAGTAGTGTAAAATGACGCAATTACTTTAAAAGTTAAACATACACTTAATTTATGACCCAGCATTCCTCTTTTAGGTATTCACCCAAGAGAAATAAAAGCTTATACTCACACATAAAGACTCATATTCATAGCAGATTTATCCTAATTTCCCCAAACTGGAAATGACATATTTTATCAATAGGCAAATGGATAAAGAAATTGTAATATATCTATACAATGGGATACTATGCACAAGTTGAAAGGAAAAAAAATAGATACATTCAATAACACAGAAGAATGTGTACTGAGTAAAAATAAATAAGTAAAAAGATAAAATAAAATAAAAGCCAGATATAAAAGAATAGATGCTGTAGGATTCCTTTCACATGAGATTCGAGAAAAGACAAGGGACTAGGCAGGGGCGGGGAGGGGGAGGTGGTGGTGGTGGTGATTTCAAGGGGGTACAAGTGAACTTTTCTGGATAATGGAAATGTTCTATATCTTGATGGTTGGTGGTGGTTACATTGGTAAAGAGATGTCTTAAAACTCTTCAAACTGTATACTTAAAATAGGTGCATTTTGTTTTATATATTAAAGTTAACTAAAAATTAACAAATTAACAGTAACAGTATGTTAGGATAAAATCTCATGTTCAAATAGTGTTAATCTCAGAATGGTTTAAGAGCAGAAAATAAGTACGTAACATATTACTAACAAATTAAAAAGAGAAAACTGGAGACATGAAAACAATTTGGAACCCATGAAGTGGAATCCTTTGTTATAAAGAAAGTTATTAGGACAACAGATGAAACCTCGAGTGATTTGAGTAATACATTAATAGTAATTTCATGATTTAAAAATATATTTTTATTGATTTTAGAGAGAGGAAGGAGAGGGAGAGAGAGAAACATCAATGATGAGAATCATTAATTGGCTGCCTCCTGCACACACCCCTGGGCATTGGGGATTGAGCCCACAACCTGGGCATGTGCTGTCCATGGGTCAACGCTCAACCACTGAGCCACATTGGCTGGGATAATTTCCTGATTTTGATGGTCATATTGTGATTATGTCAAAGAACATCCTTGTTTGTAGGAAATACACACTAAAGTAAGAGTGTCCCAATTTAATTTCAAATGGTTCCAACAAAAAATTTCTTTGTACCGTATGAGCAACTTTTCTTAATATTCAATATTCTTTTAGCAAACTAGAAATAAAAGGAAACATCCTTATTTTAATAAAGTAAAATATTAAAACCTTAAAGTATACACAAATTTAAAACCTTAGAAACATCCCACTAAGAAATAAGACAAAGCTCCCTACTTTAAAGTGTCTATCCAATATAATAGATGTAACATGCAAATTGACCCTCATGCCGTCACACAAGATGGCCACCCCCATGTGGTCAAAGATGGCTGCCACAAGATGGCTGGCAGGGGAGGGCAGTTGGGGGCAACCGGGTCTGCAGGGGAGTAGTTAGGTGTCGATCAGGCAGGCAGGTGAGCGGTTGGGAGCCAGCAGTCCCGGATTGTGAGAGGGATGCCTGTGGGATCGGGCCTAAACTGGCAGTTGGACATCCCCCAAGGGGTCCCTGATTGGAGAGGGTGCAGGCTGGGTTGAGGGACACCCCCCCAAGTGCACGAATTTCATGCACTGGGCCTCTAGTAAATATATAAAAGCTTCTAATCACTATTATAACAGAATGATCTAGACAAATGCAGTAAAACAAAAAAAAGAAATTAAGAAGCCCAAAAATTAAAAGAAAAAAAAGTATCTTTATTTACAGGTGAGGCTTGTCCAAATAAAACATCTAGGTGAATCTAGAGACTACTAGAATTAATATGAATTTGCAAAATTTATTGGACAAGATCAATTTTAAAAAATCAACAGTGCTTGTATGTACCAATAATAACTTATTTTGAGCAGGTATTAGGAAAAAGTAACAAAACAAACCCAGGAATAGGCCTAACCCAAAGTTCTAGAACTACATAAAAAAAATTATTAAATATTTCTAAAATTCATACAAGATCTGAATAATTGGGGAGACAGACCCTGTTAATGGATAAAAAGACTCATATATCATGAGGGTGTCCATTTTTCTCCCAAATTAAAATGTCTTTTAAAAAGCTTCTTTAAAATTTAAAAAATATATATATTTTTATTAATTTTAGAGAGGAAGAGAGCGATAGAAACATCAATGATGAGAATCATTGATCGGCCGCCTCCTGCACCACACCCACTACTAAGGATTGAGCCCGAAACCTGGGCATGTGCTCTGACCAGGAATCTAACCAGGGACCTCCTGGTTCATGGGTTAACACTCAACCACTGAGCCAAACCAGCTGGGCTAAAAAGCTTCTTCATAATCCTTATTATAAATAAAATTTAAAGGAATCATAAGGTGATAAGATCTAAAAAATTAAAAAGTTAGCAAAATATCCTCCCAAAATCCCCACTTAAAAGCCCAAACCATGGCCAACTCATCATTCTTTGTACTCAAAATACCATTTTTCTATTTTGGTCTAACCTTTCCTAAAAAAATTCATGTAATTATTTATTTTATTTTTGTTAATCCTCACAAAAAGGTATTTTTCCATTGGTTTTTAGAGAGTGGTAGGGAAGGGAAAGACATAGAGAAAAACATCGATGTGAGAGAGATACATTGATTGGTTGCCTCCTGAATGGGCCTGCTTGACTGGAATCAAATCCAGGACCCTTCAATCCAAGGGCTGATGCTCTATGCACTGAGCCAAACAGGCTAAGGAAAGAACTCCTGTATTTTCAAGTAACTTACCAAACAATTTTCATGAGCAGCTATGTCCTCTGATTGTGCACAGTACAGGACACCACACTCGAGGTCTTTGGGACAAAGTGCACATATCCTTCTTACCATCTTTTTTGAAACCTGGAAGACACCTATAAGTAATATCCCTCATGAGAAATGGAAAAGTAAGACCACCAACTTACACCATACACAAAAATAAACTCAAAATGGAAAGAGGACTTAAACATAAGATGGAAAACCATAAAAATCATAGAAGAACCCATAGGCAGAAAATATCAGACATATGTTGTAGCAATATCTTTACTGATACGGCTCCTTAGGACAATGGAAACTAAGAAGAAAATAAACAAATGGGACTACATCAAAATAAAAAGCTTCTGCACAGCAAAAGAAACCATCAACAAAACAAGAAAGCCCACTGCATGGGAGAACATATTTGCCAATGATATTTCCAATAAGGGTTTAATCTCCAAAAATTATAGGGAACTCATACAACTTAACAGAAGGAAGATAAACAATGCAATCAAAAAATGGGCAAAGGACCTAAATAGATACTTTTCAAAAGTGGACATACACAAGGCCAAGAGACGTATGAAAACATGCTCAAAATCACTAATCATCCGAGAGATGCAAATCAAAATGACAATGAGGTATCATCTCATACCTGTCAGAATGGCTATCATCAACAAATCAACAAACGACAAGTGCTGGCGAGGATGTGAAGAAAAAGGAACCCTCGTGCACTGCTGGTGGGAATGCAGACTGGTGCATCCACTGTGGAGAACAGTATGGAGTTTCCTCAAAAAGTTAAAAATGGAATTCCCATTTGACCCAGTGATCCCACTTCTAGGAATATATCTCAAGAAACTAGAAACACCAATCAGAAAGGACATATGCACCCCTATGTTTATTGCAGCACAATTTATAGCTAAGATTTGGAAACAGCTTAAGTGCCCATCAGCAGATGAGTGGATTAGAAAACTGTGGTACAGCCCTAGCCGGTTTGGCTCGGTGGATAGAGCATCGGCCTGCGGACTGAAGGTTCCTGGGTTCAATTCTGGTCGAGAGCACATGCCCGGATTGCAGGCTCAGTCCCCAGTGGGGGGCATGCAGGACGCAGCTGATCAATGATTCTCTCTCATCATTGATGTTTCTATCTCTCTCTCCCTCTCCCTTTATCTCTGAAATCAATAAAAATGTTTAAAAAAACACACCTGTGGTACATCTACGGAATACTATGCTGATGTAAAAAGAAAGAACTCTTACCATTCACTACAGCATAGATGGACGTGGAGAGCATTATGCTAAGTGAAATAAGCCAGTCGGAGAAAGATAAATATCGTATGTTCTCACTCATTTGTAGAATATAATGAACAACATAAACTGATGAACAAAAATAGATCAAGAGACAGAGAAGCATGGAACAGACCATCAAACCTCAGAGGGAAGGCAGAGGTGGATGGGGGAGGCGTTTAACCAAAGGACTTGTATGCATATATATAAGCCTAACCAATGGACACAGACAGCAGGGGGGTGTGGGCATGTGCTGGGGGTGGGAGTGGCCAGGAAGAGGTCACTGGGGGGAAAGGGAGACATGTAATAATTGAAACAATAAAGAATTTAAATTAAAAAACAAAAAACAAAAGAAAGGCACTTGTTTTTATGAGAGATTTTCAACTTTCAGGGAAAAAGAAATCGGGACCCAAGTAGAAAAGCAACTTATTTTGCATTTTTAAAAAATATATTTTTATTGATTTTAGAGAGGAAGGGAGATAGAAACATCGATGAGAGAGAATCGTTGATTGGCTGCCTCCTGCACGCCCAATACTGGGGATTGAGCCTGCAACCTGAGCATGTGCCTTTGACCAGAATCGAATCTGGGACCCTTCAGTCTGCAGGCTGACGCTCTATCCACTGAGGCAAACTGGCTAGGGCTTACTTTGTATTTTTTAATGTCTTAATTAAAGAAAACACTAATGAATTCATTTCAAATATCCAAACATGAGAAAAACTTTTATTCAAGAAATACAAATAGGAATTAAAATACAAGCTTTCGAAATTTTGCTTTGCCTATAGTAAACTCTCAATAATTACTACTGTCATTACAAATCAACAAGAAAACTGGTGTATTCAAGAAACAGTGCTCAGTCCCCGGAAGGTGTGGTTCAGTTGGTTGGGACTGGTCTTGTGCACTGAAGGGTTGCTGGTTCGATTCCAGTGCTAGGAGCATATAGGAGGCAGCTGATTGGTGTTCTGCTCTCACACTGATGTTTCTCTCTCTCTCCTTCCCTCTCTCTCTTAAAAAAAAATTTTTAAGAAAAAACAAAATAGTGCTTTAGTTAGCTACCTGTAAAAAAAATTTTTACTATGTCATATATAATTCAAAAATAAATTTTGGGTGAATTAAAGAAGCAAATGAGAAATGTATCTTAATGTAAATGTTCTTTAATCTAGCATTATAAGTTAGGGAAGAAAAATAATGAAGAAAAAAAAATTTTTTTAAAGAGGGAATGGAAGAAATGAAAGAAACCTAAAGGGTTTGGAAACAGCCTAAGTACCCATCAGCAGAGGAGAGCTGGGAAGAAAAGGGAAGAGGCAGAAAGGAAGGAAAAAGTCACCTGTTCCTAATATGGCATTGGCCACAACTGTCCACTTAACATTTCTATGCCCTTTTCAGTGTTCATCCTTTTATTCATTTGGATTTATTTTACTACTTAACTAAAGTCCTGGTACATGAAAATTCTTGCACTTGTGTGGGGGGGTGGGGTCCCTCAGCCCGGCCTGCACCCTCTCGCAGTCCGGGACCCCTGGGGGATGTCCACCTGCCAGCTTAGGCCCACTCCCTGGGTGATCGGGCCTAAGTTGGTAGCCGTTAATCGGACATCCTTAGTGCTGCTGAGTAGGCGGGAGAGGCTCCCACCACCACTGCTGCACTGGCCAGCCATGAGCCAGCTTCTGGCTAAGTGGCGCTCTCTCTGTGGAAGTGCACTGACCACCAGGGGGCAGCTCCTGCA
Organism: Eptesicus fuscus; assembly: GCF_027574615.1. Taxonomy (NCBI): domain Eukaryota; kingdom Metazoa; phylum Chordata; class Mammalia; order Chiroptera; family Vespertilionidae; genus Eptesicus; species Eptesicus fuscus. The sequence continues at coordinate 15,642,010 of NC_072480.1, forward strand.
TTTAAGCGTCTGGCCCCTGGTGGTCAGTGCGCATCAGTGACTGGTTGTTCCGCCATTAGGGTCAATTTGCATATTACCCTTTTATTATATAGGATGGTGTTTTAAATTTAGATGAGGTTAAGCACTTAAGTGCTTCTAAAAGCCCTTTTTTGTAATTCATGAAAGAAAGGGGTGAGGAGAGAGAAGTGAGGGGAGAGGGGAAAGGGGAGGGGGAGAGGGAGATTGTCTGCCTCCTGCACATGCCCGGACCAGGAATCCGAAATCTAGTTATGTACCCTGACAGGGAATCCACAACCTTTTGGTGCACAGGGCACTGCTCAACCAACTGAGCAACAACAGCAAGGGCTTTTGGTCGCTCTTAAATTAGAGCTTCCATTTCACATTCAGAAGACTGCACTTTGGGGATAACATTTATTTCACTCTCCAAGAATTTCTTCTTTAATTTGTTTCCTAAAACATAATTCAAGCCAGGAATGTGAGCCTCAGATACAGCATAAAACTTTTAGAAGCCTCATTAAAAAATAGCAAAAAGAAACAGGGGAAATTAATTTAAATCAACCAACTATATCCACAATATTATCCTTCTGAGGAGACAGAGAAAAACTAGGTAGTCCGGAATAGGGATCATGGGGAAGTCAAACTGGGGAATCCAACTAGGTGGAACTGCTGAGGCAACCCAAGAAGGGCATGCGAGAGAGACAAACTAAAACGTATGGACTGTTGCTAAAGACAAGCAAGTTGCAGATAACCAATCACAAGGCAATAAGACATATAAACCAATTTCAAGGATGTTGCTAAGACAAAATTTTTTGAAAAGACCAATCAAGAACTAGCAAGGCTGTATCCACCCTTAAATTAAAAAGTGCAAGCTCCTCTTCTCCCTCTCCCCGATGTGCGCTAGATTCTTGGGTTGATAGCAAGAGACACGCTCCCTTGCACCCACGTGGCTTATGGCCGTGTGGGGCTCTACACATGGACTAACAGACTTTAACACCCGGCTGTAACACGGAGAGGAAGCTCTGGACACTGCCTGCTCCTGGAACTGCAGCTGCACCATTTCCAGGACTGGTTTTTCTCAATAAACTTTGCCTCCGTTAACCGGTTTTGTCCGCGACGTCATTCTTTGATTTCCCGAGACAACGAACTCGGACTCAAACCCCACATTTTGATTTCACTTTCAACATTTAATCAATATAAAAATTAACGTATTCTTTTGTACTGAGTCTTAAAACCCAGTGTACTCAACGATGTCACATTTTAAGTGCTCAATAGCCATATGTGATGAGTGGGTACTGTGCCAAATGGCACAGCCAACGATATAAAGAAATATGAGACAGAATTGTTGTCTGCAAGAAACTTCCAAAATAAACAGGAGACTAAAAAGCAATTAGAAAAATAAAATAACAAGAAATGTTACAAAGTAATATAACTTCTGAGGAGGAAATACAATACATACTATGGATGTAGGGGAGGAAGTGCTCCCTGTGGGACGGAGTCTTGTCAAGGACACGGACCTTGATCAGGTACAACCTGGAGAGAAGCCTGGGGAGCCTGGGGAGACGAGGACTTGGCAGACAGAGCAGTAATGTGGGAAAGGTCTGACCAGAAGAGAGAAGATTAGCTGGTCTGAAGAAAAGAACTTGTGCTAAGGGCTCTGGAAAAGAATTTGAAAAACCGATGATGAAAGTCTGCCAAGAAGGATTTTTGAACAGGGGAATAACATGATGAAAGAGTTGTTTTAAGATCAATCTCAATATATGAAAATACTGTGCTCCCACAGGAAGGCTAAACATTATAATGCTGTCAATTCTACCACAAATAAGTTCTAGGTTTAAAGTCATTTCAACTTAAATCCCAAGGTTACTTTAAAGAACCTAAAAAAGAAAAAAAAAAAGATTATCTGGAATAAATGGGCATGGACAGTGAAGAAACTTTAAGAAAAAAAAGAAAGGATATTTGCCTACCTGATTTAAAAATCCTATATAATAAAGAGGTAATGTGCAAATTGACCATCATTCCAACACACAAGATGGCCACTCCCATGTGGACACAAGATGGCCACAAGATGGCTGGCAGGAGAGGGCAGTTGGGGGGGACCAGGCCTGCAGGGGAGGGCAGTTAGGGGTGACCAGGCCAGCAGGGGAGGGCAGTTGGGGGCAATTGGGCCAGCAGGGGAGGGCAGTTGGGGGCAACTAGGCTGGCAAGGGAGTGGTTAGGGGTGATCAGGCTGGCAGGCAGAAGCGGTTAGGGGCAGGCAGGCAGGCAGGCAGGCAGGCGAGCAGTTGGGAGCCAGCAGTCCTGGATTGTGAGAGGGATGTCCCAGATTGGAGAGGGTACAGGCTGGGCTGAGGGACACCCCCCACTCCGTGCACAAATTTCATGCACCGGGCCTCTAGTATATTATAATAGTACAGCTAGGACAGAAGATTAGATGACCACATCAAAAGAAAGAACATGAAGTATAGAGAGAAGTGGGTCATAATCTATAATTATGAAATAATATACCACAAGGTGGCATTTGCATTTCTTCTCTGATAATGTCCTTAGCCCACTGTTTTTTTGTATTGGGTTATTCATTCTTTTCTTATTTATAAAAGCTTATCATGTATTCAGAACACTAACCCTTTGTTAGTCAAATATGTGGTCTTTTGTGGGGAAGCATGGGACTTGGTTGGAATGTCTGCAAGGAGGATTCCCCGAGAGGTCGGAGGCTTCTGGGGGGACCTTGCCGAAGGCGGCAGCCCCTACCTTGACTTTTCCAAAAAAGTCTGCCCCCCTGGGTGTTTTACTAGAATATTTATGTTTAGACTTCAAAACATCCTTGTTTAAAAGACACTACAGATGCAGGTACTTTCTCCAGGATGCTCACCCTGCTGATTGTATCTAGAGGTTAATTTTAGTTCAAGCTGTTGTGACAATAAAAGCCTAAGGAGGGAGGCGAACAGGGCTGTTTGCCCCCCTGAGCCCTCTCTTTCACAGAACCCTGTGTCAGAGGAATCATTCACCCGTCGCTCAGGGTCTGCCGGTCAGCTCCAGCAGTCTTTTAACTTTGTTTATAATGTTCTTTGATATACAGAATATTTAAATGTTTTATTTGATAAATTATATCAACCTTTTATTTTACAGTTTCTACTCCTGAGTGAGGGGACATAATTTAGAAATATTTCTATTATATTCTAGAATTTTAATTTATTTTTTACATTAAAATATTAAAATGAAATTAATTTTATTGTAAAGAATGAGATGGAGCTGTCACTTATTTTCATAATGGTTAGCCACTGATTTAAAAATCTCCTTTTCGCTGAAACTGGTTTGGCTCAGTGGATAGAGCGTCGGTCTGCGGACTGGAAGGTCCCAGGTTCGATTCTGGTCAAGGGCATGTACATTGGTTGCGGGCACATCTCCTGGTGGGGGATGTGCAGGAGGCAGCTGGTCGATGTCTCTCTCTCATCGATGTTTCTGGCTCTCTATCCCTCTCCCTTCCTCTCTGTGAAAAATCAATAAAATATATTTTTAAAAAAAAATCTCCTTTTCATATATTTAATTATTACATTTATTTGGGCTTGTTCCTATACTTCTTTTGTTCCACTGACCTGTCACTTTTGGCAACAATACCACACTTGACAATTTTTAACACTTTAGAATATCCTCTCTAATAAAATGGTAATATGCAAATTAACCATCACTCCGCTACATAAGCCATGCCCACCAGCCAAGCCATGCCCACCAACCAATCAGGGCGAGTATGCAAATTAACCCCAATCCAAGATGGCTACAGCCACAGAGAGCAAGGTTTCCCAGGTAACAGAGGAAGCCAAGCTTTCCAATAGCCCTTGCAGGCCTAAGCCTCCACTCAAGCTACAAAGTTTCAATTATAGAAGGTAAACAAATTCAAACAAATGGCGGCAGAATGGAGCTTGAGAGAGCAGGCCAGGGTTGCCAGCGGCAACAGGGGAAGCAAAGCTTTCCGCACACCCTTGCCGGGCTCACCCCCGTTTAAGGCAACAAAGTTTCAATTGTAGAAGGTGAATTAACTTCCACAGAAATGGCTGCCGCCCCGGAGGGAACAGCAGGCTTGGCTCCACTCCAGGCTACAAAGTTTCAATTGTAGAAGGAAAATAAATTCCAGATACCAGGGCCTCCGCTTGGGTTACCAGGGGGCGTGGCCTGCCTGCAAACCACCACAGGCCCCTTGCTCAGGCCGCCCCACGCCCCAAGGGAACCCCCACCCTGATCCGGGACACCCTTCAGAGCAAACCAGCTGGCCCCCACTCCTGTACCAGGCCTCTAGCCTATCTAATAAAAGAGTACTATGCAGATTGATCATCACTGCAACACACAATATAGCTGCCCCCATGTGGTCAAAGATCCTGCCCCCATGTGGACACAAGATGGCCACCACAAGATGGCCAGCAGGAGAAGGCAGTTGGGAGGCACCCGACCTGCAAGGGAGGGCAGTTGTGAGGGCCAGGCCTGCAAGGGAGGGCAGTTGAGAGGGACCAGGTTTGCAAGGGAGGGCAGTTGGAGGTGATCAACCCTGCAGGAGAGGGCAGTTAGGGGTGACCAGGCTGGCAGAGGAGGGAAGTTGGGGGCAAACAGGCTGGCAGGGGAGCAGTTAAGCATCAACCAGGCTGGCAGCGGAGTGGTTAGGGGGTGATCAGGCTGGCAGGCAGAAGCGGTTAGGGGCAATCAGGAAGGCAGACAGGCAAGCAGTTGGGAGCCAGCAGTCCTGGATTGTGAGAGGGATGTCCGACTGCCCGTTTAGGCCCGATCCCACCAGGATCGGGCCTAAACAGGCAGTCGGACATCCCTCCAGGAGTCCCAGATTGGAGAGGGTACAGGCTGGGCTGAGGAACAACCCCCCGCCGTGCACGAATTTCATGCACCGGGCTTCTAGTATTTTAATATTTGACAACACAAAGCCCACATCCTAGGATAAAAATGGGAAAAATTCCAATATTTTATTCACCTTAGGCCCAAAGTCTACTTTGATAGAATACTGTGTTCTTATTTAAAAAACCACTCATATATTGAGTTTGTAAAGCATAGGCTAAAAAAACATGTCAAACGGCCTGGCTGGTGTAGCTCAGTGGTTGAATGTAGATGCATGTACCAAGAGGTCCCAGGTTCAATTCCCAGTCAGGGCACATGCCTGGGTTTCAGGCTCCTTCCCCAGTATGGGACTGCAGAAAGCAGCAGATCAATGTTTCTCTCTCATTGATATTTTTCTCTCTCTCTCCCCTTCTCCCTTTCTCTCTTAAAATCAATAAAAATGTTTTTTTTTTTAAGTTTCAGTTAAATTATTAGTGCTAAAATTCTCTAATAAAATCATGTGATAATGTTTGACAGGATATGCAATACCCCTTTCCTGTGCAAAGCTGGACCTTCAGCCTGACACACTGCATTAGGCTGAGCTGTCAGGCTGCAGATACCTGAGCATGTCCTTCTGTGCCTGCTCTCGGGACTCTGTGTCACCTGAATTGCACTCCCAAGTCCACAGGCTCCCTTAGAGTCTTGGTACCTGGGAATACAGCAGTGGTAGGTAGCACAGTGCTGTGCTGTGACCTGGAGTTTGTTTCCAGTGCTGATGGACAGAAACCCAAAGTGGGATGCACAGGCTCCCCCTAGTGGCTTTTTCCTGCTAAAACATCCCTTCATCATAGTTTCCCAAAAGATCTTGGCTCTTCCAACTTGTTTATTCTTCTAGACTGGAGGATGCACATAACTCTCTGTAGTTAGGGGAGTTACGGTACATTAGAGGCTTTTACATAGACAGGCATTCCTCACTGTCTGAATGCTTGCTACATGTTACCTGAAACTCATGAACCAAATACACTTGGATAACTGATATCCTTCACCACCTGAACTCAGCAACTGTAAAGACTCAGGCGGTAAGGGAGTGATACATGTACCATGGGGGCTAGGATATTTGGGGGAAGAGCCCACTGGTCTCCCTCAGTAGCTGAGATTAAGAACAAAGAGGATAAGTAGGGCTTCCCAGGCCCGAGGACTCAGAGACTGTCCTGACAAGACCCATGAGGCATTGAGGGGGCGGCAGAATCATCAAGATGGGCAGGGGCTAAATCACATCAGGACACGGGTGCACTGTAAGCCAAAAAGATTATTCTGGGGGAAAAAAAAATGAGACTACTGGAGGACTTTGAGTCAGAGAATCACATTTGTTTTCTGTGTTTTAAGGATCATTTTGGGCTGCTGTGCAGAAGAGGCTAGAATAGAAACCAGGAGACTAATAGACCAGGCAGGAGATGGTGGTGGCGTGGGATTGGATGGTAGTAACGGAGGGGGTGACAAGTAGTGAGGCTCACAATATGTTCTGAAGACACGCTGACTGGTCTGACTAATGTACTAGATGGGAAGTGAGGAGGGAAGTGAGGCATGAGGGTGCCTTTAAGGTTTCTGGCCTGGGAACTGGGTGAAGGGCAGGGGGCAGGCGGGTGGCTGAGCCGGTCTGGAGTGTGTGGGTGCGGGTGTTTGTGGGGAAACAGGAGTTCTCTTTGGGACACACCCAGTCTGAAATCACTCCAGGCGCTGGTCAAGTCGGTTCTGAGAGGCGGGAGTTTGGAGGAAAGGTCAGAATGGAGCCTCACCTCCAGTGACTCCTCCTCTTGCACTCCGTACACAGACACACTGGCTATTCAACCGCCTGACTGGTGGTTGCCACAGACGTTTTGTGGCCGATGCTTTCATTCACGCCACCACCTGTCCGGACACCTCTTGAACCTTCCTCTCTCTGACTGACTGGCCCTTTAAAACTAAACACCATGTCCTCGCCCCCAAAAGCTCTCCGGGACCCCAGGTGGAGATGGGAGCCCCGCACCTGTGCCTGTGGAGCCCACCAGGTCCCCGCACCCCCGCCCTCAGTCCGGGGCCGGGCCCGCGCCCCCCGCCCTCAGTCCGGAGCCGGGCCCACGGCAGGAACCGAGCCCCGTTTCAGGGAGGAGCGCGCAGAAGACGCGCTTCGCTCCCGGAGGGGCCTTCGAGGCCTCGGCTCCTGAACGCAGGGGAGCGGGTGGGTCCACAACGGCGTCTCCTTTGGGGGGACTTCCCGAAGCGCTGCCGGGGACCTAGCTGACCACCGCCCTCACGGGAGGGGGACGTGCCCTCCTCTCCCCGCACCCCTCGGACCGGCCGGTCTCACAGCCGGTGGAGCCGCCCGGGGAGACGCCGCCCCCGAGAGCGGGGCCGGGGCACGTGCCGGCCCCGCAGCGGGAGGGGGGGAGGGGAGGGCCGCCGGCCGCCGCGGACCGCCCGGCCCGGAGCTGAACGCCGCGGAGCGCACGCTGCTGAGCCTGTTAGGTGGAGGCGGGGGGAAGCCCACAGCCCTGCAAGCATCCGCAAGGTAGATGGTGACAAAGATAACTGGCGCCTTCCCAGACCCCTGCCCGAGGCAGGAATTCCGCACCTCTCATGCCTCCACCCTCCCCTCCCTAGACAGCCGTATAAAGGAAGTACCTAAGCCCCCGTTTTGGCGGAACTCCCCTGGCCCACTCTCGGACCGGTGAGTTTCCCCCGGGAGCGCAAGATTAAAACCTCCCCCTTTTCCATCGCCTGGACTCTGTGTCTTGTTTCCTGCGTCGCAAACCTTTCAGAGCCGAGACCGTCCACGCGGCCTCGGCGGCTCGGAGACGGGGTCCAGGCCCCGAAGGGACGGACGCCCGAGTGAGGTCCAGGGGGACCAGTCTGCCCGCGGGCCCGCCCCCCGCTCCGCGCCGCACTCACCGTTGGGACCGGGCGACGCATCGGCCGCCTCAGACCCCCCGGGCCTCGGGGCTTCGCTGGCACCGGCTGACCGGAGCGGCGCGGGGTCCATGGCCGAGCTCTCAGCCTCCGGAAGTCCCGTGGCCGGTTCGGTTCCCCAAAGCCCGGAAGGGCTGATCCCCACGCTCAGGGGATGTCCCGGGGAGAAGAAATGAAACCTATCCTCAGGTCCCGGGGAGGAGAAACGAAACCTAGCCTCGGGTTTGCACAGACTTCTCTGCCCAACAGGAGCTCCTACCTTCTCCAGATTCGAGTTTGAATTTAATTTAATTTTTTTGATCCTCCTTCCAGGAAGCAAGGGGGCCAAAGCCCCTGTGTTCAGTCGGAGAAATGACCGCTTTCCTGAGAGGTTCACCGTTTCTTTTAAAATTTTTATTAACTTGATGTACTTGTGGATGGAAGGAGCCACGTGCTGACCTGACAAGCTCAGGGCGGGCCTGCGTGGCGGTCTTGCAAACTCAGAGCCCTAAAGACACCGCAAAGGATGGTCTGAAATTAAAGTTTAACCAAAAGCCGTTATGGTGGGCAGTTATGTCCTGGGTGTTGTGGGGTCGAACCCTGGAGTCAGAATAAGACCACTGGAGGCTACTGATTGATTGAAAAAAAGCAGGCAAGGATTTGCCACGAGAGCACCACACGCAGCTGGAGTCCACACTCACGACCGCGCCGTGCCAGGTGTAGGCAGTTCTTTTAAAGGTCCAAACCACAAAAATTTTCCTTTGTTCTAAATTCTAAATTCTAAATGCTGGGAACTGCCCGCAGCGGGGTTCCCAGCCACATCCTGCTGGACACTGGAATGTGGCCCTATCTTGCGAAAGCAGTTTACAGAGGCAGAATCAAGCAGAGTTAGTCATCTCTAAAGGTTATCTACAGTTTCTACTCCTGGAGCTACTGAGTCAGTGGGAATCCATCTCCTGTGGTTCTGGTCCACAGACACAGGAAAATTACCTCTGTGATGTGGGGTGAGTTTCCAGGTCTCAATCTGGAAGCTGAGGCAACCACCCTATTGTTTAAGCAAGTGAGTGAGTGCAGAAGCCAGAATAGGTTAAAATTCAAACAGCAAACAACTGTTGGACATAGAAATCAGGACTCAAAAGAACTGTTCGCCCAGAAAGAAACTCACTACAGACTGATTCATTTGCCTCTCAGCATAACCATTATTGCTTGTCTCATTTTCGGTTCCTATAAGTGTGTTCCTAGTATCACATGAGCTCACTCATCTAGGGGAAAAGATGAACAACATAGACTGAAGAACAAGAACAGCATCGATCAGACTGTCAGACCTCAGAGGGAAGGTAGGGGAGGGTGGGGACAAGGGAGATAGATCAACCAAAGGACTTGTGTGCTTGCATATGAGCCTAACCAGTGATCACGGACAACAGGGGGGTGGGGGCATGTGTGTGGGGGTTGGGATGGGAATGGGGGGGGGGGTGATGACAAATATGTGATACCTTAATCAATAAAGTAATTTTAAAAAATTCAAACAGCAGTTTTTACCTAGTTATGGTTGCTACCATTCTTCATTAGGTGGGTGTGCCGCGCCTGCATGGCCCAGGGCAAACCTGAGTGGGGGCGGCTGAAAGGCTTAGAAAAGAGAGACAAGAGAATACAAGCTGGGTCTCGGTGGGACGCTGCTTCCTGAGAGACAGCGCCGCAACCCACAAGCCGGGCATGATCAGGATGTTTACAACATTCTCGTGGGTTTCAGTCCTACTCAACTACATGCACCTGAACTCTATCACTCAGGCACGTGAGACCACGTGTTAGGACCACAAGTTCAAGCTTACAACTACAGCTGTTGGCTATCATTGTGCTGGGAGGGCTCTGCCCTCCAAGCTGGGACTTGCACGTGGCCACGAGAGGACTGTGCCCTCTCATTAATCCAAGGCCTGAACCTGTCCAAAACACTGGCACAGGCCAGTATCTTCACTGACAAGGTCAACCTTTACCTTAGCTGAGCCCATCTGTCTTTTAGCATCTATAATAACACACCCTTGAAATGTCTGGGTAACTTGTAACTTTCCTTTTTCTGGAGCCCCTAGGGCACAACCAAATGTGGTGGGCGCCAGGATACCACACATTCCTTATCATGTTAATTGTTCCTGCACCCACCTAAGCTTGTGTCCATCATTTTACTTTTCATTCAATCCCAGGGGTTCCTCCCCCCGCCATTTGTTTTATCCCACCTCCTTAATCTATCACCAATGAATTTCATGTAACCTACCTATGTCCCTCGTTTGATTGCAATGTATAAATACAAATGTAACCCGCCATTCTCTGGAGCATTATCTCAGTTCGTTGAGGTTCTGCTTCCCGGCATATGTCAATAGTTTGGTTCAAATAAACTCACTGAAAGGGCAGAGCAGGACAGCACAAAATGTACTGTACCCTCCATCCTGTGTAACTATGTATATGACTCCTTTTTCTTAGAAAACCGCGAGAATGTTAACAGTTGCATAAACCTGCCAATAGGAATGTAGAGAAATAGACTCAGTCCAAATTAGACAAGCTGCACAGTACCCCCCGTGTAACCAGACCCCTGACCCTGCCCCCCTGACCAATCAACGGGGCCACGAACGTTCCCCCCGCCCACTGCTTTGGACCCCCTTTAAAGCTTTTGTTCTCCGAATGCTCCCTTTCTCCCCACCTCGCCGCTGCGCCCGTGTGTCTGCATGTGGGACTGAGCTCAAGCTAGCTTGAATACAGACTCTTTTGCTTTTGCATTGGACTCGTCTGGCTCCCTGGTGGTTTTTCTTGGGGACCCCAAATTCTGAGCATAACATTTGGGGGCGAGTCCAGGATCCCCAAGACCCACGAGGGACCCCGATCCGGAGTGTCTGAATGACCGCGGCAGGTGTCTGTGTTGTTGTGTGTTCTGTTCTGTGTGAGCTCAGTTCTGAAATCTGTAGTGCCCGAAGTGGTCTAGGCGGACGTGCTGGAGGACCACGGGCGGGAGGAATCGGGAGACGTCTCGATCCTCCAGTCGGCGTGAGGCCATCATCTAGCTTTCGGTTTTGCTTCCACGAAGTTGGAAGACTGTTCTTTGGGGCCCCTTCTGTTTGTCTGTATTTGTGTTTCTTTGTTTTATTCTGTGGACTTACTGGATAGACATTATAGGACAGACTCAGCCCACTCCAAGTGAGTGAAAGGGGGAGCTTGATCACCCACCCCCCCCCCCCCCCGGAGGCCATAGAGCTTCCTCAGGCAAATTAATCAGGAGTCAGGAATCGGGTGACTGTTTAAACTCTGGTAAATATCTAGTAGGAGTCCAAAACTCAGACTGTTTGGTATATAAATATAAATGTGAGAGTATTTGTTATCTCTTTCTGCTGTTTAATTTATTTAAAGATAGGGCGGACCTGCTGTGACGGAATGCAAAAGTCTTTAACAGCTGCTGAGACACGTTTTTCTCAGAGTCTTTTGTTCTCCGTCAGAGAGGAAATCAGCCCACTTAGCTAATAAAAATTCCTCTCTCTGTTTGTATAAGTAAAGGTTTCAGTTTACTCTGATTTGTGAATTTGCTGTATTAAATTGAATTTTAAAGTCCTAAGGTTAGTTTCAAGGTATACATTTATAATATTTCAAAGAACTTTTATTTATAGCTTTCTTATCTCTTTTGGTGCTCGGAGACTCCCGGAATGGGGCTAACAGCTACACAGGGTGGAGAGATTTACAGGCCCTGTCCCTGCCTGTGACATCATAGTCCAACATGGAACTAAGGCTGAAGTTATTATTAACTCTTTATAGACCCCATTAACCGTTTGTTTAACTTACTGTTTTCAGTTACTAGGATCCTCATAGAAGACATAACCTGGTCTTTCCCTTCCTCTCTCATCCTGACTCTGATAGCATCTGTAACTGGATGAAAGATTTTTCTTTTTCTTTCAGGAGGCCATTCAGGCTTTCAGTTTGCAAAAGATCTCCCTAGAGAAAGGGAGACAAGCAACTGGACTGAGGGACAGGACGGGGTAGCGGGGGGGAGGGGGTGTTAGCAGTTAATTATGAAGCTGGGAGAGATAGGTTTTTATTTATTTTTACTGGCTGCAGACCGCTCTGCTGGCGTAGGTGTCTTATCAGAACTTCTAGCTGCCCTGGTGATTTAAAACTGGTTACTAGGCAGACTCATCCCCCAAGAGGTAGATAAAAGAAGGGAGGCCCCCATCAGGGGACTTAGAGGCAGTGTTTCTGTTATCTGCTCAGATCCCAAGACTGTAAGAATACTTGTTTACTGAAATGGTATAAGTACAGATGTTTGTTTAATATTTTGTTTATCTGCCTGGTTATAATTATTTGTTCATATATAGAAGTTCGTGAGAAGAAAAAAAAAGAAACATTTAATTTGTTTAAGGCTGAGTGTTCTGATGGATAGCAAACCGCACCCCCCCCCCCCGAGTAGCCACTGGGATTCTTTTTTTTCCCAGGGGTGTTTGCTCTCTGTCAGAGGGGGAATCGGCCTGCCTAACATTTCTGTCTATGTTTATTAATTTGAAGGTATAAAGTTGTAACAATTATAGTCCAAAAAAATTTAAAGCAGGGACCAAATTTTAAAGTTAACTATTTACAAGAAGGAAGCTGGAGCTGGCAAAGTCACCAAGTCTGCCCAGCAAGTTCAAAACACTAAATGAATCTTATTTCTGACACCTGCCGCCACCCAGTCTTAATCAGTAGTAGAGAAACGGTCTCAGAAGTGTTTGTCTCAATTGGCCATTTAAGTTTGATATAATTAATGATTACAGTACATTACAAAATCTTTAGAAGAAAAATATTTTGTGGGCCATTTAGTCCTTATATGTATATGTCATCTCTTAAGTTATAGTTTTAAGATCAATAATTTTTAATAGAAACACACTCAAGCAGAGTGGCTTTTCAGAAAGGTCAGGGAGTCTGATTGCAGTGTAGGGGTCACTGGTTCCCCCATACCACCTTCATTGGCAGGAGGCAAGCGCTTTTCCCAGTGGGAACAGAGAGTGGACTGCCAGATGAAAACGCCTCGGTGGGAGCCCTCCTTCGCCACCTGGGACCCGCGAGGCACTCCCTGCCTCCTCCCACCCAGTGTCCATCCCCTTCAGGGGTTGTTTTGAGTGGCTGGAGGCGGGGTGAGGAGAGAAATTCCCTTGTGACCCCCTGTGCCCCAATGAGACCCAAGAACCCCCGGCGACTCCTTGGACACTTTTCACCGTGTTCTGTTAGGGGGCTTAAAGGAATGTTCTGTTAGGGGGCTTAAAGAAGGCACAGTTAGAAATTCCCCCATTCCCCTTTTCAGGCTTATCAGAATCTGAGATCCTTATCTCTGTAGGAAGAATGTGGCATTCTGAATTTCAAGCAGCTGGAGGCCTGGAAACAGGGTTCAGGACCTGCTCCCTCCTCCCTCTGCCTTTTTCTGAATATTTTAAAATCATAAAAGGTTTGAAAGTTAATTTAAAATTATAAAGATTTTTATAAAGGTTATACATATAATGAAAAAAAAAATAAAAGAACAAAGAAAGAAAAAAAAGCCATCAGCAAATAGGAAGGAATTAGTATGCCTATTGTAGGAAACAGGGGCACTGGAAGAGAGAATGTCCTGGCAGGTTAGCTAGAGAAGCAGAAAGGGGAGACTCAGACTCCAAGGCTCTTTAACTTAGAGGAAAAGGACTGACAGGACCGGGGTTCCTTTCCATTAAGCCCCCAGGGTAACCTTACAAGTGGGGGGCAAACCTGTTAGTTTCCTGGTGGACAGTGGGGCAGCCTATTCAGTCTTGACAGAGCCGATGGGACCCGTAACCTCTAAGAAGATAGCAGTCCAGGGAGCCACCAGACAAATTGCCTGTTTTCCTTGGACATCAAAGAGGACTGTAGACTGGGGTTCGCGGAGATTGCTAAACCTCTATACTGAAGTACTGAGGGAATGCAGCCGCTGAACTGGACCGAAGTGGAACATTGGCCTTTGAGGAGCTAAAGAAGGCTCTCATCTCAGCACCTGCCCTAGCCTTACCAGACATCATGAAGCCCTTCCACCTCCACGTGAGTGAGGTAAGAAGCATTGCCAAAGGGGTTCTCACTCAGACTCTAGATCCCTGGAAGAGACCTGTAGCCTATCTGTCTAAGAGGCTAGACCCCGTGGCAGCAGGGTGGCCAGCGTGCCTCTGGGCAGTGGCCACCACAGCATTGCTGGTGAAGGAGGCAGATAAGCAGACTCTGGGCCAGGAACTAGCCCTGACAACACCCCCTTCGAGGTGCTCCGGAGAAATAGATGTCAAACACCAGGATCACCCAGTGCCAAGCTCTTCTCCTGGACCAGCCCTGCGTCCGGTTCCATAAGACACTGGCCATCAACCCTGCCAGCCTGCTTCCAGATGATGACCCAGAGGAACCCATTCATGACTGCACAGAGGTAACAGATGCAGACCTGACAGATGCTCCGTTATCATCACCAGACAAGGTACTGTTTACGGATGGGATCAGTTATGTTCAGGATGGCATCCGATATGCAGGGGCAGCAGTAGTCACCCTGGACTGCACCATTTGAACAGGGGAAAATCAGTATAAAAAGCTGAACTTTTAACCTTAATCCAGGCCCTTGGATGGGGGCACAGTGCCATCCCCCAGGAAAGAGGGTTACCAACTTCAGCCGGAAAAGACATTAAAAGATATTAGCCTTATTAGAGGTCCTCTGGCTCCCAAGGGCAGTAGCAATGGTGCACTGCAAAGGACATCAGAAAAGGGGAGACAAGTGAAGCCAGAGGAAATAGAGCCACAGACCAAACTGCCAAGGAAGCCGCCCAAAAACCAGTGGGGCCTTTACACGTTTTAGTAACCCTGCGGGACTCTGACCTACGACGGACCCCCTCCTACATCAAACAAGAGGAGGAATTGGCAGAACAGAAGCAAGCCATCAAAGGACCAGGTGGTTGGTGGACCCTACCAGATGACAGACTGTTGGTCCCAGAGGCTCTAGGTCGGACGTTAGTTGCCCAGTTACACCAGGCTACCCACATAGGCGTAGATAAGGTAATTAGAAGCATAGTCACTAGAAGTACTGTCTGTGCACAGGTAAATGCTAAGCAAGGGAAGAGGGTCCCCCTGGGAATTTGGGCCCCAGGAAAATTCCTCAGGAGAGCATTGGGAGGTAGATTTCACAGAGATTATGCCACCAGCATCAGAGTACAAGTATCTGCTAGTTCTCATAGACACCTTCTCGGGTTGGGTTAAAGCATAGCCCACTAGGACAAAAACTACCTCTATAGTTGTCAAAAAATTACTCCAGGAGATTATACCTAGATTCGGGCTGCCAGTAGCCATAGGATCAGATAACAGCCCCTCCTTTGTAGCCAAGGTATCTCAAAGTATAGCACAAGCCTTAGGACAGGCATGAGCAGGACTCTAAAAAGGAATTTAACTAAATTTGTCCTAGAAAGCGGTGAAAACTGGACCAACCTCCTGCCCTTCACCCTCTTATGGACCAGGTGTACCCCCTCCCTGGAGGGGTTTCCCCCTTTTAGAGATCATGTATGGTAAACCTCCCCAACTCTTCCCAGGGCCAGGGAGAAACTAAAAGCTGGAATTCATAACCATTTCCTTACTCAAGTCCTTACAGGCTCTGCAGTATACCCAGAGAGCCACCCATAAGCTTGTTCGCGATGCTCTGCCAGTGCCCACCGTGGACCCTGTACATCCCTTCCAGCCCGGGGACTCGGTGTGGGTAAAGTTCACTGCCCAAGGACTCACCCCAACCTGAAAGGGACGCTACACTGTTATCCTGAGCACGCCCACGGCTGTTAAAATAGACGGCGTCCAGACCTGGCTACACCACTCCCAGCTCCTGCACCAGGAAACGGCCTGGATCCTGGCAACCAGCGGCCTCACCCATGAGATCCCTAGCCTGGGCTCCACGCAGGCCAGGAGGAAACTCGACACCTGCAGGAGAGGAACTGGACTTCACTGTGGACAGTGCTGTTGGGGACTGAGGTACTAGAGGCCTTGGCCAGAAGCGGGAGACGAGGTAGAAATACAAACCGTCCCATGATTGGGCCCGTAAGTTTCAAGACAAGGGGGGAATGAAAGGGCAGAGCAGGACAGCACAAAATGTACTATACCCTCCATCCTGTGTAACTATGTGTATGACTCCTTTTTCTTAGAAAACCGCGAGAATGTAACAGTTGCATAAACCTGCCAATAGAAATGTAGAAAAATAGACTCAGTCCAAATTAGGCAAGCTGCACAGTACCCCCTGTGTAACCAGACCCCTGACCCTGCCCCCTGACCAATCAACGGGGCCACGAACGTCCCCCCCCACCTCCCGCCGCCCGCGCACTGCTTTGGACCCCCTTTAACGCTTTTGTTCTCCGAAGGCTCCCTCTCTCCCCACCTCGCCGCTGCGCCCATGTGTGTGCGTGTGGGACTGAGCTCAAGCTAGCTTGAATACAGACTCTTTGCTTTTGCATCGGACTCGTCTGGCTCCCTGGTGGTTTTTCTTGGGGACCCCGAATTCTGGGCATAACACTCACAAAAATTCTTTACAGGTTTCAATGTGTGTTTTTTTTTACATTAACACACTACATATCTATCATAAACAGACACAGAAGTAACAAACCGTAATTGCAGTTAGCAGTTGCAAGCCTTTATTTAGCACCCATGGGGTACAAAGCACCATACAAGAGGATGTTTTCAGTGCATGTTAACAAATATACATGTAGAGGACATACAGTTGAAAGTAAGTTGTTCTGGAAAAGAAGCACATAATGGTGAATTGCTGAGGAATTAAAAGAAAACTTCTGGAGATCTTGCAATTTGAGCAAATTTTAAAGAGGAAAAGAGACAAGTTGGGGACAGCAGAAAATAGAATATTAAAAATGATAAGCTGGATAGTTTTGACAAATACATAAATGGATTACAGAAGCAAGAGCATGGGGCTGCAAAACAGGAGAAAAAAAGGGACTCCTACAGCCAAGCTTATTGCATCTCAAGCAGGTGGACAGAAGAGTTACAAGCACGCCCCATTTTACTGTGCTTAGCTTTATTGCACTTTACAGGTGTTGAGTTTTGTGGGTTTGTTTTTTTTTTACAAATTGAAGGCAAGACCTTCCATCAGCAAAAAGATTACCACTTGCTTTACTAAGATACTCGATTCATTACGGTAATATTACCAAACTGTAATATCTCAGAATTAGGCCTGTATTCCTGGCCAGGCAAACAAGAAGTCCTAAAGGTCATCGTGAAGCAGCTGAAGAACACCTTCCACAACTCTCAGTTTATCATTTCTAGCATTTTAGGTTCTACTCTTAAGCAGTAGTAGACCCTACCATCACTGAGAAAGCCTGTAACACACACACACACAAAACAAAGACCAAAGGAAACATACAGGGAAAACAAATAAATGAACCTTAGAGGTCACAAAAATATGAAGAAAATATAAATGTAGGTATGTATGTACACACACACACACACACACACACACACACACACACACACACACTGTATTCAAAGATATACTACAACCAAAAAAAGATACTATTAAAGAACATTCAGGGAAGAAAAGAAAGCCCTAGAAATAAAAAATCTGAGACCAGAAAAATAAAACACATTAGACTAATTGGAAAATTAAGTTGATGAAGTCTTCTAGAAAGTAGAGCTAGAAGACAGAGCTGGAAATTAAGAGAAAATATAAGAAAACAAGAGAACCAATCCTGGAGGCCTACCATCTGGGTAACAAGAATTCTAGAATGAGAGAACAGATGAGCAGTCATTGAAGAAAATATTTCCCTGAAGGACAATGTTTGCAGGATCCCACCAAGCACCCGGGATAAGGGATGAGAATGAACCCTTACCAGGAACAGAACGTTGGGACAAAGTAATGCTATAAGCTCCTAGAGAGAGAAAAACTGGTCGTATATACAAAAAGAATGGCATCTGACATCCAACCCTGGATATCAAAGCAAGAATGTTTTCAAACTTCCCAGCAGCAACACTGAAAGCTTAGCAGATGCCTTCAAAATTGGGAATGGAGGCTACTCAAGAATTCTATACCTTGTCAAAATAGCAAACAAGTGTAATGGTACAACAATATTTTCAAATATGCAAGGTCTCAAAATATTTACCTCTCATTTTCCTTTTCAAAAGGTATTGAAGGATGTGCTTCACCAATATGTGGAAGTAAACCAAGGAAACAGGAAATAATGGATATAACTGGAAACAGATTTTACACGAGAGAGAAAAAGGGGATCTCTAGGACACTGATGGAAGATAGTAGCTGTAAACCAATACAGATTGAAGCAGGTTAAGAGATCAGGATTTCTGCACAAAAGTATTTCCCATGCTGATCAAGTGTCTTCACTTCATTTTAGTGTACTAATTCCTGCACCTTTACTGTGAATAAATGGACTGCTCAACTTTCCCATCAATCTACAGGCTGTTGGGTTATAATTTTTTGCTCTTTTTCTAGTTCTTTGTTTTCCCATGCTCTAAAACAATTTCAAGTTAAATTTTCACGTAGTTCAATATTTTAAAGAAATTAAATTGGGTCTAAACTTAGAATGAACTTTGAAAGGTAACCAAATTAAACCCCTCAAGTTCAGAAGAAAAAAAAAGAACCCCCCCCCCCCCCAAAAAAACCAACATGATCTCTCAAAAATGAGACCTTCTAATTACTCCTTTTTGAGTTAGTATTCCTATCCTGGTTCCCAGGGGGTAAGTTCCTGACAGTTGAATATACAGTACATCTTTGTTAAGGATAAAATTAGTTTTGACTATTGGAGATTTCCAGCCCCCTTTCCACTAGGTCAGGGTTAGGTAACCTTCCCCTTTTCTCTAGAAAACCAATTTGCACAACATGCTCAGGAGAATGCAAGAGGATGTTTCAGACTTGAAGCTCAGGTCTGTTTTGTTTTTTAAATGAAACCCTTGCTCAGCACAATCCCTTGTAGCCTAAATAATCCAAGTCTGACTAATTTCCTGATTTCTTTTTCTTATGGCTCAATCTAGAACAAATATCTTCCAATTCCTCTGTTTCTATTCCCTCTTTTCCTGTCTGTGTTTGTATTAAAGGAACAACGAGAATCTATTGGAAAGCAGTTTCACGTCAAAGAGTTTGCCAAACTCTTCCCTATTGAAGGGCTTCTCACCCTTTTTCACTCAAATGGTTTAATGCGACAGTGCTTCATGGAGCTATATTCCTCACGCTGTCGCCAGGAATTAAACATAAATAAATTTTGTAGGTAAAGTCATGAAATGTGGCCATTTGGATCCATGAACTCAAAGACAATAATAAAAACAAGAACAACTGAATTATATTGTAACATTTGTTTCTCTTAATATATAGTTTACAAATAAATTACAAGTTATATAGCAGTATTTCATAGAAAATACACACTTCCATCTTACTCATGTAAAGTTGAATAGCGGTAAGATTCAAGAGATACCCTATGTGTATGAAACTGTCCTTACTTTGTTCCTAGCATTTCTAAGTCATAAAAATGAACCCCCTGACAAGAGGAGACTGAGGAATTCTCTCAATGAATAAAAAACTAAATTCCACTGACAACTGAGCATTTTTTTGTATGGCTCTAATTTCAGCTTAATAAGCTAATTTCATGAACAGGCATTAGCTACAAATTTATATTATTTTTTTCCTGCACTTATTAACCCCACATTCGCAGAGGATTTCTTTATCTGGCACAGTTCCAGGTTCATAACCATAATCCCATGTTAATTCTGTTCTTGCTTTCACATACCTAGAAAGTAGAAATTAAAAAAAATTAATTAACTTGAATACACCAAACTTGATTACATTAATTTTCATGTTAACATCATTAACCATCCTCAAAAATATGTTTATTCTCTCTGACACCCATCAATTAGGACTGCTCTTTCATTAAAAGAATAATCATTTGCGTTTTATTTCCAATGTGCTAAAATCCTAAGTAAGAACAAATCTGTCAATATCTATGAAGAAGGAACCTGGTGATGTGATGAGGCCTGCAGTGTGGTATTGGAGCGTAGACATAATGCCCATGTAGTAATTTGCAACATTTATCCCCTGAATTGAACTGGGTGAGAACTGCCATCCTTAGCCCTTTCAGGCATTAGTTCTAAAAGGAAATAAGAATTGAAATTTCAGCTGTTTCAAATTTTGCTGAGTAGGAAGAGTTTGGGATAATTGAATATTCTAGGTTACTAGATATTAGGGGCTATAGCACATATCTTTCCATATTTTTCTTTTCTTTTCTTTCTTTCTTTTTTTTTTTTTTTTCCTTCCATCCCTGTCCCTCTGTCTAGTTTCTTTTTTCTTCTATTGTTGTTTTTAAAGTCATAATTTCATAATTATATCATAAAAATTTTCAAACCTGTTGGTGAAGAATGCCACCAATGGAAAATTCCTGTCATGTGTTTCTACAAAAACATTCTGTACCAAAAGATTTGGGCAACAACTATGCTGTTAAAAAAAAAAATTAAAACAGAGGTTACATACACCATACAGTTTGATGTCTTGTTCTTTGAAGCATTAGAATACCATTGTTTCCAACAAAGCTCACTTATTTTTGTTTCTTTCCCTTTTTTTTGTTGACTAATATGTAAAATATCATAGCTCACTACAATCCAGTTAATAGGAGTCCATTCAGAAAAGCCTGTCACATTCTTATATCCTGCTGGTAGAAATGCAAAATGGTATAAATCCCTAAAGAAGATAATTTGTCAAGATTAATCAATATTATAAATGCATGTATCTTTTGATTCAGTAATCCCATATTTGATAATGTATCCTACAGATACATCTATATATATATATACCTATGTGTAAGATTATTCATCAAACATTGTTTTAACAGTAAAAGTTTAAAAACAACCCCAAAAAATATCTATATATATAAAATCCTAATATGCAAATAGACCGAACAGAACAACCGAACAACTGGTCACTATGACGTGTGTGAACCAACAGGGGGCATGTGCATAACATGGCGGGTGTTGGCAACAGGAGGTAAAATGGGGAATACGGCGGGCATCGGCCACGGTGGGATGGTGGAGCAGGTAAGCAGGGGTGCCAGACCAAGGCGGGGCGCCAGTCGCCATCATCGGGGTGAGCCTCTGGTGGTTACTGAAATTTCTTTGCTCCTGCCCGGCACTCGCACCTGCTGCCGGAGCCGCCGCTTGCACCCACTGCCAGTGCTGGCCTTGCTTGCACCCGCAGCCGGCGCTGGAGCCGGTCCTGATCGCCCCTGAGGGCTTCTCCACCTACCCCTGAGGGGCAATTGGGGCAGCAGCCGCTGCTCGCACCCACTGATGGCACCAGGCCCACTCGCACCTGCTGCTGGCACCGGCCCCAATTGCTCCACGCCATCAGCAGGTGCGAGTGGGGCTGGCGCCGTCAGTGCATGGTAGCAGCAGCGCGCCGGCGGGAGCGGGGCTGCCGGCAGAAAGGGGACCGGGGCTGTGGCGGGAGGGGCCAGGTGGGAGCGTGGAGGATGGGCCGAGACCTGCCCGTGCCCACTGCAGCCTTGCGGTCCACAGTTCCTTTCAAGGTGCATGAATTCGTGCACTGGGCCCCTAGGCTAAAGAGAATTAGTTAAACAAACTTCGGTATATCAACACAATAGAATTCTATGCAGCTATGAGCAAAAACAAAAAAAGGAGGAGCTCTCTCTGTGTACTGATATGAAAAGGTCTCCAGGGTATATTGTTCATTTAAAAACACGGTATAGGACAGCGACAACAATAAGCTATCTTTTATGTAAGGACACATACTTATATTTACTTGTATTTGCATAAAGAAAAACTATAAGAATGAAAGAGAAAGTAATAAAAATTATTATTATAGGAGGCATGGTAAATGTGGGTATAGTATTTCTCAAGGTATGTTTCTTTTTCTAACAAAACATAAAAGTTTAATATGAAAGACTGTATATAACCAGAGTTTTACATCATAGTGAAAAGAGGCCCTTTGGAAAGGGGACACGTGCAAGCACTGCTGAACATAACCATTATTTATACTTGTTCCAAAAGTATCTACACATGATGATACTATTTCCTCCTATTACCACCCACCATTCTAATACTGTCCTATTGCCATCTCCACACATTCATCCATCACCAGATTCATAAAAGAATCAAATCCCCACAATATTCCTTGGACATGTGGGCAAGCTTTTCATTTCAATGATGATAACTTCCTGTCCATACATTTTTAAATTTGGGCTGATGAGCTTTACTCATGGTGCTTACTCGGCAGGCTTAGAGCTACCTTGAAACAGAATTCTGTTTAGCTATATGTACGTATTCTGCATGGCTTATTATTTTATTTCAATTTTTAAATCATATAAATATTATCTAAGTAGAAAAATTAAATTTTAAAAAAGAGCAAGATAAAGAAAAAAAGAGCCTTTTTTTCTTCTTCTACAAACAAAGGAGGGACCTGGCTGATGTGCTGATTGGGAGAGGTGAAGCCAACTTAATCATGTAGGTACAGCCACCATTCAACATAACTGATGGGAAATAAAGCCGTGAGTCCTTTGCTGGGGACCCTTATTTAAAGGATTTCCTGACGTGTTTGGCAGCAGTGTAGATGTAGTCAAAGTGGAATAGAGAACAGCAGTTGGGGCACAAAGAAAGGGAAGAGATAATTCTATTTCTTGCTAATCAAGAATTCTAACTAGGAAAGAAAAAAACAAGCCAAATTAGCAGATTCACCTAGCAAGGAAAAAGCTCTTTGGTTTTACTTATTTTTTAAAATATATTTTTATTGATTTCAGAGAGGAAGAGAGAGGGATAGATAGAAACATCAATGATGAGAGAGAATCATTGATCGGCTGCTTCCTGCATGCCTGACACTGGGGATCAAGCCTGCAACGCGGGCATGTGCCCTAACCAGGAAATGAACCATGACCTCCTGGTTCATAGGTTGACACTCAACCATTGAGTGATGCTCGCCAGGCAAGCTCTTTGGTTTTAAAAATTTCCTGACTTAAGAATATTTTTTCTTCTGAAGGCAGCTGAATTACATGTAAAATTATCAGTGCACATAAATTTCAAACCATTCAAATGTCACATTTAAAGAGGCACTGAGCTTACCTTAAAGATGTCAAAGGGAATGCTTATGAGAAAGAATCATGGGCCATTCAGGCTTCCCTTCCTTCACCTTTATTTTAGGGGAAAAGCCAAGGCTGCCTATCCACTCATCCCTTCCCACTGGGAGGAAGAAGAGCTCGGATACAGACAATAGAGAACAATTAGGCCACATCCAGGGGACAACGTGCTATAGTGGACCTTTCCCAAGGATGTGTGGGAGGGATCAAAGTCCTCGTCCTCCTTCCATGACTCTTCACTCTCTTGGATATGATAAGCAGACAAAGTGGAGTCCAGAGATCAAGGAGGCATGCAGAAGGGCCTGGCTCAGCTCTCACAGATGGTTCAGTTACTAAAGACTGGAGAGACTATATAGACAATGGACTAAAGGTTGAAGGGGATTTCTTTCCCTTAAAGGATTCCTGGGACCATATATTCTTTGATAATGCCTGATAGTAGGAGGCAGGATAGAATAAAAGTCACAAGGTAACGTCAATTCCACCTTACACAAGAGATATGACCAATAATACAAATTACTCCTCTTATGATGAATATAACAGGAGTCTTAAGTGTTAATTAACCTTAAAATCAAAGGAATCATAAAAATTTCTCAATATAAATGAAATAAATCTTATAACATATATCCCAAACATACACACAAACAGAAAATGACTATGGTTTCGGAATTTTAAAAAAGAGGATAGTTAAATGCAATATTCTGATAAATGTACTGGTTTTCTACACTAAGCCATGAAATCACTCAAAACTTACTAAAAGTAAGTAAAATAAATACCTACAACTGATTTTTTTGAACTATTAGAGGCATCTCTGAAGAAGAGAAACTTATTCTGTCCCACTGTGATTTTTTTTGGAAGTAACAAATCCTTCAATAAACGTTAATAATTTTCTTACATACCATTTATATAATTTTCTTAAGCAAATGTTTAACAATGTGCCAGGTACTGTTTAAGCACTTTACACAGTATATAAAACTCATTTAATCCTATGAGTAAGTTATTATTATTAGCCCCATTTTACAGAAGTCAGAAATAAGGTATAAGGTCAAGTAACATGCCCAAGTTCATACAAATGGAAAACTGGCATCCTAATCCAGGTAATCTGGCATTAGAATTTTTAAATCATATTTTCCTTATAATTTTATTAAAAAGCACACACAAAAAAGTTCTTTAGAAATATGGATCTCAGCCCATATACTCACATTAAGAAAGCGGCCCACATTTCCTTCCTTTGTGGCATCCAATAAAAATACACTTCCTTTACTGAACTTTAGAGATTCACATGAAGTATTATTCTTGGTTTCATCTGGCAACTCTTTATTACAAAAGACAGACTGATTTTGAGATGCTGGAGAGTTTTCCTCTTGGGCCTTTAGTATTTGAACCTCAAACTTCTTCATAATATTCTGATTATCCAATGTGGTTGCTTGATTATATATGCCCCCTGGTGAAGTTTCTTCTCTACCTTTAGTTATATCTATCACATCTGATTCAATCAGCAAATTGTCTTCAGAATCTTCAACTTGATTTGCGCTTGAGTCCGCTAATAAACATTTTAGAAAGAATCGTCAGGAAATATACTTGGCTAAGCAATAGTGCTAAGATTAACAATGCTAATTAAATGCTAGTTGCTTTAATTATCACTAATCCTTACAATGTGTTAAGGCAGACAGCACTCCAATTTTATATATGAAAACTTTGAGCCTCTGAGGGATTCAGGGATTCATCTGACCCACAATAATAAAGAAATAGGGTAACAAACTCAGAAATGTCTGGTTCCAAAGTCTGCCTTCTTTCTACTACATAACAATGCCTTTTAATGAACTTACATGTTGCTTCCCAACTTATTTCTCTTCAACTTTGGAATGTGAATTTAAGTATATTCTAAATTTTTAAAAATTGATTTTAGAGAGAGAGGAAGGGAGAAAGCAGGAGGGAGGGAAGGGGCAGGAGAAAGTGGACAGAGAGGAGAGAGAAGAGGGAGTGGGAAGAGTGAGAAGGGAGAAGGGGGGTAGGGGGAGGGAGGGAGGGAGGGAGGGAGAGAGGTGGGGGGGGAGAGAGAGAGAGAGAGAGAGACCCATTTGTTGTCCCATTTATTTATACATTCATTGGTTGCTTCTTGTATGCGCCCTGACCAGGGATCAAACCTGTAACCATGGTGTATCAGAATGCTCTAACCAACTGAACAATCTAGCCAAGGCTAAGTATATTCTAAACAGCTGAACACTCCAGGCCTTTAAGACACCGAAGAAGGCCTGAAAAGACCCTGTCGAAGTCATCCTCTACAGTAAGTGTATTGCTATAGGCTTTGTACACATTAGTGCTTGGTGTGTATTCTAGACGACCATTCAATAATCACACTTTTACAAAAATAATACTTTAGAAGAAGATGAACTGCTTAATCATTTTTAGAAATAATTTTTTAGAATATTCAAAAGTATGAATGCATGTCAAATGAAATAAATAAAATCATTTATTAATAAAACTTGTACCACATCAGTGGCATAAAGAAATAATATTTCTCTGTTATTGATTTAATCATTACTATTGCTGGCTGCTATTCCTATATGTACTCATACTTTAATCGTAGATTATTTGTGAGCACTAACAGTAAATAACTATTTTTTTTTCTTAGTGCCTCCTATATACATTGTAGTGGTCAATGAAAATGGCAAAACAACCAAAAGCAATAGAACTCATTATGATTCACATGCATTAAAATAGTGAAGGAAATCAGAATATGTCATCCCAAAATATGCCTCTTTGACATAAGAATTATTTAAACAGCACATGTAGGAAAAGCTCTCTGCCTCCCCCTATCTGCCTAAAAGCAGGATATAAATTTACAAAGGTGTGCCTCCTCCTACTAGGAAGGACAAAAGTTAATCACCAGAGACAATTTTAGACCTTTATTATTTATCCTTGAGACTGAACCAGAGAAATCTAGGAAACAAACTTTACTAACTAGTCTATATCTACCACTGGTTTCCCATATATTTGCCTTCCCACAATTTGCCACCCCTAGAGACTAAAGGTCCTTTTCCTTTGTCTTGCCATGCCTCTAAAAACTCATTATTAATTGGCTGAGATTCTAGATAAGCAGGAATTCTAAACCACCTCTGAGTTACTCATCTCCGAGGATAGCAGTCCCCCTTATATGTGGGAAATACAGTCCAAGACTCCTAGTGAATGCCTGAAACTGCGGATAGCACTGAATCCTGTAAATACTGTTTTTCATACACATACATACCTATGGAAAAGTTAAATTTATAAGTTAGGCACAGCAGGAGATTAAAAATAACTAATAATAGACTAATTATAACAATATATTGTAATAAAAGTTATATGAATGTGTTCTCTCTCAAAATACCTTATTGTAATGTACTCCCCTTCTTCTTGTGATGATTTGAGATGGTACAATGCCTATGTGATGAGATGAAGTGAATGATGTGGACACTGTGATGTAAAGTTAGGCTACTATAAGGGTTACTTGAACACAGTCACTGCAATATTGCAACAGTCAATCTGATCACTGAAAATGGTTACTGAGGCAAGTAGCATATAGAGTGTGGATACCGTGGATAAAGGGATGATTCATGTCCTAGGTAGTATGGAGTGGGATGGCACAATATTTCATTATGCTACTCATAATGGCATGCAAATTAAAATTTATGAATTGTTTATTTGTGCAATTTTCCATTCAATATTCCCGGGCTGTGGTTCATGTGGGTAACTGAAACCATGGAATGTGAAACAATGGATAAGGGGGACTACTGTAGTCCCATGTGATACATGTACAATACACACAATGATGGTAATAAACTTCTGTTTGTTGTGTCAGCCTAATTTACAGGACCCCAGCCAGACAACATAAGACAGGGAGAGGAAGAGATATTTACCTCCCTTACAATGGTGAAATAATTACAGTACATAAATGCCTTCTCTTGATAGATCTTTTCCGTCAAGGAGTTTCCTTGCCTCCTCCAATCTCCATCCCTGAGACCAGGCAGAGAAATGGAGTGCAGATATAAGGAAGCTCAAAAGAAGAGGTAATGAGTCATCTCTCAGCAATGTCTCCCCACTCAGGGATACAGTGACGTGCAAAAGGACCCAAACCCAGGTTTGTCAAGTTGTAATATTAACTATGGCAGGGCTGGTAACACTGAAATACAAGCACTCAGGGTAGCAATATTTTCACTTTTTGCTGAGCATCCCCAGCAACAGTGTTGGCTGGAATACTGCAGTAGAACGCAGTGGTTTTTTGTTTTTTCTTTTCTTTTTCTTTTTAATGCTGTATATTTTTAAAGGAGCCCCAAACAAATTAGGAAACGACTGCTTTGGACAATGCCTCCAAAGCCACAGATAACATGTGGACATTGTAAACTAAGAGTTGTCCACCCCATTCTTTCCTGCCATGTCAGGTCACTGGTGGCATCTAGATGAGGGACCAGCAAACTTCTGTAAGGGTCCAAATAGTAAATATTTCAGGCTTTTTTTGGCCATATGGCCTTTGTCATGATTGTTTAGCTCTGCTGCTATAGTGTGAAAGTAGAGACAATATGTAAATGAATGAATGTGGCTATGTTTCAATAAAAACTTATTTATGAACACAAATGATAATTTCCTATAATTTTCAAGTGTCATAAAATATTATTCATCTCATTTTTATCAGTTATTTAAAAAGATAAAAAAATCTTCTTAGCTCATGGGCCATACATAAACAGATGGTAGTCTAGATTTGGCCCACAAACATAGTTTGCTGACCTGTCAATTTTAGACAAGCAGTAACTTTTGTGATGAATGCAGCTTGTTTGTTTTGGAGTCTGAGAAAATGAGCCACAGATATTGAGCAAGAGACAAAAAGGCGGAAGAGGCAGGCCTAGAGTTAAACAAAGCCTACTTTTCATCTCCTCGGCTTTGGAGTTCAGATGTATTTGGGTTGGTTTAAGTCCATCATTATCTTCAAAGGTGACAGATTCTGAGGAAGCAAATCCCTTAAAAGAAAACAAGGAAGATGTTACCTCCTAGGTCAGGAAAAGGAATTAATTTATCGCGTAGGCCTCTTTTATCAAGTGTCAGTCTTCATAGGCTGTTGCTACTACATTGGTTTTGAGAGCCTCACACCTGGTACCATGAGGAAACTTAAGAGTGATGGAGCCCTTCTGGATGTTCTACGTGTAGACATGTCAGTGAGCTACAGCTATGAAGACCGAAAAACAGTCAAAGCATTAAAATACAAAATAAAATTCAAATACATTTGTTGTATCCCTCAATTCTGATACCAGACTATGAATTTGGATAAAAACACTGTGGCTAGTTTCTACTTCCAAGGAATGGTTAAGTAAGTTGCCTATCTTTATGTACTGTAGACCTGCAGTGACTTAAAATGGTGACAACTTTTAAAAAGTGTTATCTGCTTAGCACCACACATGACACAACCTAACTGCTCAGGAAAAGTTGACCATTAATGTTATTCAAATACAGGCAGCCCTCGGGTTATGTCAGACTCGACGTATGTCGTTTCGTGGTTATGTTGCCATCTCCCATTTATTTACAAAAAAAAAAAAAAAAAAAAAAAAGGTCCCGTCATTTCAATGTATATACATATGTGTTTTATGTTTTTTATTATTTATTTACCACAAGTAAAGGTCAGGAATTGTTATCTTTCTTTAAATTTTTTTTACTGTTCCACTTCATTACTGCTGTGTATGTGCTCCATGTGAGTGACGTATGTGCTTACGTAGGTGGGTTCTGACTTACGGCGAAAATCGCATTACGTCACGCCGCAGGAACGGTTCTCCGACGTAACCGGAGGCCTTACTGTATTTAAATGGTCAACATTTATTGAGCACTAACCTGAGTGTCAAACATGTTTCTGATGTTTAGCTCACTTAATCCTCCTGACTTTAGATACTATTATCCTCATCTAACAGGTAAAGAAATGTAGAAAAGGAGATGTCACCCAGCTAGAAAGCAGCAGAGCTGGAGTTCAAGCCCAGCTCAGTGTGATCCCCTGGCTCAACTTTTTCTTAATTATGTATGTGATACTGAGGATATTCCTACTGTAGGTGAGTAGGCAGAGGGCAAAATTTGCAGACTACCCAAAGCAGAGTTATTATTTTCATCAAAGCCCCATGTGAACTACCATTATGTCTGCCTCTCTTCTTTTCCTGCATCTTTGTTTCTAAGTTACAGTCTCTGACTTGTTATTCTAGATGGAAAAGTGTACCTTCAGCGGCTATCATGTAAAATGTTGCTTTCTGGATGACCTTTCATTAGGTTGCATCTCTTCTTTTTCATGCATTTCAAAACCTTATCTCCTTAACCTACATTATTCCATCCTTTTTCTTAATATTTTTCTTATTATTATCAACTCAAACACTTTAGCTTCCATAAATTCACAGAACAGGATGGCCCTCAGTCTCAGTGGAACACACTGTCAGATCATGACCAATATTTTCCTTAAAAATCTAAGTTTGGGAACATACTAAGCATCATGGAGGATACTAAGTAAATAAAATGTGATCATTAACACTTCAACAGTACACCCATTTCAAAACAGTAAAATAAATCCTACACATTATTAAGTAGCACAAACAATTTGAACTAAGTAAAAGATAGAAAGGTGAGATAATTTAATATTCTCAGAAGGGCCCCATCTATATTTTGTAGTTTTTACCATCTTTTTCCCATCGGGTTGAATAATGGCTATCTTGGCTTCTGGAGTTCTAATGACTGAATGACACTGAATTCTTGAAATATTGTTATATTTCATTTCTCTGAAAAGAAAAAAAAAGTTATTCTAGATAATATCAATGTTAGAGAAATCTCCATTAGAAATTAATGTAATAGTATCTATGCCTCACCCTTACCAGAGAGAATATAATAATACTAGAGGCCCAGTGTACGGATTCGTGCACTGGTGGGGGCATGGCCTGCGGGGATCGGCCCGCTGTGGGAGCACTGCTCATCCTGGTCTGCTGAGCGGCTGTGGACCCGCCCTCTGAGCAGCTGCTCCTGTGCGGGAGCATCGCAGCCGAGTGGCGTTCCCACTGTAGGAGCACAGTGACCACCAGGGGGCAGCTCCTGCATTGAGCGTCTGCCCCCTGGTGGTCAGTGAGCATTGCAGTGATTGATTGACAGGTCGTTCTGGTCATTCTACCGTTTGGTTGCTGGGCTTTCATATATATGTAGATTTTAAAGTCAATGATATTTTAAAATATGTCAAAAAAAGAAGAAAATCATGAAAAGTATTGGATATAGAATGGTGATAGAAAATAAACATAACTGCAAAGCACGACATCCATAAAGAACCTGATAAGTTTTTAAAGGTTAAACTCCATAAACGCAACACTGAAGAAATAGTGTGTTCACTAGATTTTTAAATCTCAGTGTCCTTGATTTCTCAGTGTTAAACTTACAACTGTGAAGCAAATTTATATACAGGAGGGATACAGGAGTGGGGGGAAGGAAGGAAGGAAGGAAGGAAGGAAGGAAGGAAGGAAGGAAGGAAGGAAGGAAGGAAGGAAGGAAAGAAGGAAGGAAGGAAGGAAGGAAGGAAAGACAACTGAACAACCACTCTTGACCAATAATACAGATCAATTTTTGATTGGGTTCCTAAGATCTTACTTACGTAACAGGCTCTTTTGGATTATTATTGAACTTAGGTGGACATTCTTCAGTCTTAGCACTTCTAGGATGTGTTTCCAATTTTAAAGGGATAACTTCAACTTCACAATCTGCAACTTCTATTTTCCTCTTTTTTGAAAACATATTTTTCATAATATTGTCTTCTTTTCTATTTTCACCAATAGTATCATGTTTCTCAGTGTTAGATCTACTTAGTAATCTTCCTAGCAGAAAGTAAGGGAGTTTAGCAAGACAGAAGATAATACAATAATTGCTAAGCAACAAAAGGCGTCTCTATTATGCTCCATTACTAAAGAACCCTGTGAGGTGTATCTTATTTCTAGAATGAAGATAAACACATTAATATCCCAGACAAATCTCTGCAAGATATAAGAGACCAGTAAGAAATTTTGTATCTTCCAGTATATGAAAAAATATAGTACATTTAAAAAAACAACAACACTTGTCTGTTTTGTTATAACATGAAAGAGAAGAGATTCAGCTACAATAATATAAAACAAAAATATAGATCAGAAAAGCATTCTAGAAAATTAGAGCAGTGAACTCTAGCCTTGACACTACAACTTTGGTGTCTAGTTAAAAATGCTTTATTTAACATCAATACTCTTTTTACATAGTTACCTATTTAAATCTGTAGTGATATGTGCCTATTGTTCTCATATTAAGTCCTAGTGTAACATTAAAATCTTAGTCTCAAGTTTATGTCCCCCCCCCCCCCCCCCCCCCAGGGACTCAAAATTACAATTACCAATCAAAGTTAGTAGCGGGATCAGAGATTCCTTAGTTGCATTTTCTAAGCAGATAAAGACAATTCTTCCTGCATAATATTTGGCATTTTATGCAGCAGACTTTCATCAAAGTTATTTTGAGAAATATGAGAAACAACTGTCTAGATATATTGTATATCTATAGAGTGGTATGTGGCAAGGATCCAAGTGTGACTTCTTTGAATTCTGATAATTCCTGCCTTCACTGAAGTGAACCTGGAAATTCAAATGAGAAAGGTTTTTCTGGTCCCTGCTGCCTAGTTGTAAAGACTCAGTCCAGCACATTTCCTTTAGACTGGCACTAGAGCCACATTTCCTCAGCTCTCCTCATTTCCTGGTAAATAGAGGGAGTGAGGATCTTTGCTGACATTCTGGGGTAATTAATCAAGACTACTGGAGACTGTCATGTCTGGCCTGGGGGTTGTGGACCTAAAGAATCAATAACTGCATAACTGTAACACTCTGGTTGGGAAGTTTTGCGCAGAATGTGAGAAACTCTCTAGGGTCTCTGAAATGGAGTGTGCTGCCTAAAGTCACTGCCTAAATCACCACATGTAGGTATTTATTACAAAATTACCTTATTAAATTCTAATAGCTCAAAACATTGAATAAGGTAGTCTTTGATTGATAATTCAGTAATTTAGTTTTCCTATTTAAAAAGTTTTCTATCTTACTCCAAGGCATTTGTAACCATGAAAAAATAAAAAAATAAAAAAATGTGCCTCACACAATAACTCAAATTTTATCTCTGAGCCTTTCTGAAACATCTGGTACCTGCTAAAGCATCTCTTCCCTTTAGAATTCAATTTCCCAGTCACTTTCCTTCCTCCGATGCTCCTCCTCTGTATTATTACTCTTATCCTTGCTATACGATCTCAATGGCCCTGTATAGTAAAATGGAGATTCAGACGTGTAGATCTTACTCTACAGTAATTTGAAAATAAACCCTTGCTTTACCTGAATAAGTGCAAACAAATGTCCCTCTGTCAATGTCATCTAGGCAGCGTACTCCCCATCCCTTCTTCTCAGTTTTGAACACCTGTAGCCTCACTTGAAGTCCATGCTGAACAACTCGGTTTTGACACATCTGTCGATTACACTTGCACAACAGGCTGCATTCATAAATGCTGTCAATAAAATATCCAAGAGAAAATCAATCAGGCATCCTAAATTAAAACAAAAAGCACTTTATAGCACTACCTCACTAATAATCACAGACTAAGTGTGAAGGAAGTTTCCTAAAGCTAGACTGCCTGGGTTCCCATCATAGTTCCAGCATTTACTAGCTGTGTGATCTTGGATGAGTTACTTAACATGTCTGTGCTTCAACTTTCCATTTTTAAAATGGGGATTATATGATAGTATGTATCATATATATACCTAAGTATATATATGATATAAAATATCATAGGGTTGTTTCGTGAAGATTACATGAGTCAAGTTTATAAGGTGCTTGGGACAATACGTGGCACATAGTAAATATCAGCTCTTTAAAAATGTCTAGGAATGTCTAAGAAGTAAATGTATGGGAAAGCAATGTCTAGGAAGAAAAATAATTTATTTTTTAATAACAACCTTGAAATGGTGAAAATTCCTAATTCTTAGGAGTGTTTTGCACAGGATATTTCTTAATGAGGAAAAGGCTGCCCCAAGTAGGCTAACTCTAGAGGGACAAGAGCTAGACTCAAAGCAGATGAGTATTCTGTTTGATTATACCCTTTATGATATATGTGTGGTCTCTGACTTTCATTTCCAAAAACAATATGCAGGTTTGTTATTTTTAATTCCTTAATTTAGATTTTTGGTACAAAAATATTAAGATTTAACATCTATAAGACTATAGACCACAATAACAAAGTATCCACCTTCAAAGATACAAACACCCTGCAACAAATTCTTAAGGTATATTACCCAGTAGGTATATGTCTCTGTAGTCTTTTATATTTATATCCAATGACTATTTTATCTCTTGACAAGGAGTACATCTCAGCATTCCTTGCTGTCATTTGAAGACATGCACATTTTGTTCTAAAAAGGAAGGCAATGAATGAATAAGTCAGAATTTAAAAAGCACCAAGTTAAGTAAAGAGACTGTCTTGATTAAAGTGTAAAAGTTATAGTAAAGGATGTAATTGTATTTAGGACAACTGTTTGCCTCATGGAAAGTTGAAATTCTTCCTTAAATAGAACTTTTTGAAAGAGAATATCTACCAAAAGTTTATAAATAATTATAAACTGCCCTATCTGCTCATGAAATAAATATATAACTATATAAGTGTTCTTTAACTTTTCAAAATGAATTCCTTTCATTTTCTGTTCAGCAGAAGCTTGTTTGTGAATACTCTCCCAGGTACACTCCCTTAGAATGGATAAACTTATGTGTGTCAAACCCAAAAGAGTGTACATAGTTTTGCAGATGTCTTAAATTACCTTCCTTTCCAATGACATGAAAAGAGATTAGGGAAGTTGATACTGGGTATCTGGCTACTACAGTTTGTTCTTTATAATGTTGCTAAACAAGAAAAATACAACCATAAAAAAATTTCTACTTAAATGATTATTTAACATGACAAGAGACTTATAACTTGATAGGGAGTAAGGAACCTGGGTATCACAGGTGTAAACTGAGTATGTGACTACTGGTGAGCTGGTTAAACTCTCTGGATCTATCTCTTTTTTCTTTTTTCAACAAGTGACTTTGAGGTCTTTTCCTTGATGATTCTCTTCTGTGTTTTTCTGTATATACATACACGCATAAGAGTGGTGGCTACTGTTTACAACAGAAAAAAAAACAATTAAAAAATTCATTAATTTGGATTCTATTTACAGATGTAGAAATCTAAAGATGCTTTTTTTGATATGATTTTGTTTGCAAAGTTTAAAAGTACAAAAAAATACAAATAGTAATATAACTAACACTCACATTTCTACCACACAGAATTAGCTGTCATCATTTTGTTTAGTCCTTCTTTTTCCTATATATATAATTTAAAACATACAGTTTATCTGATCTTTAAAAAATAAAAAAATTAAACATTACAGAAAAAAATTAAACTCTCAAGTGGTTTGGTGTGATATCCTTTATACTTTTAAACATATAGATCTATTCACAATATACGGTACTGTTATTAAATATTTACTATAGTTATTATCCTTCAATTTGCTTTCTCTTTCAATATTATTTTTTGAGACCCATGTTTTACGCAAATCTAGTTAAATCCTTTAAACTTTTCCATAGCACTTAGATATACAATTATGTTGCTTAATTAAGTTGCTTGGTATACAATTAAGTTGCTTGAAGTTTTCAATATAACAGATGCTGCAATGAAATTCTTATTCTTATACACATGTGTAAGCATCTCTAGAGTAGTAACTTTCAAATATTTTTTACTATGACCCATGGCAGAAAATACATTTTCTTCATGATCCTATACAACAGACATATTTATATATGTGTGCAGGTGTATAAACTGCAACAATGGTGGCATGAAACTTTACCTTTATTATGTGGGATGCACTTGGGTATCTTTTTGTACTATTTAATTTAAAGAATGCTAGTTACAACCCCTTAAATGATTTTACATGCCACTAACTCTATAGCTTGGAAAACAATGCTCTGGATAAAACAATACTCTGGATATACTTAAAAGTACTATTGCTAGAAAGTAGGTATGAACTTCTTCAACTGCCATGTCATGGTTTGAACACCCCACTCTCCCTGAAAAATGACTTGGTATGGAATTCTAGTTTTATATATTTATTTTCCTTCAGTAATAATCTCTCTCTTTTTTTTGTTCTATTATTTCTGATGAAAAGTGTGCTGTCAGTCTGTCCTTTTTTCTGAGTTTTTAAAATTTACTCTTTATCCTAGATACTTTTTAAGTTGCATCAATATTTTTAGGTTTATCTTATTTTCGGAGGCTTTTTGACTCAGAGGATTCCTGTCTTTTTTCAATTTGGAAAATTCTCAGCTATTATTTGAGTATTGTCCTTTTCTTCACTACATATGTATACTGCAGTTTTTCATTTTATCCTCCATATTTTTTAATCTGTAACTTATTTTCCCCATATCTTTATCTCTTTACGTTCTGAGAGATCTTAGTTTTTGCCATGCAATTCACTAATTCTTTCTCCAACTATACCAATGCAAACATATAGTCCA
Source organism: Eptesicus fuscus (assembly GCF_027574615.1). NCBI lineage: Eukaryota > Metazoa > Chordata > Mammalia > Chiroptera > Vespertilionidae > Eptesicus > Eptesicus fuscus. Next base: position 15,677,421 of record NC_072480.1, read on the forward strand.
TCTATTTCATTTTTTATTTCAATGACCATGTTTTATTTCCCATATTTCCAATGGTTCTTCTTCATATAAACCATTAAAAATAAAATCTCCTTTTCTTGTCTCATAGATGCTAATATTTTAGCTTTATAGACACTTTAAACATAGCTATTGTAAAGTCTTTTCAATCAAATTCTACATTTATCTCCGATTCTTCAGATGTGAATTTTGTCATTTGTTGTGACTCAAACTGCCTTCATGGTCCTAAATGCCTTTGTGTGCTGTGATTGTCTGGATTTGATCCAGCTTAATGATGTATCTTCTAAAATTACATATAGTCAAGTTATTCTTTTTAAAAAACTCCCTTAAACTGACTATAAAGTAGAGTAAACACCGTCGAACAGCCAGTTTTTTTCCCTAGCACTGAAAGAGATTGAGCTTAGACAGATACAGTTGGGTTATACCTAGATGCAAAGTTTAAAACAAACTTATTTTTAAACAGAAGTGAAACTTGGGCCCACCTCAGAACAAAAGATACACTGAGAGTGAAGGGATGGGAAAATATATTCCAAGCAAATGGAAAGGAAAAAAAACAAACTGGAGTTGCAAAACGCATATCAGACAAAATAAAGGCCATAATAAGAGACAAAGTAGGCCACTTTATAATACTAAAGGGAATGATTCAACAAGAAAATATAACCCTTATAAACATATATGCACCCAATATAGGAGCCCAAGTATATTAAAAAACTCTTGATGGATTTTAAGGGAGAGATCAACAGCAATACAGTCATAGTGGGGGAATTTAACACCCCACTGGTAGATCTTCACTGGATAGATCTTCTAGACAAAAAATTAACAAGAAAACAGAGGCCTTAAATGACACATTAGATCAGATGGGTCTAACAGATATTTACAGAACACTTCACCCCAAAGCAACAGAATATACATTCTCAAGTGCACATGGAACCTTCTCAAAGATATACCACATGCTAGGGCACAAAACAAGTCTATACAAATTCAAGAAGATTGATATAATACCAAGCATCTTCTCAGATCACAATGGCGTGAAGTTAGAAATCAACTAAAATAAAAAACCCCACCTCAAAAACACTCAAATACAGGAGGCTAAATAACATGTTATTAAACAATGAATGGGTTACCAATGAGATCAAGCAAGAAATTTAAAACTTTTTGGAAACAAATGAAAATGAACACATAACCTCCCAAACTTATGCGACACGGCAAAAATAGTCCTGGAGGGAAGTTCATAGCATTACAGGCCTACCTCAACAAACAAGAAAAAGGACTAATAAACTATCTAAGACTAAATGAATTAGAAAGAGAACAGCAAGAAAAGCCCAGAGGAAGTAGAAGGAAGGAAATAATTAAGATCAGAGCAGAAAAAAAATGACATAGAGACTAAAAAAAAACCAGTACAAAAGATCAGTAAATCCAAGAGCTAGTTCTTTGAAAAGATAAACGATGAACCTTTAGCCAGACTCATCAAGAATCAAAGAGAGAGGACCCAAGCAAATAAAATTAGAGATGAAAGAGGCGATATAACAACAGACACCAAAGAAACACAAAAGATTATAAGCAAATACTATGAACAACTATCTGCCAACAAACCGGACAGCCTGGGTGAAATGGACAAATTCCTAGAAAGATACAATCTTCCAAAACTCAATCAGAAAACCTGAGTAGGTCAATAACAACTGGTGAAATTGAAGCAATAATTTAAAAATTTCCAGCAAACAAAAGTCCTGGACTGGATGAATTTACAGGTGAATTTTACCAAACATTCAAAGAAGAGCTAACACATATCCTCCTCAAACTATTCCAAAATTCAAGAGGAAGGACCACTTCCAAGCTCTTTGTACAAAGCCAGCATTATCCTAATTCCAAAATCAGATAAAGACACTACAAAGAAAGAAAATTACAAGCCAAATGGAGGGAAAATTACAGGCCAATATCCCTGATGAACACAGATGCTAAAATCCTCAACAAAATATTAGCAAATCAGATCCAGCAATACATTAAAAAGATCATACACCATGACCAAGTGGGATTTATTCCAGGGATGCAAGGCTGGTACAATATTTGCAAATCAATAAATGTAATACATCCCATAAACAAATTGAAAGATAAAAACCACATGATCATAACAATAGATGCAGAAAAAGCATTCAATAAAATACAGCACCTGTTTTTGATAAAAACTCTCAGTAAAGTGGGGAGAGAGGGATCATACCTTAACATAATAAAGGGCATGTACGACAAACCTACGCCAACATCAATGGGCAAAAACTAAAAGCTTTTCTCTTAAGAGCAGGGACAAGATAAAGATGCCCACTTTCACCACTCTTATTCATAGTACTGGAAGTCCTAGCCACAGTAATCAGACAAAAAGAAGAGATAAAAGGAATCCAAATTGGAAAGGAGGAAGTAAAACTGTCATTATTCACAGATTACATAATATTGTACACAGAAAACCCTAAAGACTCCACCAGGAAACTACTAGAATTAATAAATGAATTCGGCAAGGTAGCAGGATACAAAATCAACATCCACAAATAGATGGCATTTTAAAATACCAATAATGAACTCTCACAAAAAGAAACTAAAAAGCAATTTCATTTACCATTGCAACAACAAAAAAATAAGATACCTAGGTATAAACTTAACCAAGGAGGTAAAAAACCTGTACTTAGAAAACTATAGAACATTGAAAAAAGAAACAGAGGAAGATACAAAGAAATGCAACCATATACCATGGTCATGGATTTGAAGAATTTACATCATTAAAATGTCTATATAACCCAAAGCAATCTACAGACTCAATGCAATCCCCATTAAAATACCAATGGCATACTTTACAGAATTAGAACAAATACTCAAAAAATGTATATGGAACCATAAAAGACCCCGAATAGCTGCAGCAATCTTGAGAAAGAAAAATGAAGTAGGAGGGATCACAATACCAGATATCAAACTATACTACAAAGCCATTATAACCAAAACAGCCTGGTACTGGCATAAGAACAAGTATATAGACCAATGGTTTAGAACAGAGACCCCAGAAATTGATCCACACCATTATGATCAGTTAATATTTGACAAAAGAGGCAAGAACATACAATAGTGTAAAGACAGTCTCTTCAACAAATGGTGGTGGGAAAATTGGACAGACACATGCAAAAGTAGACCACCAACTTACACCATACACAAGAATAAATTCAAGGTGGATAAAAGACTTAAATGTAAGGCATGAAACCATAAAAATCTTAGAAGAAAACATAGGCAGCAAAATCTCAAGACATCTCACGTAGCAATATGTTTACGGATACATCTCCTAGGGCAAAGGAAACTAAGGAGAAAATACATGGAACTACATCAAAATTAAAAGCTTTTGCACAGCAAAAGAAATCACCATCAAATTGAAAAGGGAACCCACTGTATGGGAGAACATATTGGGCGATGATACATCTGATAAGGGGTTAATTTCCAAAATATATAAAGTACTCATACAACTCAACAAAAAGAAGACAAACAATCCAATTAAAAAATGGGCAGAAGACCTGAATAGACATTTTTCCAAAGAGGACATACAAATAGCCAAGAGACACATGAAAAAATGCTCAAAGTCACTAATTATCAGAGAAATACAAATTAAAACCACAATGAGATATCACTTCATAACCTGTCAGAATGGCTACCATCAAAAAAACCAACAAACAACAAGTGCTGGTGAGAATGTGGAGAAAAAGGAACTCTAGTACACTGCTGGTGGGACTGCAGACTGGTGCAGCCACTGTGGAAAATAGTACAGAGTTTCCTAAAAAAAAATTAAAAATGGAACTTTGTTTTGATCCAGCGACCCCACTTCTTGGAATATATCCTAAAAACCCCAAAATATTAATCAGAAAGAATATATGCACCCCTATGTTCATAGCAGAATCATTTACAATAGCTAAGATTTGGAAACAGCCCAAGTGCTCATCGGTAGATAAATGGATAAAAAAAGCTAAGGGAACTTATGTAATACTTTGAACAATAAAGAATTAAAAAAAAAAAAGCAATGGGACATTTAGACTATAGAATACTATGCAGCTGTAATACTATGCAGGGATCTCTTACTCTTTGGGACAACATGGATGAGACTGGAAAATATTATGCTAAGTGAAATAAGCCAAACTGAGAAAGACTAATATCACATGATCTCACTTATTTGTGGAACTTAATGAACAAAATGAACTGACCAACAAAATAAGATGTGAAGCAGGGAGGCATGGAACAGACTGACATACCTCTATATGGGGTTGGGGAGACAAGAAGAGATAAACCAAAGAACTTATATACTTACTAGAGGCCTGGTGCATGAAATTCGTGCATGGGGGGGTGGTCCCTCAACCCAGCCTGCACCCTCTCCAATCTGGGACCCCTCGAGGGATTCTGACCCCGGTGGGATCGGGCCTAAACAGGCAGTTGGACATCCCTCTCACAATCCAGGACTGCTGGCTCCCAACTGCTTGCCTGCCTGCCTTCCTGATTGCCCCTAACTGCTTCTGATTGCCCCTAAGTGCTTCTGCCTGCCATCCTGATCACCTCCTAACCACTCCCGTGCCAGCCTGTTAATGCCTAACTGCTTCCCTGACAGCCTGTCTGCCCCTAACTGCCCTCCCCTGCAGGCCTGGTCACCCCTAACTGTCCTCCCCTGCAGGCCTGGTCACCCCTAACTGCCCTCTCCTGAAGGCCTGGCCCCCCCCCCCCCCAACTGCCCTTCCCTGCAGGCCCGGTCATCCTCAACTTCCCTCCTCTGCCGGCCTGGTCACCCCTAACTGCCCTCCCTTGCAGGCTTGATCGCCCCCAACTGCCCTCCCTTGCAGGCCTGGTCTCTCCCAACTGCCCTCCCCTGCTGGCCATCTTGTGGTGGCCATCTTGTATCCACATGGGGGCAGCAATCTTGTTGGAGTGATGGTCAATCTGCATATTACTCTTTTATTAGATAGGATAGAGGCCTGGTGCATGGGTGGGGGCCAGCTGGTTTGCCCTGAAGGGTGTCCCGGATCAGGGTGGGGGTTCCCTTGGAGCGTGGGGCAGCCTGGGCGAGGGGCCTGTGGTGGTTTGCAGGCCAGCCACGCCCCCTGGGGACCCAAGTGGAGGTCCTGGTATCTGGGATTTATTTATCTTCTACAATTGAAACTTTGTAGCCTGGACAAGAGCCAAGCCTTCTGCTCGCTCCATGGTGGCAGCCATTTCTGTTGGGATTTATTTGTCTTCTATAATTGAAACTTTGTAGCCTGGAGTGGAGGCCTAGGCTGGCCAGGGCTGCAGAAGCTTGGCTTCCTCCATTGCCGGGGGCAACCCTAGCCTCCTGCTCTCTCCAGCTCCGTGGCTGCCGCCATTTTTGTTGGTATTTATTTATCTTCTATCACTGAAACTTTGTAGCATTGAGTGGAGGTCTAGGCCGGCAAGGGCAGGCGTAAAGTTTGGCTTCCTCCATTGCCGGGGGATCCCAAGTCTCCCTTCTGCTCTTCGTGGCCGCAGCCATCTTGGTTGGGTTTATTTGCATACTTGCTCCTGATTGGCTGGTGGGCGTGGCTTGTGGATGTAGCGGAGGTATGGTCAATTTGCATATTATGCTTTTTATTTGATAGGATACGCATAGCCCATGGACACATGCAATAGGGTAGTGAAGATCTGAGGGGTAGGAGGGGAAAGGAGGAGGGATGGAAGGGAGGGAAAAAAGGGGAGATATCTGTAATATTATTAACAATAAAAAATGCATCTAAAAATGAAAAAAAAAAGTAAACTTGGAACAATGACAGGTTTCCTCTATGACAGGCCTAAAGGAATGTAGCCAAAATCTTACATAACTTTTGTAAGATTTACACATTTCTTCTCACATTCCAACTGACAGGATGGTGAAAACTACTATCCATACTATTTCTTTTTATCTCTCTCATTATTTTGCCTAGTACAGGAAGGCATACTTGCATTAAATTAAATGTACATATAATACATTCCATTTTATATATGCACTAGAGGCCCGGTACACAAAATTTGTGCACAGGGGAGGGGGATCCCCTCAGCCCGACCTGCACACTCTCCAATCTGGAATCCCTCTCGCAATCTGGAACCAGTGGCTCCTAACCACTCACCTGCCTACCTGCCTGATGCCCCTAACTGCTCTCCTGAGGTCCTGATGGCCCTAACTGCTCTACCCTGATAGCCTGATCACCCTAACTGCTCTCCCTTCCTAGCCTGATCACCCTAACTGCCTAACTGCTCTCCCCTGCCAGCTTGATCCCCCTATCTGCTCTCCCCTCCTGGCCTGATTCCCCTAACTGCCTATCTGCGCTCCCCTCCTGGCCTGATTGCCCTAACTATCTGCTCTCCCCTCCTGGCCTGATCCCCCTAACTGGCTATCTGCTCTCCCTTCCTCTCTGTACCCTTCGGACCTCCGGCACAGGCATGCTGAGAGCTCTCCGCCGCAGCCTTGCCCCCATCCTGATTGGTTGTTACGTGGCATCATCCCAGACAATTTGCATATTCCTCTATTATTAGTATAATCACAAATTCATGTATATTACACACACATAAAACAAAATGATTTCAAAGTCCTAAGATATTAGAACATGTTTTCATTTTTTTAATGGAATGTCAATGTTATGATCAAGAGAGTACTAATTATAAGCACCATTAACTTCCTAAAAAATTGCAAGGAAATGATTTGTAAAAATAAAACATAACATATAGTGGTTAAAAGCATAGATTAATATTGTAGATCTTTAATTTGTTTGCCCTATGATCTTACAATTGGTTTCTCAATTTCCTCATTTGTGACATGAAAATAATATTACTACTTCATGGAGTTTTGTGAGAATTAAATAAGAAAATGTATGTAAAACAATTGTCACAATGTCTGGCACTGTTACATGGCATTAGCTGTAATAGTGATTTCGATACTAGCTTAAAGAAAATACTCACCTTGAGAAAATCATTTTCAAATTACTATAACTGGTAAAGAATTTTCTTTCCCATTGCTAGTGAGAAAGTGCTTTTTCCCATTTTAGATTCTTAGCCAACAGTTTTAGATAGACAAACTGATACGTAGTAGGACTTAATAAGTACCCCTAATATTCAGAAGATTTTTTGAAATGTCAGATTATTCTACTCACATGTCTATGCAGCCCTCAGAACAGTCACATGAATCAGTAAACATGTTGGAAAAGCTGTTTAGATAATATGCTCGTGGCCACATAGTCTTTCTGTACTTAAAGTGTGGAAGCTTTCTACTGTCAATTTCATTACAGAAAGAAATGGGCACCAATTCCACTCCATTGCTAATATCCAGAACTGAAACAATTTCTTCTTGCTTTGGGTAATTCCGAGTCAACTGAACATAGGTATTAAAAGAAAAGTTATCTGTAAATAAAAAGTTACACTCTGTCTCAAGCAGGTAACGAAAAACTTCCTCCATGTTTCGTAGACTCCTTCCACAAGGGGTTTTATAACTCACGTGGAGTGCTGAAGAATGAGAATTTGTCTTTGCATGTCGTCTTTGGAAGTGGCATGTAATTGGTAGCTGCAGAGGGTTTTCTCCCTTGAAGGTTAGTAGCATTTTCATCAGACAGGTACCAGAGCATTCATGACTTTTGTAAGATACATTCAAAGATGATTCTTTTTCTCTAAAGTCTGCAGCTTTATTTTCCAGAGGGATAATTTCCTCATTTTTTATAGATCTGTTTAAAATTAATTACTTATTAGTATCTCAAATATATAGTACAAATCCCCATTTTGAAAAACAACAACACTGCACATTAAGGTGGTAATTAGTTCCTACTACTTTCTTCTTAGATAACACAAAAATAAGCCAGACTCTGAGTATATGATATTCTGCAGCCATATAAAGATATGCCTCAACAGTCTTTCTTTGCCCTCCAGACATTAAATATGTGGTGTTTTTTCCAGCACTTCTCCAGTTGGGTGTCCAATAATTAATTCAGTTCAATTCTGACACCACCTACCTGGAATCAGTATCATATCCCACAAAGTAAAGGGCTCAGTCCCACAAGACTGTCCTCATTTCAGATGCAAAATACAAATCCCAGGTATCCATACTTCTGATCTAGCCTGGAATTCCCACAACCTACTCCCTCAGGTTTGATAATTTGTAGAAAGACTCACAGAACTCAGGAAAACACTAATTACTATTACCAGTTTATAATCCTATATAATAAAAGCCTAATATGCTAAGTGTCCGGCCAACCGTTCAACCAATCAAAGCGTAATATGCTAATGATATGCTAAGCCCACTCAACTGCTTGCTATGATGTGCATTGACCACCAGGAGGCAGACAGTCAACCAGTTGCTAAGATGTGCAGTGACCACCAGGGGGCAGATGCTCTAATAGGTGAGCTTGCTGCTGGGGTCTGGCAGATCTGGACTGAGTGAGACCGTGGTCCCTCCCCAACCCTGATCATGAACTGGTGGGTTCCCTTGGCCTGGCCTGCACCCTCTCACAACCCAGGACCCCTCAGGGGATGTCAGAGAGCCGGTTTTGGCCTGATCCCTGAGGCCAGGCCTAGGGTCCCCACTGGTGCATGAATTTGTGCACCAGGCCTCTAGTAAAAGATAAAACTCAATAACACTCAACAGAAAGTGATCCATAGGACAAGATAAGTGGGAAGGGGCACAGCATGCCTTCCCCGTGAGTGCCTGTCTCCTAGGTGTTCACCAACCAGGAAGCTACCAGAACCCTAATGTTTAGAAGTTTTTATGGAGGCTTCATTACAAGCATGACTGATTAAATCACTGCCCACTGGTGATTATCTGAATCTCTAGCCATTCTCTCCTTGGACAGAGTCCTTATGCACCAAAAGTTAGTTCTCCCTGGAGGTTGGAATGTAAGACTGAAAGTTTTAAGTTTCTAATCAGGGTTTAGTCTTTCTGGCAAGCAGGCCCCATACTGAAACTAGGAGCCCCTCAACAAGAGTCATTTCATTAGCACACCAAAGATACTCTTCTCAATCAGGAGTTCCAAAGGTTTTAAAAGCTTTGTGCTAGGCTCTGGGACAAAGATCAAGTAACTTATTATATCACAACCTAATTTCAGAATAGTCCAGAGAGCTGTGATTATAGCTGTAACATTTAGAGTTATTTGGAAAATGCACTCAATAAATAGGTGAGGAAGGTTACGTGGCATGCCTGATTCAAGCCTTCTGCCTTCAAAAAGTCTAGTAAAGGCTAGCCAAAAAATCATTCATTCATCAATAATCCTTTATACTGTATTTGCCTTAACAATTGCAACCAAGTGAATTTATTCCATAATATGTAATTTATCTGGCATCATAGTGATACATCTGAAAATGGTAAGTGGACAGGAGAAAATAGGATGGGTACTAATTCTAAGAAGAAAAAAAATCTGTGAAAAGATTCCATATGTATTTGGAACTCAGATTTTAATCTTTCACAAAGAACCTCAATTTTGTTTCATGTAATATTTTCCATCTTTAGGTGTCTTTATTATGAAACTAACATAGGTATCTTAGAGATATTTTCATACTCTATAAAGCAGCACTGTCCAACAGAATTTCTGCACTGATGGAAATGTTCTGTATCTGTGCTGTTGGATTGGGGAGCTGCTAGCCACATGTGGCTACCGAGCACTTTTAAATATGGCTAGTGCACAGTCAGAAAAAGACAAGTGTCACATGATCTCACTCATATGTAGAATTTAATGAACAAAATAACTGATGTACAAAATAGATCCATAGACACAGACACATGGAACAGACTGTGGAATCTCAGAGAAAAGGCGGGGGAGGGTGGATGGGTAGGAAGAGATCTACCAAAGAACTTGTATGCATATATGTATAACCCATGGATACAGACAATAGGTGTGAAGGCATGGGGTGGAGGTGGGCTAGAAAAGGTCAATGGGGAAAAAAAGGGGACACATGTAATACTTTCAACAATAAAGATTTTTTTAAAAAGAGAGAATGAATTTTTCTTAAATGTGGCTAATGCAACCAAAGAACTGAATTTTAAATTTTATTTATTTTAATTAATTCAAATTTAAATAGCCCATGTATAGCTAGTGGCTACCATATTGAATGCATAGATATGAGGTTCTTCATCCTTTTTCTGGCTGTATAGTAATCCTCTGCATAAACTCTACCATTTATTCAATTAGTCCTCTATTGTCTCCAATCTTTTGCTATTATAAATCACTAGAGGCCCAGCACATGATCAAATCGTGTGCAGTTAGGGTCTCTGGCCAAGCTGCAATCAGGGCTGTGTCCACTGCAACACTGCTCCACCTCCGTGGCCCCTGCCCCATGAACCTCCATGCTCACAGCCCCCGCCCCTTGAGGCTCCTCGGCCTCAGCAACACCCATGGCCCCGCCCCGCTATGAGAGCCGGACTGGTCCTTTGGTCATTTGGACCCACAGCTCCCTAGCCTGCTGTTTGGTTGTCCATCCAGTCGTTTCGGTCGTGACGGCACCTGGATTTTATATATTAGGATAATGTAACGAATAACCTTGTACATAACAATTTCATATATGTAAATATATCAGTGCAGAATATACTACCAGAAGTGGAAGTATTAGGTCACAAGGTAAATGGATTAGTAATTTTAAGATTGTCACGGGGTCTGCCCTCCAGCAATTTATGGGTACCTGCTTCCAAAACCTCACCAATCATTGGCTCTTGATGCTTTTGAATTTCTGACAATCTAATAGGCTAATGGATATAAACTTATTTATAAATCTTTTAATGTTGAAAACATTTGTTACCAATTTTTCTCTGTCACTGCTTTGATGAATATTCTCGCACATAAAAATCCTTCACCAAATTCCTGATTATTACCTTAGTATACATTCCTTTAAAAGGAATTAATTACTAAAAAAAAAGAGTTCAACAGGAATATACATTTAAAAATAAGTTTTTATTAATCAAACTTTCAAAATACTCATAGAAGTGTATTCTACTCATAGAAAAGGCTGATTGATATATTGGATCCTCCATGTGCTTGTGAGAACTGCAGAACTAACCTTTGTGAGAACTGCAAAACTAACTGTCCAAACCTCTGCATCAAGAGACAACCAAAATCTAGCAAGGCTAGAATGTCTCTAGAATGACCCCAGACCCCCAATATAATGCCTGCCTGAGAAAGCTTGAGGCTCCCAGAATTTACTGTTTCTTCTAGCCAACAACTGAAGATAAACCCCTAATCCGAAAGCCATTCCTTTGAAAGGCAATCATCAGGAAAAATAGGGCCTCTGTCTTCCAGTCTCTGTGGAAGAACAGAATCTTAACTCTGATAATTGCCAGCTAGCACACTCAGCTGGCCTCAAGGGTACTCACACTCACCAACCCTTTTATAATTTTTCACTTGAGCCCCTACTCTTCCTCCCTCCTTCATTCCCCTTAAAACGTTAGTCACCTCAACAGCATAAATTGAAATGGAGCTCAACTTGTTCCTCTATTGTCAGCAGGTACTAAATAAAATGTTTTCACTGCTTTAACTAATATCTTTATCTTTGACAGGGTACCAAACTTCATTAATAACCAACATTTTGCCTATTTTGTTTCATCTATTCTCCCCACCTCTTGCCTCATCTTGAAACATACAGGAGTTTTAAAGCAAATTATAGACATTACATAACCTGAAATAATTCAGTATTGATTTCTAACAAATAAGGCTTTTTAGAAATATATATTCTCATTTCCCTGATTATCTTAAAATTTATTTGAATCAGAATTTGAACAATCTTCACACATTGTATTTGATTCAGATGTATTTTATGTCTCTTTAATCTTCAAACAGTGCCTCTTCATTTTATGACATTTGTTTGTCCAACTTAAGTAAGTTGTGTCATTTGTCCTGTAGCATTTCCTGCATTCTGGAATTTGGCTGATGCCTTTATTGTGGTGTTGTCATTTAATTCATTCCTCTATCGCTTCTATTCCTGGTAGATCAGTAGTCAGTTCTAGAAGCTTATTAGATTCAGGATCAATTTTGGTGATGGTGGTGGTGGGGTATAGTAATACATAGGTGGTGCTATAAATTTCCTATTGAGTCAAATAAAGTGACACACAATGTCCGATTGTTCACTTTTAGTGATGTTAAGATTTGTAAGTAGGTTAGGGTGTGTTCAGCCAAATCCATTCATCGGAAAGTTCCTCACGAATCTTTCACATAACAGGTTTGTCACTGACTCATGGTGGTGTCAGTCCCCAATGGTGCTACTAATTTATGGTAAGTACAAAAATTGGAAGTTGGAAAAGTTTAAAAACTTGACAGTAATTTGCCATTGCCACATTTTATTATATTTTATAAGATTATCGCTCTTCAATAAATTGGAACTTTAAAAATAAAACACCTACTCTCACCACAGTTACAGAGCACTGTCCTAAGTCCACTGTTTCTTGGGGGCGGGGGAAGGGTATGTTATAAAAATAACAATCTTCTTATTCTATCATTCTTAGAATTTTCTGGATGGAATTTTTAAAATATATATATTTTATTGACTTCAGAGAGGAAGGGGGGGGGAGAGAGAGAGAGAGAGAGAGAGAGAGAGAGAGAGAGAGAGAGAGAGAGAGAGAAAGAAACATCAATGTTGAGAGAGAATCATTGATTGGCTGCCTCCTGCATGTCCCCTACTGGGGTTCGAGCCCACAACCCGGGCATGTGCCCTTGACTGGAATTGAACCTGGGACCTGTCAGTCCACAGGTGGACGCTCTATCCACTGGACCAAACCAGCTAGGGCTGGAATTCTTTTATAAAGAAGAACTTTTCTTCATCAACTAAGGTTATCATGAAACACAGTATAGGTGAGGCAGAATAAATGCTTGATTCTTTTTATTTCCTAGTATTCAGAATGATAATGAATAGTATCCTAGCAACTACCAATGTGACTTAAAATTTTAATTTTTATAATATTATTATGAACCCATGGTTTTTATATATTTAATGTGTTTAAATCATTACAGTGATTATTCCTTTTGATGTTGAAATTGTGTCATTTGGCCAGTGGGAGCTCCTTCAGGTTTGGTCCTGCATCTTTCAAACACAAATGGTAGTGTTGGATAGCATTTTTGCTTTCCATCACAAGATGTCCCTGGTTTGGAATCCGCCATTTCTCTACTGCAGCAATTTTCAATCTTTTTAATCTCATGGCACACATAAACTAATTCTGCAGCACACAAAAAAAATGTGACAAAAAAGTAGGTATAATTATGATTCATTCACAGTGGACATCTATTGTTATGTTGGCTGCTGTCACTTTTTTCATTTGACAATCTAAGGGAAAAGACGTCAGTGTCCCTGACTAAATAGTTAGGTATTGCATGTTTTAAAACACTGGTTGAAAATTGCTGCTCTACGTGACAAGGAATCCATTTAATGAGATATGACATTTAGAGATCACAATCATGGTGCTAGGAGATATACACATTTTAATCAATACAGATTTTGAAACTGCTTTCCAAAAATGCTGGCCAATTACACTCCCATAAGCATAAATGAATACTAATCTAATTAAATCTTATTTTAAATATCTTAATCAATTTGATAGATGAAAATTGTATTTTATCACCTCTTAATTTGTTTATTACCACTAGGGAGTTTATTAATAATAGGGAGTTTGAACAAAAGTTCATGTTTATTGGTCTTTTATGTTTCCTTTGGTGAACTGTCTATTCATATGCTTTGTTCATTTTCCTATGGGGTTCATTCTTCCTTCGAAGATTTCTTGAGTGCCAACTATGTAGCAGGTGTTATGGAAACAATGAGAACTCAATGATCTCAAGGAGCTTACATTCTAGGCAGAGTATTAAGTATTTACTAGTAAAATAAAGTATAGATAATGTTATGAACGAAGCCATGATACTTAATGTCATGGAAAGAGATCTAATCTTTACTTTTCTGTGTGTTTTTTTAAGGTTCTAAATTAATTTTTCTATAGTTTGGAAGTCCAAATCATCTGAAATTTTTAAAAAATATATTTTATTGATTTTTTACAGAGAGGAAGAGAGAGGGATAGAGAGTTAGAAACATTGATGAGAGAGAAACATCGATCAGCTGCCTCTTGCACAACCCCTACTGGGGATGTGCCCGCAACCAAGGTACATGCCCTTGACCGGAATTGAACCTGGGACCTTTCAGTCCACAGGTCGACGCTCTATCCACTGAGCCAAACCAGTTTCGGCATGAAATTTTTAAAAATACATTTTTATTAATTTTTAGAGAGAGAGGAAGAGGGAGGGAGAGAGAGAAGCATCAATGTGAGAGGGAAGCATCAATTGGCTGCCTCCTGCATCGACGTGGGAGGCAACTCATCAATGTCTCTCTCTCACATTGATGTTTCTCTCTCTCTCTCCCTAAAATCAATAAAAATATATATATTTTAAAAGAAATGAATGTAAACTATATTCATCTTAAAGACTGCAGTAAACATTTGTTTTCTGTTCCGTTCTTCTCGGAAAGATGGCCATTTTAATTTCAGTAAAGGCAAATCTGTTGGATCATGTATTCATACTGGGCTATTTCTAGTCTCTCTAAAAAATTTAAGATATAAAATAATATCATGAAGTAACACGCGCAGTAGATCATGTAGTGTTTAGCTGGGGCAGATTTTATGGGAACCTAAGAACCAATTGATACCATACAGAGAGAAACTGATCTCAACAATGTGGACCCTCAGGTACTGATTTCCCAGTTTCAAATCTAGTCCCCATATGGCCTGCTGTGTTACAGTTTCTGTTCTTAAACACCTATTTTATTTATATGTGTGTATGTGTGTATGTAAATACGTGTAGGTTAGGAGTGTGTGTGTTTTCTTTAAAGAAAAAAAAAAAGCTCTTTTGGGTGTTTATATGCATGTGATATAAAAAATCAAATGGCTTAAATTCAAACCTGGGTCTTTTAGCAATGGGGCAAGAGCCCACTTTCACCATGTATATTAGCCAAAGCTATATACCTGGTGTATCTCTAATGAATTCCACTACTTAAGATGGCCGTGTGTTCCTAAAAAATTACTAAACTAAGAAAAAGAATTAAGCCAGGTTTCCTAACAATACAAAAGTAGGTATTTTTGTAAAAATTATCATTAAAATAACTTTTAAAAAAGTCTTTCTTACTGATTTTTAGAGAGAGAGGAAGGGGGAGGGGAGAGAAAGAGAAACATTGATGTGAGAGCAGAACATCAATTAGCTGCCTCCTGCACGCCACCTACTGATCAAACCTGAAACCCTTCAGTGCATGGGACAATGCCCAACCACCTGAGCCACACTGGCCAGGGCTAAATTTGTTTTTATATGTACCTATGTAATAGCTCACTTATATGGAGTGGAAATTAAACTTAGGAATAAAACTTAAAAAGCCAGTTTCCTATCAGATCTAAGATTTTCACTTTGGTTTTCCATTGACAAATTATATGACATTGAACAGTTCAGTTAGGGCCTGTTCATCTGTTATTCACCATTTAGTTTGGCAGTTTGCCTATTTGACCACTGACCTGCTAGAGTCGCTCAACTACTAAAAGCAAAACAAATAATAAACTCATGATCTGCAGAGGAAATACAAAATAATCCTTTAAAGATAATCCTTTAAACATTATTGGTCAAGAATGAAATGTGGCCTTAGAATTCATAATGGTTAAGGAAGAAAATCCTAAGCCTAATCCCTTCATCTGAAAAGATCTCAGTCAAGCTACTTTGAAACAATAAGACAATCTGTTGGGGAATGATCATATAAAGTTAACTGATAATAGAGAGAAGGGGAGGCTCAAAAACAATTTTCCTTTGTCTTTTCTATAACTATTGCTGCTGCCCTCAAGTTGGAAAGACCAAAGAAAAATGAAAAGAAACTGAAGTCTGTGACAGTTTAAAAGGGGTCCTAGAATGCTACTTTATTTAAACATATTTAAGATTCTAGACCCAAATAAATTAAATCTCAAGACCCAAATAAATTAAATATAAAAAATTTAAATATAAATAAAAAATAGAAAAATACTGCCCTAATTTTTTTAAAGGGAACCTTCCAGCCCTGGCCAGTTTGGGCCAGCTGTTAGAGCTTCGGCCTGCAGACAGAGGAGTTGCCAGTTTGTCCCAGCCCCTGCCAGGGCATGTGGGGAAGGCAACCAATTGATGTGTCTCACATTGATGTTTCTCTCTCTCTCCCCCTTCACTCTCTCCCTTCCCCTCTTTCTAAAAAAAATGGAAAAAATAACCTCAGGTGAGAATTTAAAAAAATAATAATGAAAAAGAGAACAGTCCAGAAAGTACAGAAGGGTTAGCTTAATATTGACCCCTAAACAATTCTAAAAGAGAGAATCAGGCCATGTGACTTTTAAATACTTATGATTTAAAAAGCCAACATGGACTGGTTTACAAAAAAAAAAGTGCAAATAAACCTAATCATACTTTTTGATAAGGGTTGATAAAGTTTGATAATAACAAAGAATGCTACAGCAGTGAATCCTGATTTTCTCATAGTCTTATGAGTACGAAAGAGAAACATAGGCAGGACAATGATAGAGGTAAATAAATTCACAACTAGTTGAACAGTTCTTTATGAAGAGTAATGAAAAGAGGTCTCTAGCAGTGAGCTTCAATAAAGACTAGAAAACTTATTTAAATATTTGTGCAAGATGAAAAGCTAGTAAGAAAATATAACAGATAAGAGTTTCAAAATTTGAGAGGATTATAAGCTAGGATAATAGGACACTTAAGAATGAAAAAAAATTCCTGCATTTAAGCTTAAAATATAATTATCTAAATATAAGATGGAGAACAGTTTGTCTGGAGGCAATTTATATAATAAGAATCTATTTTAGTGATTTAACTTTTTAAAAGGTAATAAAACTTTATGCTGTATATAAGAAAGTCAGAATTCAGCGCCAGTTAAAGTGTTTTAAAACTGCGAACTTAGCTTTCTCTGAGAGTTTTTGATGAGCCTTTTAGACTCAAACTGCAATGACATCTCTAACATTTGTAAATGCAAATCATGTGCAATAGTGTCACTATACACCTCTCATAAACACTGGAAAAAAAAAAAGAATTCTGTATTGACAACTTTTTTTGTTACTTTACTATGTAGCTGGAAGGACAATCAACTTAATAACTTACTTTCTAAAGACACTTTTTGGTTTTTTGAAATTCTGTTCCCTACAAAACATTTTCAGAAACTTTCCTTTAACTAGTAACTTGAAAGGTTTAACACAGGCATTACCTACTGAAAATAAAGACTAAATGTCAGAGTGTCAGATTTCCTCTTGTACCATTCTACTAAGGAATTCTGCTGAGGAATCTATACTGAAATTAGTGGTTAAAGAAGAAAAGGTCAGCCCAGCTGGTGTGGTTCAGTGGTGGAGCATCAACCCATGCACCAAGAAATTGCCAGTTTGACTCCCAGTCAAGGCACATTCCCTGGTTGAGGCTTGATCCCCAGTGGGGGCCATGCAAGAGGCAGCTATCAATGTTTCTCTCTCATCAATGTTTTTTTTTTTTTTTCTCTCTGCCTCTTCCTTCTTCTCTCTAAAAATCAATAAAAACATTTTAAATAAAGAAAAGGTCAGAAAAATTTAGACTATTCTTATAAAATTTCTGATACTAATTTAGCGCTATTATGCATCTTAAAAACTGAACTGATACTGAAAGAAATACTTTTGACCCTTTTCAATACTCCACTTTAAAAGAAATAATCCAGCAAAAACAATTTTCTAGTTGAAAAAAAACACCAATTTGGTAAATTTCAATATAATAATATACAAAGACATCCTAAGCTAAATTTAATTAAAAGATTTGATTATCTAAGGATATTAAAAAGTAAACAACCTATTAAGGGACTCAAGAAATTTTATCCTACCTAAAACGCTAAAATTTACAACTTTTAATTCTTTTAGTAGGAATCTTTTTTAATATATTCTATCTACTCTTCTGTAAAATGAGTAGCAAGAGTAAATCTCTTTCTGGGAGCAACACTAATAACAACAAAATTAAATTAAACAGATATACATACAGAACTGTACAGTCTTTTGGAACAAAGTCTTCATATGATGTAGATGGCAATGAACCTGATTTGTTTTCCTGTTCATTCTCGGTCAAAGATTTATGATCTACATAAAAAAACACACAAAAACATGAATAACAAGTACACCAACTTAAAAACTATTCACAATAATATCTAAGTAATATCTTTATTAACTAGAGATATATGGAGCTCCATATAATTATAATCCAAGGCCACTCCTTGGCCCACTGAAAAACAAATATCCGTCTTTAATTATCTAGATAAAGAAAGGAAGTTTAAAATCTGATAGTTGAGCCCTGACTGGTTTGGCTCAATGGGTAGAGCGTCGGCCTGAGGACTAAAGGGTCCCAGGTTCGATTCCGATCAAGGGCATGTACCTTCGTTGCAGGCACATCCCCAGTAGGGGGTGTGCAAGAGGCAGCTGATTGATGTTTCTCTCTCACTGATGTTTCTAACTCTCTATCCCTCTCCCTTCCTCTCTGTAAAAAAGTCAATAAAATATTAAAAATAAAATCTGATAGTTGAAGTGAGCTATAATAACTGATCAAAAATAAATAAGTTTTACAAATTAAGAATTTCTGATTTTAACAGAAAACTTCTTTGCATGAGTTAGTGTAAACCCACATTAACAAATATGAATAGACAAATGTATATGAGCATAGTTAGAAATAAGATTTACTAAAAAACATGGAGGTTTAAAATTAATCATTAGTTAAGGGGTAAAGGAGAATTAATAATTTCTTTCAAGAAAATATCTAATCCTTTGTGTAGGGACACAGCAAATATTTACAGCTTATTATACACAAGCAAGGAAAATAAAGGTAATTTTTAGTGATTTGTGGAGTATAGGCTGGATCTTAGATGGCTTGTTTTGACCTGAACACCAAATCATTTTGTTTCTCTCCAGTCTCAGTATACTTATTTATTTATTTTTATTTAAAAAAAAAATATTTTATTGATTTCAGAGAGAAAGGGAGAGGAAAAGAGAGAGAGAGAGAGAAACATGAATAATGAGAGAGAATCATTGATCGGCTGCCTCCTGCATGCTCCTGACTGGGGATTGATTTTGCCCGGAATCGAACCTGGGACCCTTCAGTCCACAGACCGACGCTCTATCCACTGAACCAAACCAGCCAGGGCCCAGTCTCAGTATTTTTTAAAATACTAACATGAAATTTTATTACTAGAAAGTTGTTAATCCTTGTATTTGCTATACATAACAAATCTACAGCCAACATCATACTAAATGGGCAAAAACTACTTTCCCTAAAAACAGGAACACACAGGGTTGTCTGCTTTCACCGCTTTTATTCAACACTAGAGGTCCGGTGTACAAAATTCATGCACGGGGGGGGGGGGGGGGGGGACGAGGGGTGTCCCTCAGCCCAGCCTGCACCCTCTCCAATCTGGGACATCCCTCTCACAATCTGGGACTGCTGGCTCCCAACCGCTTGCCTGCCTGCCTGCCTGATTGCCCCTAACTGCTTCTGCCTGCCAGCCTGATCGATGCCTAACTGCTCCCCTGCTAGCCCGATCGCCCCAACTGCCCTCCCCTGCTAGCCCAGTAACCCTCAACTGCCCTCCCCTGCTGGCCTGGTTGCCCTTAACTGCCCTCCCCTGCTGGCCTGGTTGCCCTTAACTGCCCTCCCCTGCTGGCCTGGTTGCCCCTAACTGCCCTCCCCTGCTGGCCTGGTCGCCCCTAACTGCCCTCCCCTGCAGACCTGGTTGCCCCCAACTGCCCTCCCCTGCCAGCCTGGTCTCCCCCAACTGCCCTCCCCTGCCAGCCTGATCGCCCCCAACTGCCCTCCCCTACAGGTCTGGTCACCCCCAACTGCCCTCCCCTGCAGGCCTGGTTCCCCCACAACTGCCTTCCCCTGCAGGCCTGGTACCTCCCAACTGCCCTCCCCTGCTGACCTGGTCACCCTTAACTGCCCTCCCCGGCCACCATCTTTGACCACATGGGGGCAGCCATCTTGTGCGAGGGCATGAGGGTCAATTTGCATATTACCTCTTTATTATATAGGATAGTACTGGAAGTCCTAGCCACAGCAATCAGACAAGAAGAAAAAAAAGGCATCCAAATTGGAAAGGATGTAAAACAGTCATTATTCGCAGATTACATAATATTATACATAGAAAACCCTAAAGACTTCACCAAAAAGTACTTTTTTGGCAATGCAGCAGGATACAAAATTAATACCCAGAATTTGTTGGCATTTTTATACACCAATAATGAACTCTCAGAAAGAGAAATGAAAAAAAAATCCCATTTATCAGTGTAATAAAAAAATTAAGATACTTAGGAATAAACTCAACCAAGGAGGTAAAAGACTTGTACTCAGACAATTACAGAATGTTGAAAAAGAAGATATAAACAAGTGGAAGAATATACCATGTTCATGGACTGGTAGAATTAGTGTCATTAAAATTTACATGCTACCCAAACAATCTACACTGAGTGGCCAGATTATTATGATCTCTGAACACATGGATTCATGCATGGGTGGGGTCCGGCCAGCCTGGCCAGTGGGAGGGGACATGGGTGGTTGGCTGGCCTGCCTGCTGGTCAAACTCCTGGTCGAGGGGACAATTTGCATATTAGCCTTTTATTATATAGGATATACACTGAGTGGCCAGATTATTATGCATTCAGAGATCATAATCTGGCCACTCAGTGTATAGATTCAATGCAATCCTTATTAAAATACCAATGGCATGTTTCATAGATCTAGATCAAACACTCCAATTTATATGGAAACAAAAAAAGATCCTCAATAGCTGAAGCAATTTCTTGAGAAAAAAGAACAAAGTTGGAGGGATCACACTACCAGATAGCAAGCTATACTATACAGCCACTCTAATCAAAACAATCTAATACTGGCACAAGAACAGGCATACAGATCAATGGAACGGAACAGAACCAGAAATCAACACAAGCCATTATGCTCAACTAATACTTGGTAAAGGAAGGAGGCAGAAAATACACTGGAGTAAAGACAGTCTCTTCAATAAATGGTGTTATGATAATTGAACAGATAGATGCAAAAAAAATGAAACTAGACACCAACTTACACCATACACAAGAATAAACTCAAAATATAAAAAAGATGTAAACGTGAGTCGTGAAACTATAAAAATCCTTGTAGAAAACATAAGAAGCAAAATATAAGACATTGCAAGTAGCAAAATTTTCACTGATACAAAGCCTAAGCAAGAGAAACAAAGGGAAAAGTAAACAAATGAGACTACATCAAAATAAAAAGCTTCTGCACAGCAAAAGAAATCAGCATCAAAATGAAAAGGGAACCCACTGTATGAAAGAACATATTTGCCACTGATACATTTGATAAGGGGTTAATATCCAAAATGTCCGGCTGATGTGGGTCAGTGGTTGAGCGACGACTGACCTATGAACCAGGAAGTCCTGGTCAGGGCACATGCCCGGGTTGCGGGCTCGATTCCCAGTAGTGGGTGTACAGGAGGCAACTGATCAATGATTCTCTCTCATCATTGATGTTTCTATTTCTCTCTCCTCCCTTTTCCTCTCTGAAATCAGTAAAAAAATATATTAAAATAAAAACAAACAAAAACGTATATATAAAGTACTCATACAACTCAACGAGAAGACAAACAACCCAAACAAAAAATGGGCAGAAGACCTAAATAGACACTTATTTCTCCAAGAAAGACATACAAATGGCCAAGAGATACATGAAAAAATGCTCAATGTCACTAATCATGAGAGAGATGCAAATTAAAACAACAATAAGGTACCACCTCACATCTGCCAGAATGACTACCATTAACAAATCAACAAACAAGTGAGGATGTGGAGAAAAGGAACCCTTAGTACACTCCTGGTGGAAATGTAGACTGGTACAGCCACTATGGAAAATAGTGTGTGAGTTTCTTAAAAAAATTAAATATGGAAATGCTGTTTGACCCAGTGATCCCACTTCTAGGAATATAACCTAAGAAGCCAGAAATGCCCATTAGAAAGAATATATGCACCCCTATGTTCATAGCAAATTTATTTACAAAATCTAAGATGTGGAAATTGCTCAAGTGCCCATCAGTAGATGAATGGATAAAAATATAGCGGTACATTTACACAATGGAATACTATGCAGCTGTAAAAAAAGAAGGATCTCTTACCCTTTGAGACAGCATGGAGGGACCTAGAGAGCATTATGCTAAGTGAAATAAGTCAGTCAGTCAAAGACAAGTTTCACATGATCTCACTTACATGTGAAATCTAATGAACAAAATAAACTGATAAACAAAATAGATCCAGAGACATGGAAGCATGCAACAGACTGAGGAGCCTTAGAGGGAAGGGAGAAATCAACCAAAGAAATCCTCTCTAATAAAGGAGTAATATGCAAATTAACCAACACTCTTGCTACACAAGCCACGCCTACTAGCCCATCAGAGTGAGTATGCAAATAAACCCAACCAAGATGGTGGTTAATTTGCATACACAGGTGCCCTGAGCGGACCCCTGCAACGGATGGCAGGGAGCTGGGGTCCGCTCCAGCATCAGGCCGAAAGCCTCTGGCGGAGGCTTTCGGCCTGGTGCATGAGTGGACCCCCTGCGATCCATCACAGGGAGCTGGGTGTCCGCTGTGGCCTGGTGCCGGAGCAGACCCCCTGCAATCGATCGCAGGGAGCTGGGGGTTTCTTTGGCCTGGTGCACCAGCGGACCCCCTGTGATTGATCGCCTGGGCAGGGAGCTGGGGGTCTGCTTTTGGCCTGGGCAGGAGGGGACCCCCTGCAATTGATCGCAGGGAGCTAGGGGTCTGCTCCTGCCCAAGAGGCTTTCGGTCTGGGCAGGCCTGGGCAGGGTTGAGCCGGTGATCAGAGGGAGCTGGAGGGGCCTGCCCAGGCCTAAAGCTTCGGCCAGAGGCTTTAGGCCTGGGCAGGGCCCAGCCGTTGATTAGTGTGAACTATAGAGGAAACACCTTTTCTGACTGCACATTGGCTAAGCTTCCTGTATGCCACTGGTAATATTCTTAGTAACTTGGGTAATAAGAATCCAAAAAGGTGATCTAGGACTTTTCCACCACACTTCTGGAGAAAAAAATGAAGGTCCACTGCTGGAGGGCTAAGAAATGTCATATTCTGCCCTAGCCGGTTTGACTCAGTGGATAATGCCTGGGCCTGCAGACAGCAGGGTCTGGGTTCGATTCTGATCAAAGGCATGTACCTAGGTTGCAGGCTCCTCCCTGGCCGGATCAGGGCTCATGCAGGAGGCGACCAATGAAAGTGTTCCTCTCACTTTGATGTTTCTCTCTGTCTTTCCCTTTCTCTTCCACATTCTCTAAAAGTCAATGGAAATATATCCTCAGTGAGGATAAAAAATAAAGAAAGAAATGCATATCCTATGAAAGACACATCTTGAAAATGCCTAAAGAAAGTTGTCATTTTTTCTTGGTGAAGGGACTGGAGTCCGTGTTGATAAAAACACCTTGGTGGCTGCGGTGACTTGCAGTGGCTGCAGCAGCGGGGTGATGGGGCTGGTGCCTTCCCCTGATCAGCCCGGTTGCCTCCCACAAAGGGAGGCCAGACTGCGGCTTAGGTCCGCTCCCCGTGGGGCGCGGGCCTAAGCCGTCAGTAGGACATCCCCTGAGGACTCCCAGTATGTGAGAGGGACCCCTGACCCCCAGTGCACAAATTTCGTGCACCGGGCCCCTAGTTATATACATATATGCATAACCCATGGACACAGACAATAGTGGGGTGAAGGCCTGAGGAGGGAAGGAGGGGAGTCAATAGGGAAAAGGAATGGGGACACCTGTAACAATAAAGATAAATTAAAAAAAATTTTAAATGTCAATTATATAACTCCCACTTACTTAAAAACAGTGCTCTACCACTGGCAAACACATACTTTTATATTAATGAGTTTATTTTATTAAGTTCATTACAACTCAGATAAACTACTAAACATATTAAATGACAATATTCAGCATCTCTATTGACAAAATTACTACTTTAAAAGAACCAAAACAAAAATCCAACTTACTTTCTTTTTTAATTAATCCCCACCCAAGAATATGCCATTTTTAAAAACTGATTTTAGAGAGAGAGGGAGAGAGACAGAGTGGGAGGAAGGAAAGGAGACAGAGAGAGAGAGAGAGAGAGAGAGAGAGAGAGAGAAATATCCATCGGTTGCCTCCCATACACAACCCGACCAGGGATTGAACCCATAATCTAGGTATGCACCCTGACCAGGAATGGAACCCACAACCTTTTGGTGTATGAAATGACGCTCCAGCCAACTGAGCCACCAGGGCCACTTACTTTCTTTTAGTGGGAAATATATTGTCTCCGAAATAAAAAAAGAATTGTTTAAATTTAGTTATCTAAACACCTCTTGTATTTAAAAGCTTTTCTTCAAAACTACTATAATCCTTTAGCCTTTTGCACTCAGATGTCGAGTGTGACTCGACATGGTTAGCAGAATAAAAGAAATCGAGAAAAAAGCAAGCGAGTGCAAAGGGTTAAGGATGTGCTGATTCCAAGTGCAACTGAAGGATACTGCGAAAGGCTCTTTTCATATAGAATCTACTAGTGGACCAGTACATAAAATTCGTGCACGGGGGGATGGGGGGGTGTCCCTCAGCCCGGCCTGCACCCGCTCCAATCTGGGACCCCTCGAAGGATGTCCTACTGCTGGTTTACAGGGATCGGGCCTAAACCAGTAGTCGGACATCCCTCTCACAATCCGGGCCTGCTGGCTCCTAACTACTCACCGGCCTGCCTGCCTGCTTGCCTGATTGCCCCTAACCACTCTGCCTGCTGGCCTGCTCGCCCCCAAATGCCCACCAGCCTGATTACCCCCAACTGCCCCCCCGTGCCAGTGTGCTCGTCCCCAACTGCCCCCCCCCCCCCGCTGGCCCGCTCGCCCACACTTTCCCTCCCCACTGGCCTGCTCGCCCCCAACTGCCCTCCTGCTGGCCTGCTCACTCCAAACTGCCCCCCTCCGCCATCCTGATCACCTCCAACTGACCCCCACTGACATCCTGCTGGCCCCCAACTGGCCCCCCTGCTGGTCTGCTTACCCTCAACAGCCCTGCCCCCAACCAGCCTGATCACTCACAACTGTCATTCCACCCTGACCTGATCACCCACAACTTCCCTCCCCTCTTGGCCTCTAACCGCCTCTACCTCAGCCCTGCCACCATGGCTTTGGCCAGAAGAATGTCTGGAAGGTCTCCTGGAAGGCCTCCCAGTCTAATTAGCATATTACCCTTTTATTAGTATAGATTATTAGTATAGATAGAGGCCTGGTGCATGGGTGGGGGCCGGCTGGTTTGCCCTGAAGGGTGTCCCAGATCAGGGTGGGGGTTCCCTTGGGGCTTGGGGCAGCCTGGGCGAGGGGCCTGTGGTGGTTTGCAGGCTGGCCACGCCCCCATGGGGTGAGGGTCCCCGCTGGGGGAACGTGGCCAGCCTGGGTGAGGGGCTGAGGGCCGTTTTCAGGCTGGCCACACCCCCTTCAGGGTGGTGGTCCCCACTGGGGTGCCTGGCCAGCCTGGGTGAGAGGCTGATGGCTCCCACCCCTTCCTCCCTCCCTCCCTCCCTCCCTCCCTCCCTCCCTCCCTCCCTCCCTCCCTCCCTCCCTCCCTCCCTCCCTCCCTCCCTTCCTTCCTTTTCAGTGCCTCCTTGAGCAGAGGCCAGGGCCGGCTGGAAGCAGGCATCTGGGATTTATTTATCTTCTATAATTGAAACTTTGTAGCCTTGAGCGGAGGCCAGGGCCGGCGGGAAACTTGGCTTCCTCCATAGCTGGGGGCAACCCAAGCCTCCTGCTAGCTCCAGCTCCGTGGCCGCCGCCATCTTTGTTGGGTTAATTTGCATACTTGCCCTGATTGGCTGGTGGGCATAGCGGAGGTACGGTCAATTTGCATGTTTCTCTTTTATTAGTGTAGATTATTATAAAAATATGTTAGCTACTAAAATTGAGAATACTTTTGAGCAACAAAAGATTTCTTTAAAATATACTGATGATGCTAGGCTATATTTTCAGTGATTTAAAACCTTAAGGCTCCAAATTACAGCAGTTAAAATTATTATAATTTACTGATAATATTTAATAGTAATTCACATCTAATAAATGTGCTTCCCCAACAATTTAGCAAATCAGGGACAGACTAAGATTTATAGTATATAAATAGGATATATTTATATATATTTATATAAAATATATATATATTTATATATATTTATACGATAGTGATTCTAATAAAGTGACTTTTAATATTTCTTTTTCTAATCCTGGTATATTATTTTTGATTAGCTATAACATAAATTTGTTTATAGTTTTGAAGACTGACAGTCTAATAATAATCTAGGAATTAAAAACTTTCCCACCCATTTATCTATACCAGAATATTCCTTCCTAGTAGTGTTCTTCACACAAAGCTGTTTTTTGGTGGCTTGGAGTCTTAAAATTTTATTTGCCCTTCTTATACAAAAAGCTTTTATGAATAAGAGATACATTTGTTCATGCCTTCCCTAGGAGGCTTTGTAGAGTGTGCATTTCCTTTATCTGGATGGGTAGGAATTTTCATTTAATAGAGAAACACAACTGATTTATATAGTTTAGTTAGCCTGACATAATTAGGTGGGCCTGATCAAGAAAATACCAGAGAATACTCTAGATTGAGATTAAAAATGTACATACCTTTGATCAACGTTAAATTGTTATTTATAGTTGCTTCATTCACTAGAATCATTGCTTGAATGTACTCTGTTAAGGAAAGGAAAACAAAATGAAAGCTCCCAGCAGCAGCATCACCTTTATTCAAGGTCCCAGCTACTGTGCTAAACAATTTACATATTTTATCTCATTTAATCTTCACAACTCCTTTGAGAGGTTCTTATGAGTATCTGTACAAGAGAGAAAGAAACTGAAGCTTGGAGGTTAAGCAATTTATTTTAGGTTATTTAGCTAGGAAGTGGTATTGGATTCAAATCTAGGTATATCAGACTCATAAGGGAATGGGGCTGGAATATGAACCAGTAGTTTTATTGCTAGCTTGACCAAGTGGCCAGATAAGTTTCTATTGAATGAGTACAAAAAAACGTTTTACATAAATGTTAAAGACATGCTTTAAAATTAAATACCCATTGCATTTTGAAGTTATTTACTCTATGTTCTTACAAGCTAATATCTTTTTAAAGTATGATACTTTGTAAAACACTGTGTAATATGAAGCGAGAATTCTCGTGATCCGTCTGCAATGTGTTAAAATTTTTCATTTTAATAGTACTATTTTTTTTTGACAAGTACATAGTAAATTAATGTTATAAGAACACCCCAAAGTATTCAGAATAGTCTGAGGAAAAATAAATAGTCTGGGGAAAATTTGCTTGAAAATCGTATGTCCTGACGGAATGTGGAGGTTTCCACATAAAAGTCTTATGTTCTACAACCAATCAGAGATGAAGAAAAATAAATAGAAAACAAAAACCTTGGATGACTGAATGAGTGCCTATGTAGAATACATGTTTTGTTTTCAGAAGACTAGTAAGGCAAGTTCTGCTTAAAGGAGGCAAAATACAGTTATATGTATTCTTATATTAAAAAAAAACCTAGTTGTCACTGTATGATGGAATAATGGGTAATTTTTGTTGTTTTCTACATATACCAAATGTACAATAAGCAGACATTATTTCTGAAATATGCCCGCCCCAAAGAAGATAAAAAGGCAAAAAGAAAATGGGGGGGGGGGGGGGAATAACAACAGGTAGCCTGAGATAATGAGATAAATGCAGTAGCTATTATCTATAATAATAAAAACATAATATGCTAATTAGACTGGACAGCCAAATGACCTTCTGGACGTCATTCCAGACATCCTTCCGGACGAAGCCACGGCAGCAGGGGCTGAGGCAGAGGCGGTTAGGGGCAATCAGGCAGGCAGGCGAATGGTTAGGGGCGATCAGGCAGGCAAGCAAGTGGTTAGGGGCGATCAGGCAGGCAGGCGCGTTGTTAGGGGCAATCAGGCAGGCAGACAGGCGAGCAGTTAGGCAGGCGAGCAGTTAGGGGCGATCAGGCAGGCAAGCAGAGTGGTTAGGGGAGATCAGGCAGAGAGGCGAGCAGTTAGGGGCGATCAGGCAGGCAGGTGAGTGGTTAGGGGCGATCAGGCAGGCAGGTGAGTGGTTAGGGGCGATCAGGCAGGCAGGCAGACTGGTTAGGGGCGATCAGGCAGGCAGAGGAGATTATGGGCAATCAGGCAGGCAGGTGAGCGGTTAGGAGCCAGTGGTCCCAGATTGCGAGAGGATATCCGACTGCCAGTTTAGGCCGGATCCTGCAGGAATCCCCCTGTGGGATCCGGCCTAAACTGGCAGTCGGAGATCCCGAGGGGTCCCGGATTGTGAGAGGGTGCAGGCCAGGCTGAGGGACCCCCATCCCAGGTAGGAATTTTGTGCACCGGGCCTCTAGTTTAAAATAAGCATCTTCCCCAGTTTTACAAAATAGCCATGGTATGGTAAAAAGCAAGTTTTTATAGAAGCAGAGCATACAGACATACTAAAAAGCAAACAGAACTGATGTTACGTTCTTAAAAACAAAGAAATAATTTGACTTTTAAAACAAACTACTGGAAATAGAATCATACTGTATGCCAATGGGTAACATTAAGTATTAAATGTACTAAGTTTTTATTGCTTCATACCTTTATTTGTGGCAGACCCATTTTTGATCTTCTGCTTCAGTGACTGCAGCACATTTTGCACTTGCTCAAATATGATATCCACTTTTCCATCATCCTCCAGTTCCATCCAGAAAGTTTTTGCATCCCCTAAGTATAAATCAGTGAGTAGTCTAAGACCTCAATAGAAATAAATTGTAGCCCTGGCTGGGTAGCTCAGTTCGTTAGAGTATTGTCCCAATATGTCAAGATTGTGAGTTCAATCCCCAGTCAGGGCACATACAAGTATCAACCAATGAATGCATAAGTGGAACAACAAATTGATGTTTCTCTCTCTCCCTTCCTTTCTCTCTCTCTCAAATTAATAATTTTTTAAAAAATTACAAATAGACTGTAATGCCCTGGCTGGTTTGGCTCAGTGGATAGATCATCAGCCTGCAGACTGAAGGGTCCTGGGTTCGATTCCAGTCAAGGGCACATGCCCGGGTTGCAGGCTCGATCCCCAGTAGGGGGCGTCCAAGAGGCAGCTGATCAATGATTCTCTCTCATCATTCGTTTCTATCTCTCTCTCCCTCTCCCTGCCTCTCTGAAATCAATAATAATATATTAAAAAACAGACTGTAATTTCCCCATGGCACATATTACAGTCTGTTGGGTTTATAAATAAAATCAAGTTTTAAATTATCTTTCACTTTCTTTGAGAAAGATGATTTTGGTAATTGTTTCTTAACAAAAAACTAGATACAAGGAATATGATCTAAATATGTCACTTGTTTCTACTAACTTAAAAAATATGTTGATAACTTTAGTGACACTATTTCTTGACTGGAAAACAAAAGGAATGACTTCATTCAAGGGTGGTAGTGGACATTCATAGACACATTAATTTAAAAACTTTAAGGAATATAACAGCCACTGAGTATGGAAGTGGATGGCTTCAGAATGAAACATCTCGACAATTGTTAAAATAATTAAATGTCCCAACAATAATGCTTTTTAAAATGACTTTTATAGTCGAGCTGGTGTTGCTCAGTGGTTGAACACTGACCTACGAACCAGGAAGTTACGGTTCAATTCCTGGTCAGGGCATATGTCAGGTTTTGGGCTTGATCCCCAGCAGGGGGTGAGCAGGAGGCAGCCGATTAATGATTCTCTCTCATCATTGATCTTTCTATCTCTCCCTCTCCCTTCTTCTCTGAAATAAAATTTTAAAAAAGATTTAAAAATAAATAAATAAAATGCCTTTTATATTACTTTAAGATAATAACATGAAACAAAATGTTTAAAAGTTTTTATAGATAAAGTTATATAAATGATCCAAAATTTCATATGCCCAGCAAGCTAACTCCTTAAAAACTTCCTAGAGAAACAATCCTTTCAAAGTTAAAAACAAGAATATGAGAAAGGCAATTAAAATAAATCGGCAAAAGCAAAATCTCACTTAAACTAGGTTTAAAAGTAACGAAAATATCTTAAAATGTATTTGTAAAATGTTAAAATTAATTAATGGGGACTTAAGCAAAAGAGGAATAATTGCACTTTAGAAAGGTCACTTGAGAAGCCATGAGGATTAATCAAAGCCCATTAAGTTTACAAAAAGCCACATTTTCCTTAATGAAAATTAAATCTAGAACCTGTAAGTTTGGCCATGAAGTGAGACTCTTCATAAGAAGCTTAGGCCTCAGAGTCCTAACTAACTCTTACTGGCAAAGTCACCTTACCAATAAAAGATGCCTGGCTAATTAGGGCTGCTGCCACAGCAGCCTCAGGAGGGGTGCTGTTTCAGTGTTAACATTTTGCCCTGATGTGTACTACCTAAGACTGCCTACCTTTCTCATCCCTTTTGTCCTCACGTTGTCTGAGTTGTACCAATTGGTACAACTCAGACAATGCTTCCAACATTTAAAACAACGTGAGGACAAAAGGGATGAGAAATGATGCTGTAGAGGCATGCAGGAGCCATAACATGGAGGGCCTTGTGTACAAGGCCAAGCAACTTCATTTTTATACAGAAGGCTACAAAGAGCCACTCAAGAGGTTTAAGCATCTTATGGAATTAGATTTCTTTCTTATATCACTCATGTGGCAGAGAAAAGAGGGAAGAGTCAAGAATGATTTCTAAGTTTCTGACTCAGGCAATCATACGTATACTAATGGTATTCATTGAGACAGGGAATCAAGGTAGAGGCACATATCAAAAATTCAAATAGGGTGAGTAAAATGGATACACAGGCTTCAGAGTAAGATCTGGTCCATATATACAAACTTTGGAGTCAATCACACACAACTGCTTGCTGAAGCCAGAGTAGATGATTAAGGAGAACGTGTAGGGAATGAGAAGAGGGTCTTCTGTAGAACATCAACATGTAAGGGATGAGTATAAGAAAAGGAATCATGGAGACCAAGGAGCAAGGAGGTGGAAGAACAGGAGTGATTAACAGTCTGTGCTTTGGAATTCAGATGTATATGGGTTTGAATCCAGCACTGCCACTTAATTAGATGTGTGACTACATCTGTAAAATGGGAATAATAGCATCTACCTCAGAGTTGATGTACACAAATAAGCACATGACAGCAAGAAATTACTGTATATAATTTAACAGGGAATATATTCTTAGACAAAAGTAATTAATCTTTAAATGTGGAATTTTAGAGATCATTCACTAAGTAGAGAAAATATTTTCTGAAGCAGGGTTTTCTCAGAATCCTTAAAATCATTAAGTTTTTCACTGACAGATAACAAAAATCATTGCTTTTAGGCAAAACTATTTGTAAAAGCACATAACGAATTATTGTTACCATGTTTTGGTAATTATTATATAAAAATACCAATTATTGTTATTGTTTTCATGGATAGGACTCAAAACTTCATATTAGGGATTGATCTTTATTGAGGTGGACATTTAAAGGAAGGATTTTGAAAGGTATTTACAAAGAGCTTTCTGTAGCATTATAATCCTCTGGCTTGAGAAAACAAGCAGTGATGCTGAAAGACAGCAATCGGGACTTACATTAATTTTTGCTTTTCAGTGACTATCATTTAAAGCTGTTAGAAATGGCAACACATGATACCAAATTATTCTGACAGGAAGCATGTACAACAAATAACTTAAAAAGTGAACAGGGTGGCACTAGCCGGTTGTGCTCACTGGTAGTGGTCGGCAAACTCATTAGTCAACAGAGCCAAATATCAACAGTACAACGATTGAAATTTCTTTTGAGAGCCAAATTTTTTAAGCTTAAACTTCTTCTAACACCACTTCTTCAAAATAGACTCACGCAGGCCGTGTTATTTTGTGGAAGAGCCACACGCAAGGGGCCAAAGAGCCGCATGTGGCTCGCGAGCCGCGGTTTGCCGATCATGGGCGTTAGAGTATCGGCCAGAAGACTGAAGGGCCTTGGGTTCGATTCCGGTCAAGGGCACATACCTCAGTTACAGGCTCAATCCCCAGCCCTGGTTGAGGTGCATGCAGAAGGCAACCAATCGATGTGTCTCTCTCTGTTTCTCTCCCCGCCCCACCCCCCACTTCCACTATCTCTATAAATCAATAGAAAAATATCTTTGGGTGAGGATTAACAAAACAAAACAAAGTGAACAGGGTAAATGCTTAGTCTTGGAATCTTACCTTATAATAGACAAATATGCAAATTGACCGCACCTTCGCTACGCCCAAGCCATGCCCACCAACCAAGCCACGCCCACCAACCACGCCCACCAGGAAACCGTTGCAGGGAAGCTGGGGTGCGGCGGAGCCCAAGGCCCGGAAAGCCGCCCGGGGCTTTCCTGGCCTTGGGCGCCAGTGGGGTGCCTGCTCCGATGACAGGAGCGAGTGGACCTGGGGGGTCGGCTCGCTCCTGTGATCGGGTCGCAGGGAAGCTGGGGTGCGGCGGAGCCCAAGGCCCGGAAAGCCGCCCGGGGCTTTCCCGGCCTTGGGCGCCAGCAGGGTGCCTGCTCCGATCGCAGGAGCGAGCCAACCTGGGGGGTCGGCTCGCTCCTGCGATCAGGTCGCAGGGACGCTGGGGTGTGGGCAGAGCCCAAGGCCGGGAAAGCTGGCCGAGGCTTTCCGGGCCTTGGGCGCCAGCGGGGTGCCTGCGATCGGGTCGCAGGGACGCTGGGGTGCGGGCGGAGCCCAAGGCCCGGAAAGCCGCCTGGGGGGTCGGCTCGCTCCTGAGATCGGGTAGCAGGGATGCTGGGTGCAGCCGAGCCCAAGGCCACCGCCCAGGGCCAAGCCGGGACCCTGAAAGAAGGTAGAAGGCGGTGGCCACAGCCAAGGCCTGGGTCCCTGGTGCCGGCAGAAAACTGGTGCAGGCAGCCAGGTTAATGAAGGTCTATTGCACGAATCTTCGTGCAAATGGGCTACTAGTAGATTAATAAAAGTGGACACTGATAATATAAGAAAATAAAGCCAATCAGAAAATACTGAAACTATTTGCTTGCAGAATAAATAAATGTAACTAAGCAATTCGTATTTATTTGTTCTAGGTTTTTTAATATATTGTTCCTTACAATATCCTTATTATCTCATACTGCTAGGTTTATTTCTCTTATTTCATTGGCTCTTGTTCCTCACTCTTCTTGATCATTTTTCTTCGTCTTCTAACTATGGAAAATTTAACCACAGTAATATTAAGTAAGAAAAGAGGTAACCAACCTCTCTGATAAATGAGATTAAGAGATTCAGTTAATAACTTTTTTGAATAGAGACTAAATGAGTATCATACGAAGAAACATCTGACTGACTTTCATTTCAACAGCAGACCGTATAGATGGTTACTACAATGTAAACAATTTTAGTTTCTTGCTCCTTTACTTATTTGTGCATTGTATGCATGCTGAGGTTATCATCTAAAACAAATATTTCACTAGAAGACAATTACAAGGAATACAGGAGCAGGTACTTGAATTCAAAATCAAATTAGTATACCAGCATTGCTGCTACTTGCCTCCAGAAATGAAGGCTGGTATGGCTCAGGTGTTTGAGCATTGTCCCAAATACCGAGAGGTCTCTGGTTCATGGTCAAGGCACATGCCCAGGTTTTGATCAGTGACATGCAGAGGTAACAGATCAATGTTTCTCTTTCTCTCTCTCTCTCCCCCACCTCCCTCCCTCCTTTCCTTTCTCTAAAATCAATAAAAACATATTTTTAAAAAATCCACAATTATCGAAAGGCTATTAAAATATTCTTCCTTTTTCTAATTTCTTGTCTGTGTGAAGCTTCATTTTCTTTACACATTTTAGCCAAAGCAATATATTTGAACAGATTTAATACAATAAATATGAGAATCTCTCTTCTAGTAAGCCAACTATTAAAAATTTATAAAAGTGAAAAACAATGGTCTCACTAATTTTTGTTTTTAAAATGCTTATTTTTCACAAAAATATAATTCATGTTAACATGTTTGATTTATTATTTTTTAAATGAGCCAATTAACTTTTTTCTTTTAATCTTCACCCAAAGATATGTTTTTTTAAATTGATTTTAGAAAGAGAGGAAGAGAAAGAGAAACATTGATGTGCGAGAGAAACACAGATCGCTTGTCATCTATATGTGCCCTGACCTGGGATCGAACCCAAAACTTAGGTATGTGCCCTGACTTAGAATTGAACCCACAACCTTTTTGATGTACGGGACAATGTTCCAACCAAATGAGCCATCTGGGAAGAATTCAATTATCATTTTGAAACTTCTCGGTTTCAATTTCTAATACAGTAAATATGAACACGTATTATTCACATAAACAAAAGCTGTTTGGGGTTTTAAATACTTTTAAGAGTATAAAGTAGTCCTGAGAGCAAAAGAAAGTTTAAGAACCACTGTCCTAGATAATGGTCCAGTGAAATCAGTACTATATGTTCTACATAAAAATTCTTATGTAAAGGGCATTAAAACAATTCTATATAATACTGTAATGGTACATAAATGACACTATGCCATTTGTCAAAACCCAAAGAACTTTAAAGCACAAAGAGTAAACTTTAATGTATGCAAGTTTTAAAATATCATTTAAGAGGTTAGGGATCCCTGGAAGGAAGGAATGTAGACTGTGACAAGAGAATATAATTGTATTAAAAATGTATAGACAATCTCCCTGAAGAGCTGGGTGGAAAAGGTATTGACCTAAATAACTGGAAATAAGTGAAGTCTGTAAACTAAAAGTAACAGTAATTGTGCACAAGCACTGCAGTTTCCCACCTGGGAATAAATTTATGTTTCTGATACTACTATACATACTAGTATACTGCCATACCTTGTTTTATTGTGCTATGCTTTCTTGTACTTCACAGATGTTGCATTTTATACAAATTGAAGGCAAAATTCTCCACCAGCAACAATATTACAATTTGCTTTGATATTTTTTTTGTGGTGGTCTGGAACCCAATTTCCAATATCTACAAAGTATGCCTGTCTATTGAAATTGAGTAATTGCATAAATGGATCAGATGGTCAGAGCCACATTTCTCAACGTTGGAATGGAAGTCTACAGATAAGCAAGGAGTAGGCTAGAATGATTCATGTGGTAATGGATTAGAGTTGGACACATCAATATAGTCACATTTAGCTTAATATAGACTCACATGGTTACATATAGAAATACATAAAGATATGTATATATAGGTTAGTATACACATATATTTCCATGCTGTCACTGAGAGAGCCTAAAGCAACGGAACCCCAGTAACAAAGAGCATACCTATTACCCATATCTTGGTTTCTAATACAATTTTCCAATGAAAGGAAACAGGGCATATTTAAGAAATGGCTAATTCTAGTACTGGGACAGGAAATATACGTAAGCCTGGAGCATCTTCTAATACCATAAAATAAGGAAGTACTAAAAAACAAACAAAGTGAAACAAAACCCACCTACATTAATGGGAGTATGTTAAGGGGACACAGAGCCAACTGAAACAGCTCCCAATGGCCAATCCTGGGACAATTTAAGTAACAAAATAAAGCAGTATTAGATTATAACCCAAATTATAAAATAAGTATCCACTAATATATAAATAAATGATTGAATAAATACAAAGGTGGGGGAAAGGAGACAAATCTCCCTTATAGAACAATTCCAAATAATTAATGTAAATATTCTGTTCTGAAAGAAGAGGAGCATAAAATCCCCATGGATTAAATATGGGCTGCACATAGTGATTTCCTGTCAAAGAGTACAGTAAGGAAAGGGAGACTTTTTAAAAAAGTCATTTACAGTAGAGAAATCATATATACTGTCAGCCAGGTGATCAAGCTCAGAATCAGTAAGTGAGAAATCATGTTGATAAATATACCCTTGATATGATGTGGTAAAATGGCACTTTATATCCCACAACCTTATAACCCTACTCATGAGGGGAAAAAAGCAGTCAACAATTCCAATAGAGGGACATCCTAAAAAATACCTGGATACAAAATCTACAAAATCAAAACCAAAGAAAGTCTGAGGAATGTCACATCTAAGAGGACCCTAAGAAGATATGACAAGTTAATATAATGTGATATCTTGGATGGGATCCTAGAACAGAAAAAGACCTCAGGTAAAAACTAAGGAAATAGGAATAAACCATGGACTTCAGTTCATAATAATGTGTCACTTCTGGTTCATTAATTATAACAAATGTACCAGCCAAATGTCAGACATTAATCACAGGTAAAACTGGGTGCAGGAAGATGAAAATTCTCTATACTATCCTCTCAATTTTTCTGTAAGTCCAAATGTTTTCTAAAAAATATTTTTTAAAGTAACAAAGTATTGACTTAGCATTATAGATTCATAATTAATTATATAGAGAGTTAAAAATGTTGGCTAAATCAGAATAAACCCTTAATTCCTTTGAATTTAGAAAAGGCAATTGCAATTAAACACCTTGAAAACTCCACAATTCAGCTTCATTAAGTAATCTACAATACTTTTAAACAAAGTTTAACAATGGTTTTTCAACCTACCATTTTTTTCTCCCATCTTTTGGCGTCGTTTATAAACATAAAACTCTTCAAAATTAACTTTATCAAAGGATTGAATCACTTTGATTGGAGAATGTAACTGAAATCCAACTGTGGTCTCTATGAAATTTGCAGTCCTCAGAGAAAATACATCATTATGCCATTCTAAACCCAGTATTCTTTGATACTTGAATGTTCAAATAGAAATTTTGGTTGAAGAAACTTTCAGAAATGACTAGTCCAACATAATGACATGTCCATGAGTCTTCAATTAAATACTTCTAGTTGTATCAGATCACTGACAATACCTTTATAAAAATAAAAACCAACTCCATCGTTTGGTTCATAAATGCATAAAACATTCTGTAAAGAAAACAATAAAAAAGTTGCATATTTGTAAAGAATAAAATATGTAAGAAAGAAGAGAATGTCATATAATAGCTTTATCTTTTAAAACACCATGAACTATTATGAAAAGACTATCTATTAATCAGAAAAGTGTATAAAATATCAAAATTAGGAAAATTACAGAGAAATTCAGAATTGCCAGTATTTAATATATTTTTAATTGACATAAACTATCCCCACTTTATAAATTTTATACTTAATAAAAACTTTTAAGATGGGTATAATAATGCTAACTACCCTCCTAGGGTTGCAGTAGGAATAAGACTTAATTACTTAGAAGTCCCTGAAACATACAAAGGACAAAATAAATGCTAGCAATAATGATTACTCTTTCAGTAAATATACTTTAAAAATAAAATTTGGATTTTAGTATATAATTTTTTATAATCTTTCATTGAAAACATATTATACACTTTCCCCTAGTCATTAATATTTTTCTATAGTATGACTTTTAAGTGTCTATATAATGAATGTACTTTGGTCAGAAATACATATATTAAAATACACTAAACATTTTTAATAACTAAAATTTAATAATTAATTAGTACTATAAATAAACCTCTATATTGAACAGATGGTTTCTATTTTTTCAGTAATAATTAATGTTGGAATCTGCTTTATGCATATTTATGTTTATTTCCTTAATATATGCAGCTACAGGTGGACTAACAGGTCAAAAATATATCAATAATTTTCAGCCTTAAGATATTAGTCAACATATGATAAATTCTTCTCCCAATCCCAAACACATAGAAATGTTAAAATATTTCTAAATATTTAAAAAGATGTAATCATGCTGAGAACAAAAAGGGAATTCTCGATGGACCAAGTCTGTGAGACCTCTCTGGGGAAAGAAAACAGAAGAGAAGCTGTAGAGATAATGCCAATTACTATCATAACATAGTAAAACGAAGAGCAAAATCTCTCAGGGGAGACCAGGGCACAAGCAAGAGTCATCAAACATCTGAGGAAAGCTACACCATGAAAGAGACTTAACAAGCCCACAAACGGATGGACTTAAATTCAAGAGAATAGAGCATCCTGAAAATAATTAAAAAAAAAAAAATGTTATTGTCTTTAATATCCTCAAAGAGCACAACAAGGAAACCTCAAGAAGTGAGAATATTGCCCTAGCTGGTTTGGCTCAATGGATAGAGCGTCAGCCTGCGGACTGAAGGGTTCCAGGTTCGATTCTGGTCAAGGGCACATATCCTGGCTGTGGACTCCATCATCAGTAGGGGGCGTGCAGGAGGCAGCCAATCAATGGTTCTCTCTCATCATTGATGTTTCTCTCTCTCCCCCTCTCTTTCTGGAAAAAAAAAAAAAAAAAGGTGAGGATATTTTCCCCATTGATTTTAGAGAGTAGAAAAGAGGGTGGTGGAGGAAGAGAGTGAAAGAGAGAAAGACTGATGTGTCTCTGTCACATCAATTGGTTGCCTTCCACACATGCCCTAACTGGGGGCAGAGATCGGACCTGCAACCCAGGTAAGTGCCCCTGACTGGGAATAGAACCCATGACCCCTTCCTGGTGCCCAGGCCAATGCTCTAACCACTTAACCATGCTGGCCAGGGTGAAATACATATAACTTTTAAAATACCCAATTAGATATCTTGAATATAAAAACAGTTATTGAATAAACTCAACAGATGACTAGACTCAGATGAAGAGACATTTAGTAAGCTGGAAGATTGAAGAGTAAAACACTAAAAACACAGAGCAAATAAACAATAAGAGGAGGAATAAAATAGGGAGAATGATGAGGCAACAAAGACCAAGAATTTCTCAGAACTGTAAAACACATAAACCTACTAAGGGCTCCTCGAGTACCAATCAGGATAAAATTCTGAATATACACTGCTAAACAAACTGTGGATAAACTTCAGAATATCAAGAATAAAAACATGGCCGAAACCGGTTTGGCTCAGTGGATGGAGCGTCGGCCTGCGGACTGAAGGGTCCCAGGTTCGATTCTGGTCGGGGGCATGTACCTTGGTTGCGGGCACATCCCCAGTGGAGGTGTGCAGGAGGCAGCTGATCGATGTTTCTCTCTCATCGATGTTTCTAGCTCTCTCTCTCTCCCTTCCTCTCTGTAAAAAAATCAATAAAATATATTAAAAAAAAAAAAAAGAATAAAAACATGGCCCGCCGGCGTGCCCAGTGGTTGATTCCCAGGTCAAGGCACATACCTGGGTTGCAGGCTCAATCTCCAGTAGGGGGCATTGCAAGAGGCAGCCGATCAATGATTCTCTCTCATCGTCTAATAAATAAATAAATAAATAAATAAATAAATAAATAAAAGAAACAGGTGCAACTAAGTAAACTTAGAGCTAACCCCAATTTAAAAAGAGAAATGGAAAAATAAGAAAGATATAAAGAGAAGCATGGTAAATAAGATGACAAAAAAAGTCCAAATATGTTAATAATCAAGTGACTGTGTTAACCTTATTATTAAAAAGACAGACTCTCAGATTGGATTCCAAGCATGACCTAGCTATGGTATTTTTATTTTTATTATTTTAAAAAATATATTTTTATTGATTTCAGAGTGGGAGAGGGAGAGATAGAAATGATGAGACAGAATCATTGACTGGCTGCCTCCTGCATGCCCCCTACTGGAGATCGAGCCTGCAACCTAGGCATATGCCCTCACCAGGTATCAAACCTGACCTCCTGATTCATAGATCGACGCTGGTTGATGCTGAATGACTGAGCCACACTGGCTGGGCAAGCTGTAGTATTTTCAAATAAAGAGACCCACTTAAATCATACAAAATATCACTGAAAGGTTGAATAGAGGGAATGTGAAAAAAAGACATACCAGCAAATACAAAAAAAACACATTATCCAACAAAATAGAATTTAATATGAAACTAATAAAAGAGACAAGGATGCCGAAACCGGTTTGGCTCAGTGGATAGAGCGTCAGCCTGCGGACTCAAGGGTCCCAGGTTCGATTCCGGTCAAGGGCATGTACATTGGTTGCAGGCACATCCCCTGTAGGGGGTGTGCAGGAGGCAGCTGGTCGATGTTTCTCTCTCATCGATGTTTCTAGCTCTCTATCCCTCTCCCTTCCTCTCTGTAAAAAAATCAATAAAATAAATTTAATAAAAAAAAAAAGAGACAAGGAAATATTTTACACTGACAGAACAATTCACCATGACTATGTAATTGAAATTGATTTAATACAAAGTAAGCTCAAGAAGTAAAAATCTCAATTAAATGGTAAGTATAAAAAAGAAATTTTAAAAGAACAGTTAAAGATCTTAGCAGAGCTGCATGCCACACATCATCACCTCTCACTCCCAGCATACTATGTCCATAAAGTTTTATAGATGAATTCCATAAAACTTTCAAGGAACATATAATTTCTATAGTATACAAAAATTCCAGAGCAGAAAAAATACGGGAAGCCATCAAACTTTTTTTTAGATTAGTACTAGTATAACCTTGACATGTAAAAAAAGAAACTCAAGGCCAAAATCACTTATGGACATAGAATCAAAAACAGTATGTAAAAGCATGCATGCATCAGTAGACTAAAAGTATATCATTCATGTAGGGTTTATCCCAGGAATACCCAGAAAGTTCAACATTAGAAAGTTTCTAAATGTAAATTTTTATATTAACAGATAAATGGAGGAAAACTCTCATCTCAGATGCAGAAAAACAAAATTTAAAAATTCAATGAAAATTGACAACTATTGAAGGGAAGAAGGCAAATTCTTAGCAAACTAGTAATAAAAGAGAACTCTTTAATCTGATAAAGACTATTCTACTAAAATCTTGCATACTCAATAATGAAACTTCAGAGGCATTTTCATTAAAGTTGGGCACAGTATGAGGATACTTGTCACCAATGCTCTTATTCAGTATTATACTGAAAGTCTTAGAAAAAGGCAGTAAAATAAAAAGAAACCTAAAGCTTGTAAAGAAGAAAAAAAAAATCTGTAAATAAAATAAGAACAAAATAAAGTTTAAAAAGCCAAGCAAAGCGTTGGGAGAAAATGTAATATATTTTCACAATAGCAACAAAAAAAAGATATAGCCATTAGACACTGAAGAAATTTTTAAAAATTATACAGAATACGCAGTATCCAAGACACATAAAGAACTCCTTCAATCATTAAGAAAAAGATGACTAAATAGAAAATGGGTATAAATTTACATAAATTGTAAGTTAATAAACATGGATACTGCAACATTATTAATAATCAGAAAATGAGATCTTTAAAAAATGAGTATTATTTTATCCATCAGATGGGCAAAAAGTAAGCTAATATCTCGTGTTGGTCTAGATCAGTGATTTTTCAACCTTTTACATCTCATGGCACACAAACTACTAAAATTCTGCTCCACACCAAAAAATATATTTTTGCCAATCTGACAAAAACAAACTAACAAACAAACCAGGTATAATTTTGATTCATTCACAAAAGATGGCTATTGTTGTGTTGGCTATTGTCATTTTTTTATTTGTCAATCTAAGGGAAAAGAGGTCAGTGCCCCTGACTAAAAAGTATTTCATGTTTTAAAAATTCTTACAGCACACGGATTGAAAATCACTGGTCTAGATTATAGGGAAACTGAATTCTAAAAAACTACTTGTGAGATGTGTAAATTAGTAGAAATATTTTTAAGACAAATTTGGCAAGAACTATTAATATTAAAAATGTTCATAATTTAAAACCAAGCAATTCCACTTTTAGGTATATATCTTGAGAAATACCACAGGTACACAAGAAAATACACACAAGGGTTTCCCTGCAGCATTGTTTATCAGGTGAAAAACTGGAAACAACCTAATGTTCATCAAAAGGAGAATGATAAATAAAATGTGATATACAGTAACACATAAAACAAAATAGATTTTAATATGGAAACCAATAACAGAAAAAGATAAATAATTTACATTAACAAAACAATTCAGTTATACACTGGAACACTAAAAGAAATGAGCCATAAATAACATGAGCTATAAATAACATGTACACACTGCAAAAACATTGTCAAGTGAAGAGTTATAGAATTACATAGTACACTATTTCCCTTTTCAAAAATAATAAATGCATATATGCACCTACTGAGACTACGTTAAGTATAAAAAAAGGACTTGAAGGCTCTGCACCAGTCTTTGTTGGAGGGGGGTGGAGGCGGGCGGGAATTCAGGGACTGTAGGTTGTTCTCTTTATCCATCTGTAACATTCTAATTTTGTAAAAGAAAATGTAGTGTACTTAATTTAAAAAGTATATAATTTTCAAAAGGGATTGCCCATTTTAAAGCTTTCTGGAGCATATTGCCAAACCGCTTTCTAGAAAGGTCCTACCAATTTATACGTCCACCTACAGCATATAAGCACACTCAGTAATAGGTTCTTTTTTTAAAAAAAGCTCTCACCAGTGTTCATAACTTCTAAAAATTTAAAAATAACTGAACTTATGCCCAGCCGGTGTGGCTCAATGGTTGAGCATCGACCTCTGAATCAGGTTGTGACCTGGTTCGATTCCTGGTCAGGGTACATGCCTGGGTTTTGGGCTTGATCCCAATAGGGGGTGTGCAGGAAGCAGCCGATCAATGATTCTCATCACTGATACTTCTATGTCTCTCCCTTTCCCTTCCTCTGAAGTAAAAATTAAAATAAAGATTTTTAAAAATAACTGAACTTTCAAAGGTAACACATGTTTAGTGGAGAAAATTTGCAAAATATAATAAAGCATAAAGAGGAAACTTGAGTCTGGCTGGTGTGTTCAGTGGTTAGAGCCTCGACCCATGAACCAGGTCATGGTTGGATTCCAGGTGGGCAAATGCCTAGGTTTCCGCGGCGTGCAGGAAGCCTTGAATGGATGATTCTTTCTCATCCTTGATGTTTTTATCTCTCCCTTCCTCTGTCTGAAATTAATAAAAACATGTTTTTTTAAAAAAGAAAATTTAAATCACTCATAATTTCACCATCCAGAGAGATAACCAGTGTTAATATTTTGGAGTATTAACAGGGATTTTAAAACTTGTTGATATATTTCCGCTTCTCACTTTTCCATTTTGGCAGAAAAGTAGTTTCAACTTCAATTTACGGTTCCTTCTCGTTTCTAAAAATAGGGTCTTATGAAACTGTGACCATTTCCTGTGTTCCTTATGTTTTAATTATGTAACACTAATGAACACAACTTGTGTATAAATCACCTATCAGGCACGCCACTTCACTTGTTC
Organism: Eptesicus fuscus; assembly: GCF_027574615.1. Lineage (NCBI taxonomy): Eukaryota > Metazoa > Chordata > Mammalia > Chiroptera > Vespertilionidae > Eptesicus > Eptesicus fuscus. Next base: position 15,720,655 of record NC_072480.1, read on the forward strand.
TTATTCTGCATAACAATCAGGTACGTGAGCATGTCTGCTCTTCTAGTGAAAGTGGCAGAGACAAAAGGAACCAGGTGGTATGGTTTCAGAGTTCGTCTTGTTTATTCCATCTACCGCCTCAGTTACCCCTTTTCTTGGCCTCCTTCTCAAAACACACAGAACGTACTGCAGGTTTCCACAAGCCGAAGAGCGCACTTAATCACCACGGCTCCTTATTTTAATTACTCACTGATTAACTACTTACTGGGTTGCGGTCAGAGTCAGGTGCTCCTGGGATCTGATCTTAACCCCGTGATACTGGATAAAGGACTTCACTTACTTCGGGCTTGTGTAGTCTTACCTGTGAAATGGGTCAGTGGCTAAACGTTCAAGTTCTGCTTCAGGATTTTACACCGCAGTCCATTTCCTGCGGCCCTTTTACAGCCCCGGGGTCCCGGCTGCTTGGGAACCACCTCCCATGAAGGTGTACACCGCAAGCTCTAGACTGAAATGGGGGCTGAGAACCTGGTGCGCCCCAACTCCCTTCTGCAGCCCGGGACCGCACGTGGGTGAAAGAAGGGAGGTTGCAAGGGCTCCCCGGCGCTCCCAGGTCCTGGGCCGCAGGACCCGTCAGGGAGCCACCCCCGGCCGTGCCTACACGGGCTCCACTGCGCTCTCCTCGCCGCCCGCCAGACCTGAAGGCAGCACTCCGCACGCGAGGCTGGGTTCGCCGCAGGTCGGGGCCCTCTCCGACTCCACACCGCCAAGAACGCGCGGCCCCAGGTGCCCCCTGGCCGGGAAGTACTTCACCGCTCACTAGCTCTCACCTCGGCCGGAGGAAGGACCGCCCAGTCCGGAACGCCCAGGCCTACCCAACGCGAACCCGAAATGGGAGGAGTCGGACACCCCCCGGCCCGCCGCTCTTTGGTTGCACAGAGCCCTGGGGCCCCGCCTCAGACCTCCGCGCGCGAGCCGCCGGGAGCGCGGAGGCGCCAAAGCGCCGCCTGCCGATTTGCTGACAGCGCTCTCGCGTTGTCTCGCGCTCTCTCGCTGGGCCAATGGGGATGCCCGCAGTCGAGAGGCCGGCTTCACAGGAGTGGTGGCGCAGCTGTTTCCTCCGGTAGGTGTTTGGCTGCCATCTTGTGTGTGGCTGAGGCTGGGCTTCTTGTCCATTAACGCAAACTTAGCGGCTCCAGGTGGAGAGGGGTCCCGAGGGAGCTGTGGAGGACGGGGCGGGCGTGTGGGTGTGAGGGCACAGATCCGGCGCCTTCTCACCTCCCTGAAGGGGGAAAGTCCTCTTGGCCTGCTTCTCAGCCCTGGATAGAGCGATGCATGGCAGGGGTGGCTTCGGCTGGTGTCTTTGTGAGGGCTTGCTGGGACCCGTGATCGCGCCTTAAAATCGAGTCCTTGAATCCCGGGAAGCTATTCCAATAACGTTTGTCTCGGAGATTCTGGCCCTCGACCTTTACTCGCAAAGGAGGTTGGCTGATGGTCTCTCTGGTACTGAAAGGAACAAGGCTGGTAATTAATGGAAGCGGGGGAGAGGGAACACCTCTCCATTCTGCTCAGGTTGGAACGAGACGTCTTCCTTTGCAGCCGAAGGAGCGGCCGCTGAGGTGTTTGCTCTTCTCCGTAGTTACCCTTTGACTGAGGCCATCACTTGGTCCCGGTGGGCGTCAGGCTCTGCGTTGGGGCAGTTTGGTTCATTGGTGTGCAGCCAACATTCCTGCAGCGGTCTTTTCTTAAAAGCTGGAAGGTGCTGGTCTTTTTAGAAACAGTGGAAGTGAAAGAAGAATTTTGTCAAATCTTGGTTTCCCTGGTTACGATCTAGAAGCGTTAGAAATGGTTGGGTCTGCCTTGACATGCTTGGCTGCTTCGTCATGGGCTTGGGCAGGCTTTTCCGAGGGGAAGCATCCTAACTTCTGAGCTCTTTTTCGGTTGGAAGGAAGGACACAAGAAGTACCTCCTTTTTTTTTTTTTCTTTTTTCTAATCAAAGTAGGAAACACACGTTGTCTAATTTGAGGGGGAAATTTTATCAGATTCGAGAACCTAGCCGATAAAAGACTTAATATTTTGTGATTAACTTTAGCAGTTTTGACATGCATGAAAAGAAAGCAAAGATACTCATCTTATTGCCTTGAGTTTAATTTTCAATTATTCAAGGTTAACTGATGGCCCAACAGAGTCAACAGTACCATGTGTTTTGTTGCAGGAATACTAAAGAAAACAGCAGTAAAATAATTAAATATTTTATTTTAAAATTTTGCTTTTTAATTTGAGTTTTATAAAACAAATTGCAAGGGTTTCAGTATCAATAATTTATTTTCTTATTTTTATTTTTTTTACTTACTGATTTTACAGAGAGGGAGGGAAACCGATTTGTTCCACTTATTCATTTGTTGATTCTTTTTTTATTTTTATTATTTTTTAAATATATATATATTTTTATTGATTTCAGAGAAGAAGGGAGAGGGAGAGAGGTAGAAACATCAATGATGAAAGAGAATCATTAATTGGCCGCCTCCTGTATACCCCCCACTGGGGATCGACCCAGCAACCCCTAGCATGTGCCCTTCACCAGAATTGAAGCCGGAACCTTGAGTCCAGAGGCTGACACTCTATCCACTGAGCCAAACTGGCAAGGGCTGTTGATTTTTATTATTTTTTAAAATTTGATTTTAGAGAAAGGGGGAAGGGAGAGAAACATCAATTTGTTGTTCCACTTATTTATGTATTCATTAGTTGATTCTTGTATGTGCCCTGACCAGGGATCAAACCCTCAACCTTGGCATATTGGACTATGCTCTAACCAACTGAATTACCCTGCTAAGGCCTCAAGTATCAGTAATTTAGTGTTGAATTGAAGCCTAAGGTACGTTAGAAATCTGTTAACGTAAGAAAACATTCAAACTTGTAAAGAAATTTTGTGAGTTTATTTAAGCCAAATTGTTGACAATTGTCAGGAAGCAAAATCTCAATGTATTGGGAGAATGGAGAATGACGATTTTTTACCTTGTTTTATACATTACAACCAAAAGAGGAGATGTAAGTGGTTTACATGACATCCATTGCTGATAGATTAGGGAAGGGAGAGAAAGCAAAGCAGGGAAACCTCTGGGATTGGATAAAAAGTAAAAAGATAGACACATACTTCTTTTACAGAGGTGGGTACAGGATAGTTAACAGTCAATAATTAACTCAGTAACTGTGAGGGAATTTGTGGTCTCCGCAGAGTGGTGACTGTGCTGTGCTTTGAGGGGTCCGGAAAAAAGGAAAATTACGTTGACATTCCAACTACATGTTATCGTAGATGCAAAAAGACAAAAGACTCAGTTAAAGTAAAGATTGACCTCTGTCAGGGAAGATACCAGCCTAGGACGTGACTAACCACCATAACTGCTTTTAGTTAAAGTTTTAAATTCAGACCTTAGGTCTTTGAGTTTGCAAGACCACCACGCAGGCCTTCCCTGAGCTTGTCAGGTTAGCATGTGGCCCCTTTTCGTCCACAGATCAGTGGCTATGAAATACAAGTTTTCTAGAAAACGTGACTTTTAGTTCATTTGAACTATATTTGTTGCTTCCAATTTGTACATACAAATATTAAGGATAGGTTCATATCCTTTTTGTGAGGTCTGTTTATGAACTATACAGAAATTTAGATAATGAAGATGAGCCCTAAGTGAAATGCTTTATATGCCATTTTTTTCTTGAAAGCATACATGAATACCAAAATAATCAGTGTCGTAGAACTCTTACTGCTTTTCTAGTATCTTTTTAACACAAGTCAAAATAATTCAAACTTTAAAATTTACTATATTGTATAAGTATGTTCTATAATTTTAAGCAGATAAATAATCTATATATATAAAAGCCCGGTGACCATTACGGCAGAATGACGTGCACTGATCACCAGGGGACAGATGCTCAACGCAGGAGCTGCCCTCTGGTGGTCAGTGCGCTCCCACAGCGGGAGTGCCACTCAGCTAGAAGCCGGGCTCATGGCTGGCGAGCGGTAAGGAACAAGCAGGTGGGTGGTTAGGAGCGAGGGGTCCTGGATTGCGAGAGGCCGCAGGCCGGGCTGAGGGACCTTCCCCACCCTCATGCATGAATTTGTGCATCGAGCCTCTAGTTTCAAAATAGGCATTTTCAAATTTTTCTTTCAGAAATATAGTGCTATAGACTTAACAATCTGATGATTCTTAGAAATTTTTAAAATATCACTTTTGTATGAACAATATTAAGTGACTAAGTAAAAGCAATTTAACTTAGATTGGTATGGTAGAGATTACTTTTCATAGCAATCTCATAATATATACAAGTTTACATGCTTTTCCCATTATCAAGTGATGTATGCTGTGAAATTTTAAAAAATTTTGGATAACTTTTAAATGTATGTGGTATTTTGTGACATATAGATTAAAATTTGTCTAGCCCAGCTGGTATGGCCCAGTGGTTGAGTGCCAACCTATGAGGAGGTCAAGTTTCAGTTTCTACTCAGGGCACATGCCCTGCTTGCGGCCTTGATCCCCAGTGTGGGCTCATTGATGTTTCTATCTCCCTCTTGTTTCCCCTCTGAAATAAGAAAAAATAAATAAAATTTCTCTAAATCAGCATAACATTAAAAACTGCTCTCAACGTGTTTGGGATTCTAACATTTGATACTTTAAAAATCTGAATGCTTTAAAGCAAAGATTTTAGAGTACTTTTTTATTAAAAATTGCATTTGAAATGTTATAGGTTCCCTTCCCCAGTAACTGAAAAGCCAAGTTGCAAATAATAATAATTCCTTTAAAAATCATTTTTGAAGTCTACAAATACCTTGTTGTGCTTTGTAATGTAGGCAGACAGACATGAGCAGAGCAAGGACAATGGAGCAGGTACAAAAGGTCACCAGGGTGGGAAGGCCTACGTGCCTAGGAAAGGACAGTTGTAGGGTGAGACCTTGCTCCCAGGGTGGATTTTCCTGCCTTAGAATATCTCTTGTCCTGCAGTTTGGACCCCCTGACCTTTCCTCCCAAGAGAGAACATCTAGGCCTCAGTTGTATTTCAGCTTCAGGGCCAGAAAAGTAACAAAACCAGACCAGCAATCCCATGGATGACCTCAGGACCAGCTGCATTGGATCATGACCCCCTGCCCTGGTGCCAACCAATCAATCAGTGGAGACCTAGATCCTGAAAGGACACACCTGGAAATGGAAAGCTGCTGAATATTCTATTGCGATCTTCCCCTGGGACCTCCCCTAAAACCTCCACCCTTAAAACCCTTAGGTCAGAGGACCCAGTGAGCTCTCCTTCCAGGGAGCATGCCCTCGCCTTTCCCTCCGCACTCCCCCCCGCCCCCCCCCCCAGGCTCTTTACCAGCTTCCTCACTCCTAAGCTTCAAAGGCCCTTCCTTTGCCTCTATAACTTGTTTCCTAAGCCCATTTCTTCTAGGAAGTACTTTTTCTACATCTGTGATTAGCTAAATAAATGTTCTCTTACAGTTTGGGTCTTGGCTCTGAATTCTTTCCTAGCCAGAATTCAAATACTGAGGTGGCTGAACCCAACTCTGGTCTGACCCCACTGGTCTAACACCTGATGCCTACAACAGATATATATATATATATACACAAACACACACACACTTAAACTAGAGGCCCGGTGCACGAAATTTGTGCACGGGGGTGGGGGGGTGTCCCTCAGCCCAGCCTGCACCCTCTCCAATCTGGGACCCTTGAGGGATGTCCGACTGCCCGTTTAGGCCCGATCCTACTGGGATCGGGCCTAAACGGGCAATCGGACATCCCTCTCACAATCCAGGACTGCTGGCTCCCAACTGCTTGCCTGCCTACCTTCCTGATTGCCCCTAACCGCTTCTGCCTGCCAGTCTGATCACCCCCTAACCACTCCCCTGCCAGCCTAATTGATGCCTAACTGCCCCCTGCCAGCCTGTTTGTCCCAAACTGCCCTCCCCTGCATGCCTGGTCACCCCTAAATGCCCTCCCCTGCAGGCCTGGTCACCCCTAACTGCCCTCCCCTGCAGGCCTGGGTCCCCCCCAACTGCCTTTCCCTGCAGGCCCGGTCGCCCCCAAATTCCCTCCTCGGCTGGCCTGGTCACCCCTAACTGCCCTCCCCTGCAGGCTTGATCATCCCCAAATACCCTCCCTTGCAGGCATGGCCCCTCCCAACAGCCCTCCCCTGCTGGCCTGTTGCTCACAACTGCCCTCACTTGCAGACCTGGTCCCTCCCAACTGCCCTCCCCTGCTGGCCATCTTGTGGTGGCCATCTTGTGTCCACATGGGGGCAGTCATCTTGTGTATTGGAGTGATGGTCAATTAGCATATTATACTTTTATTAGATAGGATAGAGGCCTGGTGCACGGGTGTGGGCTGGCTGGTTTGCCCTGAAGGATGTCCCGGATCAGGGTGGGGGTTCCCTTGGGTCATGGGGCGGTCTGGATGAGGGGCCTGTGGTGGTTTGCAGGCCGGCCACGCCCCTTGGCGACCCAAGCGGAGGCCCTGGTATCTGGGATTTATTTATCTTCTATAGTTGAAACTTTGTAGCCTTGAGTGGAGCCAAGCCTCCTGCTTGCTCTGTGGTCATAGCCATTTTTGTTGGGATTTATTTATCTTCTATAATTGAAACTTTGTAGCCTTGAGTGGAGGCCAAGTCAGGCCAGGGCTGCGGAAGCTTGGCTTCCTCTATTGCCAGGGAAACCCAAGCCTCCTGCTCTTTCCGTGGCTGCAGCCATCTTGGTTGGGTTGATTTGCATACTTGCTCCTGATTGGCTGGTGGGCATGGCTTATGGGTGTAGCAGGGGTATGGTCAATTTGCATATTACTCTTTTATTAGATAGGAAGGATACTCACCCGAGGATATGTTTTTTATTGATTTGAGAGAGTGAGAGGAAGGAAGGGAGAAATAAAAATATTTATGTAAAAGAGAAATAGCAATCCATTACTTCCCCACATACCCTAGCCTTGGCTATGTGCTCTGACCAGGAATAGAACCTGTCAAACCCATTACCTTTTAAGTTTTGATGTACAGGCTAATGCTCTAACCAGCTGAGCCACATCAGCCAGGGCAAGTTTTGATCATATACTGGTATATGTCACTCATTAATTTTGTGCATTTTGCCTTCACTTTTCTGCTTTTGAACTAGTATGGTCCATTATGGGGACAAATTAAACAATGTAACTAAAAACTTTAAATGATTTAAAACAATGTAAAGGTCCAAATGACCACTAGTTTGTGCTGTTCAGTTGATCAATGAAATTGATTGAATTCCTGAATCATAAGGATGTCCTTTAGCTGCTGAAAATGTTTGTGAGATAAACTTGTAGGACATTCAGATTACTTCACTTAAAGGAGAAACATTCAAAGTATTATATATTTATCATTTTAAAAAGATGAAGGAATTGAAACATTAAAAGATTGCCTTTACTATGTGACTGCTCCCTTTTGTGATCTCATTTGTATGTTAATTTCTTCTCAAGTACAACACACATTACTCAAAGCCTTTGGACAGTGAAATCAACTCAATTTGTATACAACTCTCCCTCTTATGTTGCCTATCTTGGTTAAGTGGCTCAGATTTAAAACTTGGAATTGTTACTTCTTCCTTTTGCCCAACTATCTTCTATACTAATAAGAGGGTAATATGCTAATTAGACCAGGAGACCTTACAGATGACCTTCCAGTCCTCCTTCCAGACAAAGCCGTGGCTGGGAGGGCCCATTGCAGAGCCCCAGCCGGTGGGCAGGGCCTCCCTCTGTGCAGCATTGATCACAGAGCCCTGGCAGGGTGGGCAGGGCAGGTAGGGCCTCCCTGTGGGCAGCAATTGATTGCAGGGTGGGCAGGGCCTCTGTGTGTGCGGGGATTAATGGCGAAGCCCAGGCCCGGTGGGAAACACCTGCCTCTGCTCTGCCATTTATCGCAGAGCCCAGGCCTGGTGGGCAGGGTCCCTTTGTGGGTGGGGATTAATGGCGAAGCCCAGGCCTGGTGGGCAGGGTGCCTTTGTGGGTGGGGATTAATGGCGAAGCTCAGGCCTGGTGGGCAGGGTGCCTTTGTGGGTGGGGATTAATGGCGAAGCCCAGGCCTGGTGGGCAGGGTGCCTTTGTGGGTGGGGATTAATGGCGAAGCCCAGGCCTGGTGGGAAATGCCTGCCTCTGCTCTGCCATTGATCCCCGAGCCCGAGCAGTGTGGCCAGGGCCTCCCTCTGTGCATCATTGATCACAGAGCCCTGGCAGGGTGGGCAGGCAGGTGGGGGAGCGGGCAGTTGGGGGTGAGGAGGCCAGCAGGGTTGGGGAAGTTGGGGGTGATCAGGCCGGCAAGGTGGGGGCAGTTGGGGGCAATCAGGCCGGTGGGGGGGGGCAGGTGGGGGCAAGCAGGCTGGCAGGGGGGAGGAGTTGGGGTGAGCAGGCTGGCAGGGTGGGGGCAGTTAGGGGCGATCAGGCTGGCGGGGGGGGGGCAGTTGGGGGTGAGCAGGCCAGCAGGCAGAGTGGTTAGGAACCAACGGTCCCGGATTGTGAGAGGGATGTCCAACTATCAGCAGTTGGATATACCCCGCGGGGTCCCAGATTGGAGAGGTTGCAGGATGGGCTGAAGGACACCCCCCCCCCCCCACCGTGCACGAATTTCGTGCACCGGGCCACTAGTACTAGTATAATCTGTTGCTTCATCCTACAAAAAGGCTTTTCTTTTTAATTTTCTGCTCTCATTGCTACTGCACTAATGTAGGCCCTTTGTCGTGTGTGTGTTCGTGTGTGTGTGTGTGTGTGTGTGTGTGTGTGTGTGTGTGTATTTCAGAGAGGAAGGGAGAGAGAGATAGAAACGCCATTGATCGGCTGCCTCCTGCAAGCCTGCAATCTGGGAATGTGCCCTGACCAGGGATTGAACTGTGACTTCCTGGTTCACAGGTCAACACTCAACCACTGACCCAAGCAGGCTGTAGGCCCTTTTTCTTAAAAACTCTTATATGAGCCCTGGCCAGTGTGGCTTATTTGGTTGAAGCATTGTCCTGCATACCAAAAGGTGGTGGGTTTAATTCCAGTAAGGGCACAAAGCCAAGTTGTGGGTTTGATTCCCCAGTTTGGGCACATACTAGTATGTATAGGAGGCAGCCGATCGATATTTCTCTCCCTCTCTTTACCAAATCAATTAAAAACACACTTACACTGAGTGGCCAGATTATTATGATCTCTGAACACATAATAATCTGGCCACTCAGTGTATATCCTATATAATAAAAGGCTAATAGGGAAATTGTCCCCTCGACCAGGAGTTCAACCAGCAGGCAGGCCGGCCAACCGCCCATGTCCCCTCCCCCTGGCCAGGCTGGCCGGACCCTATCCATGCACAAATTCATGCACTGGGCCTCTAATACACACACACACACACACACACACACATATATATATATATATATATATATACACATACACTGAGTGGCCAGATTATTATGTGTTCAGAGATCATAAGAATCTGGCCACTCAGTGTATATGACATTGTATTATTGACAAAGTCCACATTCCTCAACTTGGAATTTGTATTAGTTAAGATATAGGTTTGGCTGCTGTGACTGAGAAAAAAAAGTTTTTTTAAATTTTTTTTATTGTTGTGTGTTTTTTTAATTTAATAAATCTTTATTGTTCAGATTATTACAATTGTTCCTCTTTTTCCCCCCATAGCTCCCCTCCACCAGGTTCCTTCCCCACCCTCTGCCCTTACCTCCCCCAACTGTCCTCATCATAGGTGTACGCTTTTTGTCTAGTCTCTTCCCATACCCTCCACTTCCCTTTTCCCCCAAGAATTGTCAGTCCACTCCGTTTCTATGCCCCTGATTCTATTATATTCACCAGTTAATACTGTTCATCAGATTTTTTTATTCCCTTGGTTTTTAGATTCACTTGTTGATAGATACGTATTTGTTGTTCATAATTTTTATCTTTATCTTTTTCTTCTTCCTCTTCTTAAAGAATACCTTTTGGCATTTCATATAATTCTGGTTTGGTGGTGATGAACTCCTTTAGCTTTTTCTTATCTGTGAAGCTCTTTATCTGACTTTCAATTCTGAATGATAGCTTTGCTTGGTAGAGTAATCTTGGTTGTAGTTTCTTGCTATTCATCACTTTGAGTATTTCTTGCCACTCCCTTCTGGCCTGCATAGTTTCTGTTGAGAAATCAGCTGACAATCGTATGGGTGCCCCATTTTTCTCTTGCTGCTTTTAATATTTTCTCTTTGTCTTTTGCTCTTGGCATTTTAATTATGATGTGTCTTGGTGTGGTCCTCTTTGGATTCCTTTTGTTTGGGGTTCTCTGTGCTTCCTGGACTTGTAAGTCTATTTCTTTATTTCTTTCACCAGGTGGGGGAAGTTTTCAGTCACTATTTCTTCAAATAGGTTTTCAGTATCTTGCTCTCTCTCTTCTTCTGGGACCCCATAATTCTGATGTTGGTACGCTTGAAGTTGTCCCAGAGGCTTCTTACACTATCTTCAACTTTTTGGATTCTTTTTTCTTTTGGCTTTTCTGGTTGAGTGTTTTTTGCTTCTTTGTATTTCAAATCTTTGACTTGGTTCTTGCAATCCTCTAGTCTGCTTTTAGGTCTCTGTATAATACTTTTTATTTCAGTCAGTGTATGCTTAATTTCTAGTTGATCCTTTTTCGTATCCTCGAGGGTCTCGTTAAATTTATCGGCCTTTTCTAGGAAATTCTTGAAAAAACTTATAACCATGGTTTTGAACTCTATATCCAGTCGTATACTTTCCTCCATTTCCTTCATTTGTGACCTGCCTCTTTGTCTCCGCATTTTGGCTGCTTCCCTGAGTTGATGGAGTGGCTTGTTTGCTAGGTGTCCTAGCAGAGCCCAGTGGCTCAGCCTCCCCAGTTACCTGAGGTGGACACTCTTGGTGCACCCCTTTGTGGGCTGTGTGTGCAGTCTTGTAGTTAAGCCTAGATTGTTGTTAGTATCACTGGGGGGCGTTGACCTCCAGGCCAATTGGCTATGAGGATCAGCTGTGTCTCCTCTGGGAGAGCTTCTGTGCTCGGTGTGGATGGGGCGGAGTCTCAGGGCTGAGCAGACAGCCTTGGTTTCCTGTCAGCCGTGCCCTACGAGGCCCCTGTGTCTCAGTGTCCCGCGGCAATGGCTGCACGAACCTCTGAGGGAAGGCTTCCCTCAAGTTTCGCCTGCTGCCAGACAGTCCAGTTTCTCCCCGAATGAGTCTCGGTACCCAAAGTCTCACCTGGAACTGGATTTCAGTCCAGTTGGGAGGTTTTGTTTCCCTCCCAAAGGATAAAGCTAGCCGCACACTTGCTGCCCGCCCTCTCTGAGCGCCGTGAGTAAGCCAGCCGCGTATTCAGCCGCCCGCCCTTTCCGCGCATGCAGGTCTCCACACCTCTGTCCTCCACAACTCCTCTGGGTCTCAGTGTCTTTTTATCTTTCCTTCTAGTTGTAGAATTTCCACTCAGCCAGCTTTCCGGTGGTTCTGGACGATGTCCGCTCTATCTTCCAGTTGCAGTTTTGAAATTGTTGTGTGAGGCAGCAGTATAGGTCTTTACCTATGCCGCCATCTTGGTTTCTCTCCTAAATATTAAAAATTTATTTCTTTCATGTGTAAAAGAATGATCTAATGAGGTGGTTTTGCTACAAAAAGTTGTCAGGGACCTAAGCTCCCTCTAACCTGTTCCTCTACCATCCTTACCATGCAGCTGCATCTTATGGACCAAGATGGCTGCTTCACTTCCTACCATTATATGCTGCATGCTTACATTAAAGGTTAAAATGTATTATGGTAGGCCCTATCAGGTTTGGCTCAGTGGATAGAGTGTTCACCTGTGGACTAAAGAGTCCCGGGTTCTATTCTGGTCAACCTTGGTTGCAGGCTCCTCCCCGGTCAGGGCTCTTGCAGGAGGCAGCCAGTCAATTTTTCTCTCACATCTGTGTTTCTCTGTCTTTCCCTCTGTCTTCTACGGTCCCCAAAAATCAATGGAAAAATATCCTTGGCTGAGCATTAACAACAACAACAACAACAACAACAACAACAACAACAAAATGTATTATGGTAGGGCACACAGACTATTTCTAAGTGGTAGTAGAGTTGTAGGCAGTGGGAACTGTACCAGGTGTTAGACCAGTGGGGTCAGACCAGAGTTGGGTTCAGCCACCTCAGTATTTGAATTCTGGCTAGGAAAGAATTCAGAGCCAAGACCCAAACTGTAAGAGAACATTTATTTAGCTAATCACAGATGTAGAAAAAGTACTTCCTAGAAGAAATGGGCTTAGGAAACAAGTTATAGAGGCAAAGGAAGGGCCTTTGAAGCTTAGGAGTGAGGAAGCTGGTAAAGAGCCTGGGGTACGGGGGGGGGGAGTGCAGAGGGAAAGGCGAGGGCATGCTCCCTGGAAGGAGAGCTCACTGGGTCCTCTGACCTAAGGGTTTTAAGGGTGGAGGTTTTAGGGGAGGTCCCAGGGGAAGATCGCAATAGAATATTCAGCAGCTTTCCATTTCCAGGTGTGTCCTTTCAGGATCTAGGTCTCCACTGATTGATTGGTTGGCACCAGGGCAGGGGGTCATGATCCAATGCAGCTGGTCCTGAGGTCATCCATGGGATTGCTGGTCTGGTTTTGTTACTTTTCTGGCCCTGAAGCTGAAATACAACTGAGGCCTAGATGTTCTCTCTTGGGAGGAAAGGTCAGGGGGTCCAAACTGCAGGACAAGAGATATTCTAAGGCAGGAAAATCCACCCTGGGAGCAAGGTCTCACCCTACAACTGTCCTTTCCTAGGCACGTAGGCCTTCCCACCCTGGTGACCTTTTGTACCTGCTCCATTGTCCTTGCTCTGCTCATGTCTGTCTAACTGCCTAACACAACAGGAGTAGGATTTTTGTTCTCTGTCTTAATGTTCATAAAGTTTTTTTGGTATATATTTTAAGTAACAATTCCATCATTTCTTTTTTTTTTTAAAATCCCCTCCTCAAGATGCTTTTTTATTGATTTTAGAGAGGGAGTGAGAGAGAGAAACAGCAATGTGAAAGAGAAACAGTGATCAGTTGCCTCCTGTATGCACCCCGACTGGGGATGGAACCATATCCTGGGTTTGTGCCCTGACCAGGAACTGAACCTACAACCCTTCGGTGCACGGGACTATGCTCCAACCAACTGAAACACACTGGCCAGGGACAATTTCATCATTTCTGTTATGATTTCATGAATTTTTGATGGTTTTGGTAAGTTTCTGTACTTTTATTTGGGAAGAGAAGGTTGGTACCTTATAGCCTATAATTAAAACTTGCAGATCTAGGGACTACTTTGTACTTATACTATCTCTCTGTAAAAATGAATGGAAACATATCCTTGGGTGAATATTAAAAAAACAAACACCCTTATTATATGACCTAGTAATTCCTCTCCTAGGTTGAATTTTATCAGCAAAATTGGGAGAGTGCCATTAGCTCCCCTTTCCTGCTAGCAATGACATTATCAGTTTTTCTTTTTATTATATGAGATATGTAGTGGCATCACATTATGATTTCAATTTGCATTTGAAATCATAATGAGATGCCACTATTTTTTAAAATATGTTTTTATTGATTTCAGAGAGGAAGGGAGAGGGAATTAGAAACATCAGTGATCAGAGAGAGAATCATTGACCGGCTGCCTCCTGCATGCCCCACACTGGGGATTGAGCCCACAACCTGGGCACTTGCCCCGACTGGGAATCAAACCATGACCTCCTGGTTCATAGGTCGATGCTCAACCACTGAGCTATGCTGGCCGAGTGATGCCACTACTTTTATATGCTTTTCTCATGAAATGTGAAATGAAAACCTGTTAGAAATAAGGTGAGCCCCAAAATCAGGGGTCCTGGTAGAACACAAAGCATACTCGGGAGCGAGGCAGCAAGGCATTAAATACCTTTACTTCTGCAGAAGGGTAGGTACCAACACAGAGTCTGGCAGCACATACACTGAGCAGGCAGTCTGCTGGGATTTTATACCTGATGCACCTGATCTGTTCCTCACTCTTAATTGAAGCTTAGGTTCACAGTTTTGTGCCATTGGCTAAAGGAGAAAGGGAGGGGTTGACCTTTGTTGTTTCAAAATGGCAGTTGCCAAGTCACACGGACCAAAATGGTGGTTGCCTACACTCCCTTTTTTGACAGAAAAGATTATTTATTTATTCTCAAAAACTTATATTCACTTCTCTGCAAATGTTCATAGCTGTTGTATTTGTAATCACCAAAAGCTGGAAACAACCCAAATGTCTCTCAACTGAAGAATGGATTTTTTAAAATTCAATATGTCCATACGTAACACAGAATGAACCTCTCAGTCCAGGATAACACAAATGTTTGGGAAAATGGACTCTGATGTAACTATATACTAAGTTAAAAGAAAAACAACTTCAAAATGAGCCATCATATAAGGAAAACACATAAAAAAAAGTGACCATAAAACAGATGAAAATAGTAATATATTTTAAAATAAGCCACGAGAAATTAAGGAAAAGATTAAACCTTTGAAAAACCATACAAATCATAAATTAAAGGAGCTCAGAAATGAGATGACTAGCCATAGAAGGATGGTGAAATGACAGCTGTCAAATGAAGAAAGAATTAGGAAAAAGTGATGATGGAATTAGAAAACGAGTGAATGTACATCATAGAAAACACAGTAAGAGAAATGGAGAGTTGAAAGAAGAAAATGTAAGAAAATCAAACTGACTTAAGATTCTTTTTTTTTTTTTTTTTACAGGAGTAAAGGAAAAGTGACAAGACAGGCAAAGAGAACCAAAATATATATATTAGTTATCCAAATATAAATCAAAGCACAATGGTGATGGTTACATAACATTGTGAATATACTTTATGCCCAGGGATTGCATACTTAAATACACTTAAAAGGACAAATTTTGTGTTATCACAAAAAATGTAAGCCAATCCTGGGCAGTGTTGTTTTGTTGGTTGAGTGTCCTGTGCACCTAAGGTTGCCGATTTGATTCCAAGTCAGGGCCAATGCCTTGTGGGCTCAGTCCCCAGTAGGGGGCATGCAAGAGGTAGCCAATCTCGATACTTCTCTCACATCGATGTTTCTCTTCCTTCTCTCTCTAAAAATCAATAAACTATTATTTAAAAAAATTAAAAAAATTAAAAAGTAATGGAACAGAACAGCTATTAGAATTATAATTCAAGAACACTTGATGTTAGAGAATGTTTAAATCTGTATATGTTGAAAGATACTGTGAATCTGTAAAATTCAACCCAGAACAGTTAACACTGAGATGTATTTTTATACAATGCTTTTTAGAAACACAAAAATACCTTTTTGTATCCAGGGGAAAAAAGATCAATTCAACTGGGAAAGAAAATCAGATTGGATTAGATTTTTAGCAGTAACCCATTTTATGCCAGATAATAAAGCAATATTTTAAAAATACCCAAGGAGTCTACGGCCATACCACCCTGAATGCACCCCATCTCGTCTAAAAATACCCAAGGAAATAAATATTTCCTATTTCGACTATCTTTCAAGAATTCAGGACATCGCCCGATTGGCATGGCTCAGTGATTGAGTGTTGATCTATGAACCAAAAGGTCAAGGTTCGATTCCCAGTCAGGGCACATGCCTAGGTTGCGGGCTCGATCCCCAAAGGGGTAACGTGCAGGAGGCAGCCAGTGAATGATTCTCTCTCATCACTGATTTTTCTATCTCTCTTTCCCTTTCTCTGAAATCACTAAAAAGATTTTTTAAAAATTCAGTGCATCAACAAACATTTATAAACATGAGAAAATTTGAGGAATATTGTTCCTATGAATTCTTCCTGAAGAATATACTAGAGAACAGATTTCAGACAACCAAGAAATGATTTTAGAATCTTCAACATTAGGTCAAGTGGTGATCATTGAATATATTTCCGGTAGCACTAAGATTAAAAGATGGAAATAATGATGATAGAAGGTATGTAAATGTTATATAGTCTAACAAGATAGAAATAGTATAACCTAAACAAAAAAATGGGAGGGGAAAGGAGAGTAAATGAAAAGTAGAGTATGGTGGTGGTTTTCCTCTTAAGAATTATTTGTGAGGAAAAGGATAGCACTTGAAGCTGATTGATGGAAACTTAAACATACTTTAAGTATACATACACTGAGTGGCCAGATTATTATGATCTCTGAACGCATAATAATCTGGCCGCTCAGTGTATATATATGTATATTAGAGGCCCAGTGCATTAATTCGTGCATGGGTGGGGTCCAGCCAGCTTGGCCAGGGGAAGGGGACATGGGCGGTTGGCTGGCCTACCTGCTGGTCGAACTCCTGGACGAGGGGACAATTTGCATATTAGCCTTTTATTGTATAGTATATACACTGAGTGGCCAGATTATTATGCGTTCAGAGATCATAATAATCTGGCCACTCAGTGTACTTTGAAATATAAGATAAAACACTAATAAAAATTGTACCAGTGATCAAAAGAAGATGGTGGAGGATAAAGAAAGTTAGAGAAAGTTACTAATTTTGTTACTGCTAATAGCAGGGGAACTAATGCTATCCTAAGAGGGGGAGGGAATGAACAGTATTACATAAAGATGTCACTATAGAATTAACCCCAAGAACAAAATACACAACTAAACACTGAAAGAAACCTCCCCTAAAAAGAGCAAATAAAACAGAACATATAGTGATATATACACATTCTCTATACTTATTTGTGTGTACACAGACAAAAATTAATAGGACATGAAACATCACAACACCAAGAATACCAGGTTAATAAACATAAATGGGCTCAACATAATGATTGCTGTATACAGAAGAAACAGCTGTATAAAGTATAAATAATAAAGTGAATTAATTTTAATAAAGGGAAGGGTAAAGATATATCAGATGAATGCAACTTTTTAAAAATCAGAGTTCATCATCTTGGTATCAGACAAAGGCAGAATTTAGCTCAAAAAGTTGAATATTTTATAGCTTAAGGGCTACATTCACAATGAATTTTTTTCTTTTTTTTCTATATTGATTAAGATATTACATATGTGCATTATGCCCCCATTACCCCCCACTCATGCCCTCACCTCCCTGTTGTCTGTGTCCATTGGTTAGGCTTATATGCATGCATACAAGTCCTTCGGTTGATCTCTCCCCCTTACCCCCAACCTCCCCTACCTTCCCTCTGAGGTTTGACGGTCTGATCAATGCTTCTCTGTCTCTGGATCTGTTTTTTTTATCAGTTTATGTTCATTATAGCCCACAAATGAGTGAGATCATGTGATATTTATCTTTCTCTGACTGGCTTATTTCGCTTAGCATAATGCTCTCCAGTTCCATCCATGCTGTTGCAAATGGTAAGAATTCCTTCTTTTTGCAGCAGTGTAGTATTCCATTGTGTAGATGTACCAAAGTTTTTTAATCCGCTCATCTGCTGATGGGCATTTAGGCTGTTTCCAAATCTTAGCTGTGATAAATTGTGCTGCTATGAACATAGGGGTGAATATATCCTTCCTGATCGGTGTTTCTAGTTTCTTGGGATATATTCCTAGAAGTGGGATTGCTGGGTCAAATGGGAGTTCCATTTTTAGTGTTTTGAGGAAACTCCATACTGTTCTCCACAGTGGCTGCACCAGTCTGCATTCCCACCAGCAGTGCACAAGGTTTCCTTTTTCTCCTCATCCTCGCCAACACTTGTCATTTGTTGATTTGTTGATGATAGCCATTCTGACAGGAGTGAGATGGTACCTCATTGTTGTTTTGATTTGCATCTCTCGGATGATTAGTGACTTTGAGCATGTTTTCATATGTCTCTTAGCCTTCCTTATGTCTTCTTTCGAAAAGTCTATTTAGGTCCATTGCCCATTTTTTTAATTGGGTTGTTTATCTTCCTTCTGTTAAGTTGTATGAGTTCCCTGTAAATGTTAGAGATTAAACCCTTATCGGTGATAACACGGACAAATATGTTCTCCCATGCAGTGGGCTTTCTTGTTGTTTTGTTGATGTTTTCTTTTGCTGTACAAAATCTTTTTATTTTGATGTAGTCCCATTTGTTTATTTTCTCTTTAGTTTCCATGCCTTAGGAGCTGTATCTGTGAAGAAATTGATTCGGCATATGTCTGAGATTTTGTTGCCTTTGGATTCCTCTAGTATTTTCATGGTTTCCCGTCTTATGTTTAAGTCCTTTATCCATTTTGAGTTTATTTTTGTGTATGGTATAAGTTGGTGGTCTAGTTTCATTTTTTTGCATGTATCTGTCCAATTTTCCCAACACCATTTATTGAAGAGATTGTCTTGACTCCATTGTATGTTCTTGCCTCCTTTGCAAATATTAATTGAGCATAGTGGTTTGGGTCAATTTCTGGGTTCTCTGTTCAGTTCCATTGATCTATATGTCTGTTCTTGTGCCAGTACCAGGCAGTTTTAAGAATAGTGGCTTTGTAATACAGCTTGATATATGGTATTGAGAGCCCACCTACTTTGTTCTGCTTTCTCAGGATTGCTGCAGCTATTCGGGGTCTTTTTTTATTCCAGATGAATTTTTGGAGAGTTAATTCTAGGTCTGTGAACTATGCCGTTGGTATTTTAATGGGGAGTGCATTGAATCTATAGATTGCTTTGGGTAGTATGGACATTTTAATGATGTTGATTCTACCAATCCATGAACACGGTATGTTCTTCCATCTTTTTATGTCTTCCTTCATCTCTTTTTTCAGTGTCCTGTAGTTTTCCACATACAGGTCTTTTACCGCCTTAGTTAGGTTTATTCCTAGATATCTTTATTTTTTTGGTGTGATAGTAAATGGGATTGCTTTTTTAGTTTCTATTTCTGTAAGTTCACTATTGGTGTATAGAAATGCCATAGATTTCTTGGCGTTAATTTTGCATCCTGCTATATTGCCAAATTCATTTATTAAGTCTACTAATTTTTTGATGGAGTCTTTAGGGTTTTCTATGTAAATTATCATGTCATCTGCGAATAAGGATAGTATTACTTCTTTTTTTCCAATTTGGATGCATTTTATTTCTTCTTCTTGTCTGATCGCAATGGCTAGTACTTCCAGTACTATGTTGAACAGGAGTGGTGAGAGTGGGCATCGCTGTCTTGTTCCTGTGCTTAGGGGAAATGGTTTTAGTTTTTGCCCATTGAGTATGATGTTGGCTGTGGGTTTGTCATAAATGGCTTTTATTACGTTGAGGTATGATCCTTCTATTCCCACCTTTTATCAAGAAAGGGTGCTGGATTTTGTCAAATGCTTTTTCTGCATCAATTGATATGACTGAGTGATTTTTATCTCATAATTTGTTTAAGTGATGTATCACGTTTATTGATTTGCGGATATTGTACCATCCTTGCATCCCCAGGATAAATCCTACTTAGTCATGGTTTGATCTTTCTGATGTACTGCTGGATCTGATTTGCTAGAATTTTGTTGAGGATTTTGACATCTATGTTCATGAGGGATATTGGCCTATAGTTCTCTTTCATTGTGTTGTCTTTATCTGGTTTTGGTACTAGGGTAAATGCTGGCTTCATTGAATGAGCTTGGAAGTGTTCCTTCCCCTTGAATTTTTTGGAATAGTCTGAGGAGGATAGGTTTTAGTTCTTCCTTGAAAGTTTGGTAAAACTCCCCTGTGAAGTTGTCTGGCCCTGGACTTTTGTTTGCTGGAAGCTTTTTGATAACTGCTTCAGTTTTTTCCATAGCTATTGGCCTATTGAGATTTTTAGATTGTTCCTGATTGAGTTTTGGAAGGTTGTATATTTCTAGGAATATATCCATTTCCTCCAGGTTGTCTAGTTTGTTGGAATAGAGTTGTTCATAGTATTTTTTAACAATCCTTTGTAATTCTGTGGGGTTTGTTGTTATTTCGCCTCTTTCATTTCTGATTTTGTTTATTTGGGTCCTCTCTCTTTTCTTCTTTGTGAACCTGGCTAGAGGTTCATCAATCTTTTTTATACTTTCAAAGAACCAGCTCTTGGTTTCATTGATCTTTTGTATTTTTTTTATTTTTTTTGGTTTCTATGTCATTAATTTCTGCTCTGATCTTTATTATCGCCTTCCTTCTGCTCACTCTAGGCTTTTCTTGTTGCTCTCTTTCTAATTCTTTAAGTTATAGAGTTAGATGATTTAGTACCATTTTTTCTTGTTTTCTGAGGTAGGCCTGTAAAAGCTATAATCTTCCCTCTCAGGACTGCTTTCATTGTGTCCTATAAATTTTGGATTGTTGTGTTTTCATTGTCATTAGAACCCAGGATGTTATTAATTTCTTCTTTGATCTCTTTGGTAACCCAATCATTGTTTAATAGCATGCTATTCAGCTTCCAAGTGTTTGAATTTTTTTCATTTTAATTTATTTCTAATACTAGAGGCCCGATGCATGAAGATTCGTGCAAGAATGGTCCTTTATTATCCTAGCTGCCGACACCGCCTTTGCTCTGGCTGGAGCCAACTTTTCGCTCCGGCCCAGAGCCGCCTTTTCACCTTCCCACACTGCCCAGAGGCCCGGAGCGGCTGGGGCGGTGTGGAACACCTGTGTCATCGCCATGGCGATGATGCAAGCGTCCCACCCCCAGCTGCTCAGCGCCTGCGTATGCAAATTAACCCACCATCTTTGTTGGGTTAATTTGCAAACCCATTTCTGATCGGCTGTTGGGTGTTGTGAATGTATGGTCAATTTGCATTTTACTCTTTTATTAGTGTAGATTATGCCATTGTGGTCTGAGAAGATGCTTGATATGATTTCAATCTTCTTGAATTTGGAAAGACTTTGCCTGTGACCCAATATGCGGTCTATTTTTGAAAATGTCCCATGTGCACTTAAGAACATATATTCCATGGCTTTGGGGTGAAATATTCTGAAGATGTTAATTAAGTCTTTAGATCTACTGAGCCATTTAAGATTGCTGTTTCTTTGCTGATTTTTTTTGTCTAGAGGATTTATCCAGTGATGTCAGTGGTGTATTAAAGTCCCCTACTATGATTGTATTGTTGTTGGTCTCTCCCTTGATATCTTCCAGGAATTTTTTTTATGTATTCGGGTGCTCCTGCATTGGGTGCATATATGTTTATCTTGGTTATATCCTCTTGTGGTATCAATCCCTTTAGTATTATGACGTGGCCTTCCTTATCTCTTGATATGGCCTTCACCTTGAGGTCTATATTGTCAGCTATAAGTATTGCTACCCCACTGTTTTTTCATTTCCATTTGCCTAAAAGTTATTTTTTCATTCCTTCACTTTCAGTCTGTGTGAGTCCCTTGTTCTGAAGTGGGTCTTTTGTAGACAGCATATATATGGGTCATGTTTTCTTATCGATTCAGTCACTCGATGTCTTTTGATTGGAGCATTTAGTCTGTTTACGGTTAAAGTTATTATTGACAAGTACTTGTTTGTAGCCATTTTTATTTTTTGTGCCTGTGTTCCTTCTTACCTTTTTATTCTTTTTACACTAGCCCCTTTAGCATTTCTTGCATTGCTGGCTTGGTAGTGATAAACAACCTTAGGCTTTTTTTGTCTTTGTAGCTCGTTATTTCCCCTTCAATTTTGAATGATAGCCTTGCTGGATAGAGTATCCTTAGATTCAGTCCCTTGCTTTCCATCACTTTGTAAATTTCCTTCCATTCTTTTCTGGCCTGATGTGTTTCTGTTGAAAATCATTTGATAATCCAATGGGAAAACCTTTGTACATAATTTTTTGTCTCTCTCTTGCAGCCTTTAAGATTCTTTGTCCTGAACATTTGCCATCGTAATTATGATGTGTCTTTGTGTGGGTCTTTTTGGGTTCATCTTGTTTGGGACTCTCTGTTCTTGTGTGACTTTTTTCTTCCCCACATCAGGGAAGTTTCTGACATTATTTCTTCAAATAGGTTTTCAAACCTTTGCTCCTGTTCCTGTTGTTCTGACACCCTATTATTCATATGTTGCTTCATTTCATGTTGTCCCATAGCTCCCTTAGGGCTTTCCTCCTCTCTTTTAATTTTTTTCTCCAATTGTAGTTCACTTTGGGTGTGTTTTGCTTCCTTGTCTTCTAATTCGCTAATTCAGTCCTCCACTTCTAGTCTACTGTTGAAACTTTCCATGGTGTTTTTTATTGCAGCTATATCACTCTTTATTTCTTCTTGATTCTTACATAAGTTTTTGATTTTTTTATCCCTCCGGTTTATGAACTGTATGACTCTTATTCTGAATTCTTTTTCTGACATATTGAATGCCTCTGTTTCACTTAGCTGCTCTTCTAGCAATTCCTCCTTTTCTTTCCTTTGGGGGTTTCTTTGTCTACCCATTTTTGTTCTCACCGAAGGATCTAGATTTCGACTTGTGCAGGAGCTGCTTCTTGGGTGGCAGTGGCTTTTCAAGCAGTGGTTGTTCCTCAGTCCATCATGGAAGCTGCTGCTCCTCAGTTGGCAGCAGTTCCTCTGGTGGGTGCTGTTCGCTGTATTGATGGCTCCTCTGGCTGGTGGGGGGAGGCTGCTCGCACAGCTGCTGCTCCTTGGACATGGGTGGGCTGCTCCCGAGACTACTGCTCCTTGGGCAGGGGCAGACTGCTCACATAGCTGCTGCTCCTTGGATTGGGCAGGCTGCTTGCGTGGCTGCTGCTCCTTGGACGGGGGTTAGGCTGCTTGCGTGGCTTCTGCTCCTTGGATGGGAGCGAGTTGCATGTGCAGCTGCTGCACTTCAGACAGGGGCAGGTCGCTCACCCGGCTACTGCTTGTCGGACAGGTGCAAGCTGCATGTGGCTGCTGCTCCTCGGACCTGGGCGGGCTGCGCAAAGCTGTTTCTCCTCGGATGTTGGTAGTCTGCTCGTGTGGCTGCTGCTCCTTGGACCAGGGTGGGCTTCTTGGGTGGCTGCTGCTCCTCAAATGGGGGCGGGCTGCTCATGGAGCTGCTGCTCCTTGGACGGGGGCAGGCTGCTCACACAGTTTCTACTCCTCAGACGGGGGCAGGCTGCTCTCATGGCTGCTGCTCCTCGGATGGGGGTGGGCTGCTCACATGGCTCATGCTCCTCGGATGGGTGCAGGGTGCAGGCTGTGTGCAGCTGCTGCTCCTCGGATGGGGGCAGGCTGTGAGGGGCTGCCGCTCCTCACTCATGGGTGGGCTGCTCGTGTGGCTGCTGTTCCTCGGGTGGGGGCTTGCTGCTCCTTGGACCAGGGTTGGCTGCATGAGGCTGCTGCCTGGGGTGGGCTGCTCGCGGGACTGCTGCTCCTCAGATAGGAGCGGGCTGCTAACATGTCTGCTGCTTACGTGGTCACAGTGCCCTGGGCTAAAGCATTGGTCCAGTCAGAGGAGAGCATACTTCGGAACTCACAGGAGCCTGCACTCGGGGTGGTTGGAGTCTTGGTGACTGTGGGACCACAGCTGATGTAGCAGGTCCCTGGCAGGGGTGGCTGTAGAGTCCCAGGTGTTGTCTGAGAGCACCCTGGGTTGAGGTGAGGCTGGGCTCCCAGTCACAGCGGCTCTCCCCTTCAAAAAGGCGAGGCCTCTGAGGAAGAGCTGGCCTCTCCGGGACTGTTTGCAATAGTAGCAGAGGCTGCCTAGTTAGGCGAGCCCGGTCAGCCTGTCCCCAAAGGTCCTGCAGGATCTAACTGTGACTCACTCACACCCCCCCCCCCCACATGACCACACACTCCTCCTTTGCTCCCTCACTCACGCTCTCTCCCTCACTGCCACCTTCTTCCTTTCTCTGTAGTTGGGTCTGGAGTATTATTGTCCTGTTCGTGGATGGAATCTCCTCTCCGGGTGTCTGGTTATGTGGCTCGCTCTCTAGCACATTGGTTGGACAGGATAAAATTCACCTCAACAAGACATGACACAAAGGGAACAAAACACGAATGTACTCACAACACCGGTAACCCCAATATAAGTGACCATCAGAGAAAAGAGAATTAGGGGAGAGAAAAGAGAGCACAAACGATATCGAAGAGAGAAAAAATGGTATGAGAGAAAAGAAAAGGAAGAAAAAGAAAAAAAATATATGTGCGGAGAAAATACCAGAGAACAAACAGGTAAACCAAAACAGGTAGACCAGAACAAACACCAAGTACCCAGTAAAGAAGGTGGGGGCAGAATCTTACATACAGAAACTAAGGTTAAGAATTGGATGAAGCCGAAACCGGTTTGGCTCAGTGGATAGAGCGTCAGCCTGCGGACTGAAAGGTCCCAGGTTCGATTCCGGTCAAGGGCATGTACCTTGGTTGCGGGCACATCCCCAGTACGGGGTGTGCAGGAGGCAGCTGATCGAAGTTTCTCTCTCATCGATGTTTCTAACTCTCTCTCTCTCTCCCTTCTGCTCTGTAAAAAATCAATAAAATATATTTAAAAAAAAAAAAAAGAAAAAAAAAAAGAATTGGATGAATATGGGGAGGACCTCAGTTCAGTATAGAGGAAGTAGAAAGGGGATGAGTGGGTAAAAAAAAAGCAAAAGTGAAGAAAATAATAATAATAATAAATTTACAAAAAAATTGATTAAAAATGGGATAAAAAAATAAAATAAAATAAATTAGGATGAGGGAAAAATAATGTGAAAAGAGATAGAGAATAAATGAAAAAAGGAAAAGATAACAAAATAATAATAAAATAAAAATGAAAAAGTGAAGTGTCGTTCCTTTCGCTGGCTTAAGATCCCAGTCTTCTGTACTGTCTGCGGTTTCTCAGTTTCCTGTTGCTGGGACTGGTGGCTTCTCTTTAGGCCAGTCCCTGAGGACTCTCAGGGACTATTCAGATTTTTTTTAATCCTTTTTACCATTCAGGGTATATTCTGGGTGTAGCTGCATTGGTTGCCTGGAGACTGTAGGGAGAGGGGCTATCTCTTCAGAAGAAAATGGCTTCCCAGGTCCCATGCATCAGGTATGACTCAGCGCCAGACTCACTGCCACTTCTCCTGGACCCTCTCCTCTCCCCAGCCTCTCCCCAGACTCCACAAGTCTGCACCTTCTCCTGCACCTCAGCCACGGGTGAGTTCTGTATCCAAAAGGTCCTATGAACTAGGTTCAGTGAAGAAAAGCAAAGGCCACAAATAGGGGAAAGAGCTACGCCTCTGCGAACCCCTCTACTGCCGGCACTGCGCGGTCTGGGCAGCCCTCCAGGCTGCCCCCTCTTGGGCTCAGTCTTTCATGACTGTGGACCCAGATCTAGAATCCCCTGCCACCAGTCGTCCTGCAGACCTCCTTACCACAGTCAGACGCTGTGCCTGTCCCAAGGTACGCGGCTCGGTGCTGTTTCCCTCTGACCCTCTGGGTTTAGAGGTCTGGCAGTTCTCTCAAGCCAAGGTCCTTGATTTTACCTTTCTCCAGGTGTCCTCTGCCCTTCCCAGCTGTGAATTGTCTCACCAGCTGTGTCTCCTTCACCAATTCGGGGTGGATGTTGTTCGATTCAGCTGCTCATTCTATCTGCTCTGCGAAAAGGCTTGGGACACGTCCGTCTATTCCGTCCTCCCATGAATATTTTTTTGAAATGTCCATTTACCAAATGACATATCAACAGCTCTCATAAAGTAAAAATTACTAGAGATGTATGCAGAAATAGAAACCTGCCAAGGGGACTTTAACACTTCTCTCAAAATAAGTCCAGTTAAGTGGACAAAAAAAATTAGTCATAGTACATAAACAATAAGGTAGTTCTCACATCCTATATAATAAAGAGATAATATGCAAATTGACCATCACTCCAACACATGAGGTGGTCGCCCCCATGTGGACACAAGATGGCCACCACAAGATGGCCGGCAGGAGAGGGCAGTTATGGGTGATCAGGCCAGCAGGGGAGGGCAGTTAGGGGTGACCTGGCCAGCAGAGGAGGGCAGTTGGGGGAGGACCAGGCATGCAGGGGAGGACAGTTGCGGGAGGACCCAGGCCTGCAGGGGAGGGCAGTTGGGGACAACCAGGCCAGCAGGGGAGGGCAGTTGGGGTGACCAGGCCTGCAGGGCAGAACAGTTAGGGGCGACCAGGCTGGCAGGGGAGGGTAGTCGGACATCCCTCGAGGGGTCCCAGATTGGAGAGGGTGCAGGCTTGGCTGAGGGACACCCCCCGGTGCACGAATTTTGTGCACCGGGCCTCTAGTATTTATATTAAAGATCCACAAATAGAGAATACATCTTTTCAAGTGCACAGGGGACAGTTACAAAAGTCAATTTTATACCAGACCACAACGAAAACCTCAGTTCCAATAACTAAAATATCAAACAAAAATCAGACTACATGCAATAAAACTAGAAAATGAATTTAAAATATAAAAATTGACTCCAGGTTTCTGTAGGATGATGACAACTGTCTAAATCCATACACCTTTGAAATACCATACAGATCTATAAATGAAGCAGATTAAACCACCACCACCCTTGCCTAACAGTATCAAATTATAGGTATGTAGGGAAATAAACTGAAATGTAGCAGAGCAAGCTGTGGAACCTATGCTGAAGTGGCAAGTGAGGTTGAATTTGTTCAGAACAGGAGAGGTAAGTAGGAGCTAGGGTCAATAGAATGCAGATTAACTCAAGAAAAAGAAAGCTCCACGCTAAATGGGAAATACCACGAGGTTTGAGGGCTGTTAAACAAAAGGAACTTGAAAGTGCATGGGACCAAAGAGGCAGTTTCAGAAAGGCACTGCTTCTGGGAAAAGAAGGTGACTTGGAAGAGGCATCATTTACCTAGAGGCTTGGTGGTAAAGAGAAAGAAGAGGTAGTAGGAATTGGAGAAACCGAAGATAGATCATCCTTTCTCCACCTCCACACCCAAAAGGAGTCATTGATTTAAAACACTGTACTTTTATATACCCACACAAAGTGCTATTGAAGTAGAAAGTCCACTAATTCTTCCAAATCCCTCACTCCTGTTTATGTACTATTGTTAACTGGTTTAGGAAAATAAAAACACTCAAAATGAACAGAAAATGGTAGACAAGGCCCATGTAAAGTTGCTATAAATAGGAAACATAAAATGAGAGTCAAAATATTTCAGTTGATGAAGTCTCCCCCAAAACATCCAACTACAGAGCTAAAGGAAACTACAGAACAATACTATTGAGCAGTAAAAAGAAGGATCCATTACCCTTTGAGACAGCATGGAGGGACCTGGAGATTATTATGCTAATGAAATAAGCCAGTCAGAGAAAGATAAATATCATATGATCTCACTTATATATAGAATCTAATGAACAAAATAGGTCCAGAGACATGGATGCATGGAACTGAATGACAGATTATAGAGGGGAAGGTGGTGGAGGGAGTGGGAATTTTAAATTTATGCATATATAAATAGCCCATGGACACAGACAATAGTGTAAGGTAGGCCTGGTGTGGGGTGGGGCCTGGGTGGAGGAGGACAAAGTGGGGGGGAAATAGGGGACATAATGCTAACAATATATTTTTAAAAAATCATCTTTTAAAATGAGGCTAACATTCAAGGTACCTGAAGAAGAAGAAATTTGACTGAATATAAAGGGCATTGAGGAAAGACATAAAGACAACCAGAAGAATGAAAATTAAATGAAGAAAGGTAAAAAGAGACAAAGTGATTGATATAGACAATATGTAAAATTAAAGTTCCTAAGAAGAAAAACAATAGTAGCGCTAATCTTTAAACTTCAATCCATGAAAACATTCTGGAAGTAACAGAAGACTTACATCTACATATTGAGAAAGCTTGTTGTGTATTGGAAAAGTTGGTCCACAATGGTCAACTCTGAGTCATGTCCTGGCAAAACTATTGGACTTTGAAGATAATGAAAAATTCCTCTGGGTTTCCAGTCATAAAAAAGAGGTTAGCAACAAAATTCTCAACAGCAACATACAAACAAAACAGTTATGGAACAAATTTTAAGTCTATGAAATTATAAGCCAAGGATTTTATAACTATGATTCAATCCCAGAAAAAAATAACCATGCTAAATGCCACTATATTAACAAAAATTTCATGATGAAAATGCCATGACAAAGTGGAAAGAATATTTAAACTTATACCACAAAGAGGTAATCTCAATGGAAATAACCTAAAAATCAAGGCAAATGACTATCAACCCATGGGAAAGTGGGCTAAAGAGATGAAAATAGAGTTCATGGAAAAAGAAATGCAGATGACACACATATAAAAGGTGTTGAACTTTAGTCATACAAAGAGAAATGCAAGTGAAATCTATGCTAAAAATTATAGTTACACTAAAGCCTTTCTCACCAAAAATCAAAAGTATATAATAGGCTCTATAGATTATGAGGAAACAGACACTTTGAGGCATTGCTGGTAAAGATATAAAGGTCCAGGAGGGAATTTGGCTATATCCAGCAAAATTTTGTATACATTTATCCTTCAACCCAGCATTTAACTTCAAGGAATTTGTTCTAAAAATACACTGGCATAAAATATAAATGGTCATTTGTATAAGGTTAGTTACAACAGCATTACTTGAATTAGCAAAATATTAGAAATAACCAAAATGCCTATTAATGGAGAACTGATTAAAGTACATGCAACAATGGAACTATCTCCAGGTCGATGGTGTCCCTTTCAAGTCACCCTTTTCCCCAGAAGTCATAAAGAGATATAGAAAGTTTCCATGTACCAATATAGAATGACCCCCAGAATATATTATGAAGTAGAAAAAGAAACAAAGGCACAGAATAGCATATAGAGTAATCTATATGTAGAAGGAGGTAATGGGAAAGGTGCCAACAATGGAAGAGAGATTGCTCTAAATATAACTTGTTTATATAATTTTGATCTTGAAATCATGGATATTTATATATTCAAAAATAAAATTAAAAGGTAGAAAGAAGAAAAATCTAAAAAGGAACTGAAACACATTTACAGAATTACAGCATTTTGGTGACATAGCTCATAAGAAAAGGAACAATTTCTAATGATTTTAGAATATAGATTTTGGGCCGTGCCTTCTTAATGGAATATATTCAGTAATATTGTTGTATTGCTATTTTTAACATACTTTATGTATATTTTTGGTAAAATAAGTGTTGCAAAAAGTTGGTAATTATTGAATAAAGTCTTAGAAGTTTATCAAATTTTTATTTGATATATCAACTTCTATATCAACTTTCTTATAACTTAAATTTAGCCTGGAAAGCCCTTTGACAGGTTGAGTAAAGCGGGAATGAATATAAAATTACATAATAGGACAGCTAACATAATAGAGTACATGTTATGTGGCAGGAATAGTGCTGTTCCTGCTTTATAGTGATACTAGAGGCCCAGTGCATGGATTCGTGCACATTGAAAAGAAATTAATTAGAAGGTGGCCGCCAGGGCGGGACTGCTCGAAAAAGGCTGGACGTGCCCTGAGCCAACCTCCCGTGATCCCTCCCCGGCCGGCCACACCTGGGGCAGCACCAGGGCTTGAAGAGTGTCTGCAGAGTGAGCGGGATCCCTCTGGCCGGTGGGGTCCCTTGGCCTGGCCTGAGGGGATCGGGCCGAAACTGGCTCTCGGACATCCCCCGAGGGGTCCCAGAGTGCAAGAGGGCACTCTGCAAAGTTGCTGTCCCTTGGCAGCTCCTGCATTGCGTGTCTGCCCCCTGGTGGTCAGTGCGCGTCATACCTACTGGGCCTTCGGCCAGTCGGCCAGTCACTCAGCCTTTTATATATATAGATAGCTCTTACTGCTATATCATTAGGCTCTTGCCGCTACCCATTAAGACTCATAATATTGGCCCTGGCCGGGTAACTCACTTGGTTAAAGTGTTGTCCCAATATGCCAAGATTGCAGGTTTAATCCCTGGTTGGGGCACATACAAGAATAAACCAATGAATGGATACATAAATGGAATAACAAATTGATGTTTCTCTCTCTCTCTCTCTCTCTCTCTCTCTCTCTCTCTCTCTCTCAAAATCAATTTAAAGGTGGAAGGAGGGTGAGAAGATATTAATCAAATAATTTATATGCATACATGCATTGCCCATGGACACAGACAATAGACAGGTAAAGACCTGGGGTGGGGTGAGAGGGGGTAGAAGGGGGTAAAGGGGGGAAATGGGGACATCTGTAATACTTTCAACAATAAAGTAAATTAAAATAAATTTTTTTCGAAAGGTGAATAGAAAAATTTTTAAGTTAATTTAAAATAAATTACTATGCAGCATGAAAAAGATAACAGAGAGCCTCGTATATTGATATGGAAAGTAGTTAATATATTGTTAAATTAAAAAAAGCAGGTCATCAAGCAGTATAAAAAAGTCAGTTCAAAAAAAGACTCATGATATTTTCCTATGAGGTTTAGAGCAGTTGAGATTTAAACGAGATCTATATGATTCCAAAGCCAGTGCTTTTTCTACTACATTATTGCAGGATATATATTATATATTGAGAAGAAAGAACATAAAAACTAAATGTCCTATTTAAACCTGTAGTTGCTGCTCAGAAAATAAAAGATGCAGAACCACAGTTAGTGGTTTGTCGTTCTTCATGCAAGAGCAGTATACTAAAGGAGAGCAGTGTATGTTTCCTCTTGTTTCTGATGGTAAATTGTAAACACACACTGACACACACAAGTCCTTATATTGATTTTGGAGATAAAAATTTTACAAATGTTTTATTCATGACTGAAATTATTAAAAGATATGAACTAAAAGTATGACAAAGCAGAAAAGGAAACAAAAACCAGTGAGCATGGGTTTTCATGATGCTGTTAAAAGCAAAACACCCTTCAAAGCTTCTGTGTGTGACACTAGTATGAAAAGAATATGCAAAGCTTACAAAGCTCTTCTAAGCTTTGCATATTCTTTTCATACTAGTTTAAATAAGTGTGTTTCCTCCTGTAGAAGGTGAGGGCTATGTAGATTTGAGAGGTGCTAGAGTTTCCCTCACACAGGCCACACCTTCACATTTCTGATAAAATATTTGCATTCAGTTTACAACTACTTTTTAAAAAAAATATATTTTATTGAATTTTTACAGAGAGGAAGGGAGAGGGTTAGAGAGCTAGAAACATCAATGAGAGAGAAACATCGATCACCTGCCTCCTGCACACCCCCCACGGGGGATGTGCCCGCAACCAAGATACATGCCCTTGACCGGAATCAAACCTGGGACCTTTCAGTTCGCAGGCCGACGCTCTATTCACTGAGCCAAACCGGTTTTGGCTACAACTACTTTTTAAAAGATCTACCACTGGAAGTTGTTGGGGTAGAGGTATATTCCTATTTTAATTTGATTTTTCTGTATAAGCTTATGATAGAAATTTAATTTTATAATTCTGGTATATACTGGATAACAAAAAAATATGATGAATTTGCTGTAAAGATTTTCAAAATTAATTTTGAATCTTTTACTTTTTTCAGAAGCTGTGTTGGTCAGTGACTTTATTGAAGGCTGAGAGTTGAAATGAATTTGCAGATGACACACAATTTCTAAGGTAAGCTAATATAATAATTCAATCAAGATTTAAGTGCTCTTGACAGACATGTAGACTATAGTAACACACTAAAATAAAATGTATCAAGATAAAATATAATACCTTGATTTAAGTTTTATAAAACAATTGCAGAAGTATTAAATAGATTTCCATTTCTGACAATATAATAGGCTACAGATCACCAAATATATAAACTACTGATTCAATATTTTAAAAACCCTTTATAATAAATGGATGAACCTGTAAGAAAACTGGGGCTAGAAACAAAACAAGTACACTCTGTGAGGTAAACAAGTGCTAAAGTCACTGAATACTTTGGGAGTATCCATGGATTTCTGCTGGCATAGAAACTTGTACATGGGGAGAAATGAGGACTGGTGAAAATTCCTTAGATTCTATAAAGTGCAGGGGCCCTGATCAGTGACCATTTTGGAGAAGTGTACAGCCCTAGATAGTGTTAAAATCTCCCTAAAAATTCCTGGTTACCAGCTCAAACTAAACTCCACAAGTAGAGTTTTAATTTAAATTGGACTTGGGTCTGTAATGCTCTTTGGTACCTGGCAGGAATTATCACAAATTAGCATTACAATAGATCCACAATACTTTTTAGCATATTATAACATACAGGGTGGGCCAAAAATAGGTTTACAGTTGGGAGTACATGTAAATGCAGTTTATTTTTGTGTTACTATTTATTAATTACTAGAGGCCCGGTGCATGAAATTCTTGCACAGGGCGCGGGTGTGTGTCCCTCAGCCCAGTTGTACCTTCTCCAATCTGGAACCCCTTGAGGGATGTCTGACTGCCCATTTAGGTGGGCAGTCAACATCCCTCTTCATAATCCAGGATTTCTGGCTCCCAACCGCTTGCCTGCCTGCCTGCCTGATTGCCCCTAACTGCTTCTGCCTACCATCCTGATCACCCCCTAACCATTGCCCTGCCAGCCCAATTGTCCCTAACTGCCCTCCCCTGCCGACCAGATCGCTCCCAACTGCCCTCCCCTGCAGACCTGGTCGCCCCTAACTGCCATTCCCTGCAGGCCTGGTCACCCCTAACTGTCCTCCCCTGTAGGCCTGGTCCCGCCCAACTGCCCTCCCCTGCAGGCCTTGTACCTCCCAACTGCTCTCCCCTGCAGGCCTAGTCCCCCCCAACTGCTCTCCCCTGAAGGCCTGATTGCCCCCAACTTCCCTCCCTTTCAGGCCTTATCCCTCCCAACTGCCCTCCTCTGCCGGCCTGGTCACCCCTAACTGCCCTCCCCTGCTGGCCATCTTGTGGCAGCCATCTTTGACCACATGGGGGCGGCCATCTTGTGTTGGAGTGACCATCAATTTGCATATTACCCCTTTATTATATAGGATTGTATTCTTTTCCATCTGAACAACTGGAAGCCTACTATTGCCTCACCCTGTGTATATATACACTGAGTGGCCAGATTATTATGATCTCTGAACGCATAATAATCTGGCCACTCAGTGTATGTGTGTATGTATATATATATATATATATATCTCCTATCTAATAAAAGAGAAACATACAAATTGACCATACCTCCGTTATACCCACAAGCCACGCTTACCAGCCAATCAGGAGCAAGTATGCAAATTAACCCAACCAAAATGGCAGTGGCCATGGAGCTGGAGCAAGCAGGAGTCTTGGGTTGTCTCCGGCGATGGAGGAAGCCAAGCTTCCCGCCCACCCTGGCCTGCCCTGGCTTCCACTTAAGGCTGCAAAGTTTCAATTATAGAAGATAATAAATCCCAGATACCTGCTTCCAGCCTATGCTTGGGTCGCTGGGGGACATGGCCGGCCTGCAAACCACCACAGGCCCCTCGCCCAGGCTGCCCCACGCCCCAAGGGAACCCACACCCTGATCCGGGACACCCTTCAGGGCAAACCAGCCAGCCCCCACCCGTGCACCAGGCCTCTATCCTATCTAATAAAAGAGTAATGTGCAAATTGACTGTCACTCCAACACACAAGATGGCTGCCCCCATGTGGACACAAGATGGCTGCCACAAGATGGGCAGCAGGGGAGGGCAGTTGGGAGGGACCAGGCCTGCAAGGAAGGGCAGTTAGGGGTGATCAAGTCTGCAGGGAAGGGCAGTTGGGGGGGACCCAGGCCAGCAGGGGAGAGCAGTTGGGGGGGACCAGGCCTGCAGGACAGGGCAATTAGGGGTGACCAGGCCTGCAGGGGAGGGCAGTTGGGGGGGACCCAAGCCTGCAGGGGAGGGGGGGACCAGACCAGCAGGGGAAAGCAGTTAGGGGCAATGAGGCTGGCAGGGGAGGGCAGTTAGGGGTGACTGGGTCGGCAGGGGAGGGCAGTTGAGAGGGATCAGGCCTGCAGGGGAGGGCAGTTTGGGGCAACCAGGCCGGCAGGGGGAGGGCAGCTAGGGGCAATCAGGCTGGCAGGGGAGCAGTTAGGCATCAATCAGGCTGGCAGCGGAGTGGTTAGGGGGTGATCAGGCTGGCAGGCAGAAGCGGTTAGGGGCAATTAGGAAGGCAGGCAGGCGAGCAGTTGGGAGCCAGCAGTCCTGGATTGTGAGAGGGATCCCAGATTGGAGAGGGTGCAGGCAGGGCTGAGGGACACACCCCCCATGCATGAATTTCATGCATGGGTGGGGTCCAGCCAGCCTGGCCAGGGGAAGGGGACATGGGCGGTTGGCTGGCCTACCTGCTAGTTGAACTCCTGGTCGAGGGAACAATTTGCATATTAGACTTGTATTATATAGGATATACACTGAGTGGCCAGATTATTATGCGTTCAGAGATCATAATAATCTGGCCACTCAGTGTACATATACATGTATTTTATGATGTAAATATAATAGCCATTTCTGCTATAAAACGTGTTTTGAGAACACAAATTTGTTCTAACATGATTAATATATTAGGGAACAGTATGAGCATAATGCAGATTTCTCATTTGCTCTTGTGCAATTTCATTCATGAGAAACATTACATGAATGCAGAAAACCATCCATTTGAACCAAGCCACAAGGAATATACAAAATGCACATATGCACACACCTACAACACCTACGAGCCATCTCAGTGTACCATATATTAAATGTTACCTCCATCCATATTTGATGTTACAACTTTCCAGCTGATTTCAGATAACCCTATTTCTGCTGTTTCAAAATAACTCACAAGTTACAACTCTTCTAATACCCACTTTCACAAGAAATGTGAGGTCTATTTCAAGATTAAGTGCCATAATTATTGTAGTATTTACATATTTTCTAACCATTTAACATGTGTAAAACTTTGCTACTGTTTTTATTAGGTTCCTACCTTTAAAAAAATGTTTTTATTGATTTGAGAGAGAGAGAAACATCAGTGTGAGAGAAATATCAATCTGTTGCCTCCATCATGCACCCAACACAAAACATGGACATGTGCCCTGACCAGAAATCAAACCAGCAACCTTTTGGTGCATGGTATGATGCTCAACCAATTGAGCATACTGGCCAGGGCAGGTTCCTACCTTTTATAAAAAACTAGAGGCCCAATGCACAAAATTTGTGCATGGGTAGGGTCCCTAGGCCTGGTTGGCGATCAGGGCCGATCTGTGGGGCAACCAGCGGGGCAATCAGGGGGCCCCTGCTGGCACCTGCCTTGGCAGGCCTGACGCCAACCACTCGCTGGCCCTGCCCCCCACCGCCACGGCTGGTTGCCTCCCTCTGCGGGACAACCGGCGGGGTGATTGGGGGGCCCCACTGGTACCCATTTTGACTGGCCTGGGGCCTGCAGGCTGAGGGAAGCTCCTGCGTTGAGCGTCTGCCCCCTGGTGGTTAGTGTGCATCATAGAGACCAGTCATTGCACCAGTTGTTCTGCCCTTCAGTCGATTTGCATATTAGGCTTTTATTATATAGGATGTCTCTGACAAAGTTTTTGAGTATTGAGCTCTAACCCCACATTCCCTATAATTCCTGTGGTTCTTATTGCATTATTTAATACTAGAGGCCTGATGCACATCCAGGCAGTCGGACATCCCTCTTACAATCCAGGACTGCTGGCTCCCAACTGCTTGCCTGCCTGCCTTCCTGATTGCCCCTAACCGCTTCTGCCTGCCAGCCTGATCACCCCCTAACCACTCTGCTGCCAGCCTGTTTGCCCCCAACTTCCCTCCTCTGCTGGCCTGGTCACCCCTAACTGCCCTCTCCTGCAGGGTTGATCACCTCCAACTGCCCTCCCTTGTAGGCCTGGTCCTTCTCAACTGCCCTCCCTTGGAGGCTGGGTGCCTCCCAACTTCCCTCTCCTGCTGGCCATCTTGTAGTGGCCATCTTGTGTCCACATGGGGGCAGGATCTTTGACCACATGGGGGCAGCTATATTGTGTGTTGCAGTGATGATCAATCTGTCTATTACCTTTTATTAGATAGGATAGAGGCCTGATACAGGGGTGGGGGCCAGCTGGTTTGCCCTGAAGGGTGTCCCGGATCAGGTGGGGGTTCCCTTGGGGCATGGGACGGCCTGAGCGAGGGGCCTGTGGTGGTTTGCAGGCCGGCCACGCCCCCTGGCAACCCAAGCAGAGGCCCTGGTTTCTGGAATTTATTTTCCTTCTACAATTGAAACTTTGTAGCCTGGAGCGGAGCCAAGCCTGGGGCTCCCTCCGAGGCCGGCAGCCATTTGTGTTGGGGTTATAATTGAAACTTTGTTGCCTTAAGCGGGTGGGCCCGGCCAGGGTATGCGGAAAGCTTTGCTTCCCCTGTTGTCGGCGGCAAACCTGGCCTGCTCTCTCTAGCTCCATTCTGCCCCCATTTGTTTGAATTTGTTTACCTTCTATAATTGAAACTTTGTAGCTTGAGTGGAGGCTTAGGCCTGGCAATGGCAGGCGGAAAGCTTGACTTCCTCTGTTACCTAGGAAACCTTGCTCTCTGTGGCTGTAGCCATCTTGGTTTGGGTTAATTTGCATGCTCGCTCTGATTGGATGGTGGGCATGGCTTGTGGGTGTGTCGGAGGTATGGTCAATTTGCATATTTGTCTATTATTAGATAGGATAGCATGGTGATTTTAGCAAAAACTGGCTATACATGTTAATTACAGATTATTTGAAAAACATACATGAACACAAGAAGAAAATAATCACCAATGATCCAACATTAACATTTTTGTAATCTTTCCACGTTCATATGGAAGGAAATGTTTCTGTAAAAATACAATAAAAATTTGAGGCACATATTTTTTACTAAGTTTAACATCTTGGATTTTTCTAATGTGATATTTTATAATAAACATATCCTCATTTCTTTAAATATTTTTAAGAACATGATCGTGATATTCTTTATAGATGAATGAACTACACTCAGTGTTTAGCAGGTATGCTTAATGCCCTATGCTTGTGCTGGTTGTGTGGACAACTGCTTTGTCTGGTCAATGCTCATGCCATATATAGTCCTTCATAGTATTCTAGTATGATCATTTGTATATCTGTGATGTCTGTGGTGACTTCTCTTTCATTTCTAATTTTGTTTATGTGAGTCTTTTCCCTTTTTTCCTTAGTCATAGGTTTGACAATTTTATTCATCTTTTCAAAGAACTTGTACTTTGTTGTATTAATTTTTTGTGTAGTCTTTTTGTTTTCTATTTCAATCAATTCTGCTCTAATTTTTATTATTTCTTTCCTTCTGCTGACTTTGGGTTGCTTTTGTTCTTTTTCTAGTACTTTAAGATGTAAAATTAGGATGTTCACTTTTGATTTCTCTTGTTTCTTGAGATAGGCCTGTAATTATAGAAAACTTCCCTCTTATTACTGCTTTCATTGCATCCCAGAAGTTTTGATATGTTGTCTTATCATTCTCATTTGTCTCTATATATCTTTTGATCTTACCTTTTATTTCATCTTTGACCAAGTTATTTTTTTAGTAGTATGTTGTTTAATCTGTAAGTATTTGTGGGTTTCTTTACTTTTTTTTGCAGTTGATTTGTAATTTCAAGGCATTGTGGTCAGAGAATGTGCTTGTATAATTTCAATCTTTTTTAATTTGTTGATGTTAGTTTTGTGACCCAACATATGGTATTTCCTTGAGAATGTTCTGTGTGCACTGGCAAAGAATGTATCATCTAGTGTTCTATAATGAAAGGCTTTGTAAATGTGAATTATGTCTGTTTGGTCTAGTGTGTCATTTAAAGCCAAAATTTCTTTAATGATTTCTGTCTGGATGATTTGTTTAGAGCTGTCAATGGAGTATTAAGGTCCCCAACTATGATTGTATTTTAATCTGTTTCTCTCTTTAGTTCTGTGAGTAGTTGTTACACACACACACACACACACACACACACACACACACACACACTGAGTGGCCAGATTATTATGATCTCTGAACACATAATAATCTGGCCACTCAGTATATATCCTATATAATCCTATATAATAAGAGGCTAACATGCAAATTGTCCCCTTGACCAGGAGTTCGACCAGCAGGCAGGTCGGCCAACCACCCATGTCCCCCCCCCCCTGGCCAGGCTGGCCAGACCCCACCCTTGCATGAATTCATGCACCGGGCCTCTAATATATATGTATATATATTAGAGGCCCGGTGCATGAATTTTTTTTGAGATAGGCCTGTAGAGCTATGTACTATACACACACACACACACACACACACACACACACACACACACTGAGTGGCCAGGACCGCTAACTCCTAACTGCTCACCTGCCTGCCTGCCTCATCACTCCTAACTAACCGCCCTCCGTGTCAGCCTGATCACCCCTAACCGCTTCTGCCTGCCAGCCTGATCACCCCTCAC
Organism: Eptesicus fuscus; assembly: GCF_027574615.1. Lineage (NCBI taxonomy): Eukaryota > Metazoa > Chordata > Mammalia > Chiroptera > Vespertilionidae > Eptesicus > Eptesicus fuscus. Next base: position 15,758,705 of record NC_072480.1, read on the forward strand.
TGCCCCCCCTGCCGGCCTGGTCGCTCCTCACTGCCCCCCTGCTGGCCTGGTCGCATGCAGCCTGCTGTTCGGTCATTACTGTGAGGGCATCCTGACCAATTTGCATATTACCCTTTTATTAGTGTGTATATCCTACCTAATAAAAGAGTAATATGCAAATTTACCCTAACTCTGCTACACCCACCAGCCACACCCACCAACCAATCAGGAGCAGATATGCAAATAAACCCAACCAAGATAGCTACAGCCACAGAGAGCAAGGTTTCCCAGGCAACGGAGGAAGCCAAGCTTTCCGCCTGCCCTTGCAGGCCTAAGCCTCCACTCAAGCTACAAAGTTTCAATTAAAGAAGGTAAACAAATCCAAACAGAAATGGCGGCAGCCACAGAGCTGGATAGAGCAGGCCAGGGTTGCCCCCGGCAATGGAGGAAGCCAAGCTTTCCACCTGCCCTGGCTGGCCTAGGCCTCCACTCCAGGCTACAAAGTTTCAATTATAGAAGGTGAATTAACTCCAACAGAAATGGCTGCCGGCCACGGAGCGAGCAGGAGGCTTGGCTCTGCTCCAGGCTAGAAAGTTTCAATTGTAGAAGGTAAATAAATTCCAGATACCAGGGCCTCCACTTGGGTCACCAGGGGGCATGGCTGGCCTGCAAACCACCACAGGCCCCTCGCTCAGGCCACCCCACGCCCCAAGGGAACCCCCATCCTGATCCGGGACACCCTTCAGGGCAAACCAGCTGACCCCACCCCTGCACCAGGCCTCTATCCTATCTAATAAAAGAGTAATATGCAGATTGACCATCACTCCAACACATAATATGGCTGTCCCCATGTGGACACAAGATGGCCACCACAAGATGGCCAGCAGGGGAGGGCAGTTGGGAGGGACCAGGCCTGCAAGGGAGGGCAGTTGAGAGGGACCAGGCCTGCAAGGGAGGGCAGTTGGAGGCGATCAACCCTGCAGGGGAGGGCAGTTAGGGGTGACCAGGCCAGCAGAGGAGGGAAGTTGGGGGCAAACAGGCTGGCAGGGGAACAGTTAGGCATCAATCAGGCTGTCAGCAGAGTGGTTAGGTGGTGATCAGGCTGGCAGGCAGAAGCGGTTAGGGGAAATCAGGAAGGCAGGCAGGCGAGCAGTTGGTAGCCAGCAGTCCTGGATTGTGAGAGGGATGTCCGACTGCCCGTTTAGGCCCGATCCCGAGGGGATCGGGTCTAAACGGGCAGTCGGACATCCCTCAAGGGGTCCCAGATTCAAGAGGGTGCAGGCTGGGCTGAGGGACACCCCCCCTGTGCACGAATTTCATGCACTGGGCCTCTAGTATATATATATTATTGTTTAAAGTATTACAAATAGTAGTACATATGTCTCCTTTTCCCCCCCTTTGACCTCACCCCAGCACATGCCCTCACTCTCCTCCACCCGGTGTCTGTGTCCATTGGTTATCCTTATATTTATGCATATAAGTCCTTTGGTTGATCTCTTACTCCCCCAACACCCCTCCCCCGCCTTTCTGCTATATTTTGACAGTCTGTTCAATGCTTCTTTTTCTCTGTATCTATTTCTGTTCATCAGTTTATGATGTTCATTATATTCCATAAATAAGTAAGATCATGTGATATTTATCTTTCTCTGACTGGCTTATTTCACTTAGCATATTGTTCTCCAGTTCCATCCATGCTGTTGCAAATGGTTAAGAATTCCTTCTTTTTTACAGCAGCGTAGTATTCCATTTTGTAGATGTAACATAGTTTTCTAATCCACTCATCTGCTGATGGGCATTTAGGCTATTTCCAAATCATAGCTATTGTAAATTGTGCTGCTATGAACATAGGGGTGCATATATATTTTCTGATTGGTGTTTCTGTTTTCTTGGGATATATACCTAGAAGTGGTATTACTGGGTCAAATGGAAGTTCCATTTTTAGTTTTTTGAGAAAATGCCATACTCTTTTCCACAGTGGCTGCACCAGTCTGCATTCCCACCAGCAGTGAAGAAGGGTTCCCTTTTCTCCACATTCTCTCCAGCACTTCTCGTTTGTTGATTTGTTGATGATAGCCATTCTGACATGTGTGAGATGGTACTGCATTGTTGTTTTGATTTGCATCTCTCGGAAGATTAGTGACTTTGAGCATGTTTTCATATGTCTCGTGGCCTTCCTTATGTCTTCTTTTGAAAAGTATCTATTTAGGTCCGTTGCCCATCTTTTGATTGGGTTGTTTATCTTCCTTTTGTTAAATTGTATGAGTTCCCTGTAAATGTTGGAGATTAAACCCTTATTGGTGATAACATTGGCAAATATGTTCTCTCATGCAGTGGGCTTTCTTGTTGTTTTGTTGATGGTTTCTTTTGCTGTACAAAAGCTTTTTATTTTGATGGAGATTTTAATGATGTTGATTCTACCAATCCATGAACATGGTATATTCTTCCATTTGTTTATGTCTTCCTCTATCTCTTTTCAACGTCCTGTAATTTTCTGAGTACAGATTCTTTACCTCCTTGATTAAATTTATGCCTAGGTATCTTAATTTTTTTGTTGTGATGGTAATTGGGATTGTTTTTTAGTTTCTCTTTCTGTGAGTTCGTTATTGGTGTATAAAAAAAGCCATTGACTTCTGGGTGTTAATTTTATATCCTGCTACATTGCCGAATTCATTTATTAAGTCTAGTAGTTTTTTGATGGAGTCTTTAGTGTTTTCTGTGTACAATATCATGTCATCTGCGAATAATGACAATTTCACGTCTTGTTTTACAATTTGGATGCCTTTTATTTCTTCTTCTTGTCTGATCACCATGTCTAGTATCTCCAGTACTATGTTGAACAGAAATGGTGAGAGTGGGCATCCCTGTCTTGTTCCTGTTCTTAGGGGAAGTGATTTGTTTTTGCCCACTGAGTATGATGTTGGCTGTAGGTTTGTCATATATGTCTTTTATTATGTGAGGTATGATCCTTCTGTTCCCACCTTGCTGAGATTTTTTATGAAGAAAGGGTGTTGGATTTTATCAAATGCTTTTTCTGCATCAATGGATATGATTATATGGTTTTTATCTCTCAATTTGTTTATGTGGTGTATCACGTTTATTGATTTGTGGCCATTGTACCATCCTTGCATCCCCGAAATAAATCCTACTTGGTCATGGTGTATGATCTTCTAATGTAATGCTGGATTCGATTTGCTAGAATTTTGTTGAGAACTTTGGCATCTATGTTTATGAGCGATATTGGCCTATAATTCTCTTTCTTTGTATTGTCGTTATCTGGTTTTGGGATTAGGGTAATATTGGCTATGTAGAAAGAGCTCGGAAGTGTTCCTTCCTTTTGAATTTTTTGGAATAGTCTGAGGAAGATAAGTTTTATTTCTTCTTTGAATGTTTGATAAAACTTCCCTGTGAAGCCCTCTGGTCCAGGGATTTTGTTTGTTGGAAGTTTTTTGATTACTGCTTCAATTTCTTCCATAGTTATCGGCCTATTCAGATTTTTTTATTCTTCCTGGTTGAGTTTTGGAAAGTCATATTTTTCTAGGAATATGTCCATTTCTTCTAGGTTGATCAGTTTGTTGGAATAGAGTTGGTCATAGTATTTTTTTTAATGATTCTTCATATTTCTGTTGAGTCTGTTGTTATTTCGCCTCTTTCATTTCTGATTTTGTTTATTTGGGTCCTCTCTCTTTGCTTCTTGGTGAGTCTGGCTAGAGGTTCATCTATCTTGTTTATACTTTCAAAGAACCAGCTCTTGGTTTCATTGATCTTTTGTGTGTGTGTGTATGTGTATATGTGTGTGTATATATATATATATATATATATATATATATTTTATTTATTTTGGTCTTTATGTCATTTATTTTCGCTCAGGTAGGACCAGCCACGGGGAGGGGCTGCAGGCAGTTGGCCAGCTGGCCTTGCCCCTGATCGGGATGTTGGGGGCTGATTGAGGGCTGGGTTGGCGGCGGGGCGGGAGTGGCGGCGGCTGATCGGGCCCTTGATCAGGCTAGTTGGCTGCTGCAGTGCACATCATAGCCACCAGTCGTTCCGCTGTTCAGGTCACTGGGCTTTTATATATATAGATAGGTACTTGTTTGTAACCATTTTTATTTTGTAGGCACCAGTCCCTTTAGCATTTCTTGCATTGCTGGCTTGATTGTGATAAACTCCCTTAGCCTTTTTTGGTCTGCGAAGCTCCTGATTTCCCCTTCAATTTGTTTTATATATTTCAGTGCTTCCTGGTTGGGTGCATATATATTAACCTTTTGCACTCGGATGTCAAGTGTGACTCGACACAGTTAGCATTAGAATAAAGGAATCGAGAAAAAAGCAAGCGAGTGCAAAGGGTTAAGAGGTGTTATGTTTTCTTGATATATTGTCTCCTTTGACATTATAAAATGTCCATCTTTTTCTCTTGTTTTCTTTGTTATCTTGAAATCTCTTTTGTCAGATATAAGAGTGGCTATACCTGCTTTTCTGTGGATGTTATTTGCTTGGAAAATCATTTTTCACTTTTTTACTTTGAATCTACCTGTGTCTTTGTAGCTTAGAAGTGTCCCTTGAAGGCAGCATATTTTTGGGTTTTGTTTTTTGATCCACTCTGCTACTCTGTGCCTCTTTATTGGTGGATTCAGACCATTTATATTTAGGGTAGTTATTGATGTATGAGGATTTCCTATAGCCATTTTATCTTTTGTTTTCTGGTAGCTCTGTGTATCCATTGGTTCTTTTCCTTTCTTTTTCTGTCTGTTGTTTTCCATACTTCTTTCCTCTTCCTCTTTTTTTTAAGCCATGTGTCTTAATTTTGGGAGCTTTGCATGGTTACCATTAGGTTTATGAAAATTAAAGTTGTATACATATAATTTTTTTTCTTTTGAGTACATCTGATCTCATTTCACTTTTGCCAGTTCAGACCTTTAACCCCTCACCTTTTATGTTTTTGTTGTCCCAAATTATTCCTGTTTATGCTGTAAGTTTTTGGTCATCTTACTCATAGTGTTTTGACCTTACGTTCTTTGTTTCCAGTAGAATAATTCCCTTGATTATTTCCTGCAATAGGTTTCCTGGTGATAAATTCCCTCACACACACACACACACACACATTTATTTTTCTTGGCTGATACTTTTTTGCTTTCAGTCATTTGAATATTTGGTTCCACTCTCTTCTGACTTGTAGAGTTTCTCTTGAGAAGTTGGATGATATTCTATAGGTTTTGTAAGTTACCTCCTTCTTTTCTCTGGCTGCTTTGAGGATTTTTTCTTTGTCACTAATTTTTGACTGTTTAATCCAGTGCGCCATGGAGAGGGTCTCTTTGGATTGAGGTAACTAGTTGTTTTGTTTGCTTCTTGGATTCAAGTATCTAGTGTATGTGTGTATGTGTGTGTATGTTTATTGATTTCAGAGAGGAAGGGAGAGGGAGAATAGAAACATCAATGATGAGAGAGAATCATTGATCGGCTGCCTTCTGCACACCCCACACTGAGGATTGAGCTCCCAACCAGGGCATGTGCTCTGACCAGGAATCAAACTGTGACCTCCTGGTTAATAGGTCAATGCTCAACCACTGAGCTACACTGGCGGGGCTCGAGGATCTAGTTCTTTCCATAGAGTTGGGAAGTTCTCATCCACTATTTGTTTTAATAGACCCTCCATTTCTTTTCCCCTCTCTTCTTCTGGTATGGCTATAATTCTTATATTGCTTTTCCTGATGGAGTCCAATAGTCCTCATAGAGTTCTTTCTCTTTTTTATGCTCAGGTCTCTTTCCTTCCCTTTGTGTCATTTCTAGATTCCTATCTTCGATGTCACTAATCCTTTCCGCCATCTGGTCCGCTCTCCTTCCTATGCTTAGTAGTTTGCTCCTAATCTCCTTAATTGGATGCTTCATTTTTAAGATTTCTAATTGGTCTTTTTATTTATTTATTTATTTTAATCCTTATCTGAGGATATTTTATCCCATTGATTTCTAGAGAGAGTGGAAGGGAGGAGGAGGGGGAGAGAGAGAAGAAGAAAAAAAAAAACATTGACATGAGAGAGACACATTGATTTGTTGCCTCCTGCACTAGCCCCTACCTGGACTGGGGAACCTGCAACCGGGGTACGTGCCCTTGAACAGGATTCAAATCCACAACCCTTCAGTCCACAGGCCAACACTCTAACCACTGAGCCAAACCAGCCAGGGCTCACTGGTTTTTTTTAAAAGCTTCAGTCTTTGGTAAAGTATTCATTTTTTTCATTAATTTGTTTTCTGAGTTCATTGAACTGCCTTTCTGTATTTTCTCACATCTTATTATGTATTTTCAGAATGGCAATCTTTAATTCTCTGTCATTTTATCACATATTTCCATGTGTTCCAGCTTTCTTTCTGGAGATCTTTTCATTTTCTTTCTTAGCTTCCTCATTACCGTGGTTATTCATGGTATTTGCTGGTCTCCTTTGTCTAGGCCAGTGGTTCTCAACCTTTTTTTGGCCATGCCCCACCTAAACATCTCTAAAATCCTGATGCCTCCCACCCTGTGACAGATAATTCTTATTATTCAAAAAGTGAACTCCTATTCATGTGTAGGAAGCCTTAAAGGCCATTAACTTGGTCTAAACAAGCTTCCAAAGAATATGGCATCATGAAAGAGAAAAATAAAAGAACAAAAGGTCAGTTGAAGTACTGAGGAAGAAATCACTAAGAAGTTGTTGAAAAAAATAATAATATGAAGTGATATAAAAATATTGCAAATAAACAGAGAAAGATAAATATCACATGATCTCACTCATTTGTGAAATATAATGAACAACATAAACTGATGAACAAAAATAGATCCAGAGACAGAGAAACATCAATCAGAACGTCAAACCTCAGGGAAGGTAGGGGACAGTGGGGGAAGAGATCAACCAAAGGACTTATATGCATGCATATAAGCCTAATCAATGGACACAGACAACAGGAGGGTGGGGGCATGAATGGGAGGTGGGGGGTAATGGGGGAATAAGGACACATATGTAATACCTTAATCAATAAAGAAATTTAAAAAAATTGCAAATAAAGTTTCAAAACATATAATAGAAAACTGAAATGTATAAATATGTCACAATATGTATTTAGATAGTGTATATGAGGCCCCTAGAGCCATAAGAAATGCAAAAAATTCACTGTTGCCGAAACTGGTTTGGCTCAGTGGATAGAGCGTTGGCCTGCGGACTCAAGGGTCCCGGGTTCGATTCCGGTCAAGGGCATGTACCTTGGTTGCGGGCACATCCCCAGTAGGGGGTGTGCAGGAGGCAGCTGATCTATGTTTCTCTCTCATTGATGTTTCTGACTCTCTATCCCTCTCTCTTTCTTTCTGTAAAAAATCAATAAAAATATATTTAAAAAATTCACTGTTAATAACTCACTCTTGAATTTCCCCCCTTAAAAATCAAATTGCCCCCCTGTGAGGTGTGTGCCCCACTTTAGAAACCACTTGTCTAAGCATACTAGTATACTATATTGTATTATAGACCTTTATCTAGCAGCTTTCTCTGAAGAGGTCTTTCTATTATTTTTCCAGTAGGTGGTGCTGAATCACAAGATTTTTACCTCTGTGATCTCCCAGAGTTGCTCTCCTCAGCTTCTGTCAGACAGTACAGCTCCACTTCTTTGGGGTGGGGTTTGTTTTACCCTCGCTGTAATGGCAACCCTGGAGAGTGCCCCCCACTCACCCCACCTAGGGATCAATCAGAGAGGGAAACAGTTTCATTTCTACTGCAGCAGATCTCAGTTTCCAGGTAATATGCTCCTCGACCGGACACCCGCCAGTGTGGCTCAGTGGTAGAGGAGAGTTTTGTGAGTCCAAGGGGTGGCAGTGCCCTGTGGCTCCATTTCTTTGTCTGAAACATCACCACCCAATAGCGGACAACCATGGCAGAACCCCTATGCTGTGTCCTTGCCCGGGTGGCTCTGCTGGCTTGGCTGCTGTTCACACTGCTCACCCTGCTGGAGAGCCCACTGAGACTTTCTGTTTCTCCCAGCCCACGGAAGACCTGCTACCACTGCTTTCCTCCCCTCCTGCCGAACTGATTGGCAGCTCCTGGCTGCAGGGCTGCGTACGTGGCCATTTGAGTTCTCCTCCCTTCTTGCCTCCCTGCGTATTCCCGGTTGCCTTTCTTTAGATGCTTCAATGCATGGGTCTCTCAGGCCTGCTTCTATATTGACAGGGAGTCCTTAGTTGAGTTATAGTTGGTCAAGTTGTTAAAGTTTCAAGGGGAGAGGCCGAGTGGATCTCTCATGCCAATATTCCTCTGACCAAGGTTCTTTAAAAAAAAAAATTTTTTTTTTATTGATTTCAGAGAGAAAGGGAGAGTGAGAGATAAAGAAACATCAATGATGGGAGAGAATCATTGATTGACTGCCTCCTGCACACCCCCTACTGGGGATCAAGACTGCAACCGGGCATGTGCCCTTGATCAGAATCAAACCCAGGACCCTTCAGTCCTCAGGCCTACGCTCTATCCACTGAGCAAAACTTCCTAGGGCTTACCAAGGTGTTTTTTGTTTTCATTTTCAAGTATTATGAGGGTTTTTAAAAAAGAACCTTTACTTATCCCTTGAAGAGATTTTAAGGGATTTTATCATCTTGTGTCCAGAGGATGAAGCTTGTACTGTGTCTCCTTTGATAATTTATTGATTTCTTTGTGGTCTATTATAAGGTCACTTTTTGTGATTCCTTTGTATGCATCTTAAAAATGGTGTTTAGCAAGTATCAAATATAAACTATACACAACCATAGGTACTCAGTCTTATATATTTTGAATACCATGTCTTTATTTTGTGGCTTAGAATCATAGTAAATATAACATCTCCCAATTTGAAAGTGGTTTATGAAAATTAACCTTGATTCTAAGTATCTACACCCCCATTATAAATTCTGAACTTCTTCAGTTATTTCAGAACTCTTTTAGTGTAATTTTAGACTCAGCAAGATACTAGGCACTTAATTCCTTTTAGTGATTTGGGATAATCTCCATTTCTTTACAAATAGGAAATAGCCTAACCGGTTTGGCTCAGTGTATAGAGCGTCAGCCTGCGGACTCAAGGGTCCCAGGTTTGATTCCGGTCAAGGGCATGTACCTTGGTTGTGGGCACATCCCCAGTAGGAGGTGTGCAGGAGGCAGCTGATTGATGTTTCTAATTCTCTATCCCTCTCCCTTCCTCTCTGTAAAAAAAAATCAATAAAATATATATTTTTAAAAAATAGGAAATAAAACTCTAGCCCTGGACAATGTGGCTCAGTTGGTTGGGCATCGTCCTTGCATGGAAAGGTTGCCAGTTTGATTCCCTGTCAGGGCACAGGCCCAGGTTGTGGGTCTGATCCCTGGAAGGGGGCATGTAGGAGGCAGTCAGTCAATGCTTCACTCTCACATTAATGTTTCTCTCTCTCTCTCCTTATATCTTCCTCTCTCTCTATAAAAATCAATAAAAATATTTTAAATGAAAAAAACCCCTCTAAGTTTTACCAAACTACTAATTGAAAGAATAATAACAGACTAATCTGTAGTCTTCTTTGATGACTATTTCTTATGTGTTAAGATATGAATTACCTTATAATATATTTAAATTTTAAAAGTCTAAGTGAACTAGATTAAGAAACATGTGTATATAAATAAATAAATCTGCTTATACCATTCATATGCATTTAAATAAAAATGTGTATATTAGGAAATATGTATTCAATGTATGCTATGTAGATTAAGAAGTAATCCAAGCTTTATTTTCTTGTTTTTCTTCAGGATTGTAAATAACTGTTTAAAGATATTTACCTTGCCCTAGCGGGTTTGGCTTAGTGGATAGAGCGTTGGCCTTCGGACTGAAGGGTAGCAGGCTTGATCCCCAGTTGGGGGCATGCAGGAGGTAGCCAATCAATGATTCTCTCTCATCATTGATGTTTCTACTTCTCTCTCCCTCTCCCTTCCTCTCTGAAATCAATGAGAAAATATTTTTTAAAAATTAAAAAATAAAGATATTTACCTTTTACTTTATTTAAGCTCATATTCTTAGACGTATTTCCCTTCTTCATAGAGTAGGATTAAAATAACAATAGGGCTAATAACTAATTTTATCATGTCTGTAATTGGGACATTGGTCATCAGAAGAACCCAAGAATTTTGATTGGTAACAAATAGTAGGAGACAGAGAGCCTAAAAATCTTTGGGGCTAAGGAGTTAGAACAGAATACTCTAAAACAGGCTCTAACTAGCATTCTCACAGATCCAGCACATATTCAAACCTGAGTACATTGCCTCCGAATTCCAAAGACTCCTACAAATGCTACCTAACCCTGTCATCAACCATCTCACTCAGCTTTCTACCTAATTCCTCATTCCTGAACCTTACAAAGAGATCGATAATTTTAAGATATTTTACTCTGTAATTATATGTGTATAATAATGAAAAAAATTGTAGCCTTTTAGCTTTTTAAATTTTCATTGAAGAGGTATTATATATACATCCTGACCAATAATGCTTGTATGTGTGTGATGGGCGGTGGGGGGAAGAGACTTTCTTTTTTTTTTCCAATTTTTTTTATTAAGGTATTATATGTGTACATATTTTACCATTGCCACCCCCCACCCCACTCCCATATATGCCCTCACCCCCCCAGAGTTTTGCATCCATTGGTTATGCTTATATGCATGCATACAAGTCCTTTGATTGATTTCTTATCTCCCCCACCTCTCCCTAACTTTCCCCCTGTAATTTGACAGACTGTTTGATGCTTTACTGTCTCTGTATCTATCTTTTTGTTCAAGTTTATAATGTTCTTTATTACCCATAAATGAGTGAGATCATGTGATATTTTTCTTTCATTGACTGACTTATTTCACTTAACATAATGTTCTCCAATTCCATCCAGGTTGCTGCAAATGATGAGAATTCCTTCTTTTTTATGGCAGCATAGTATTCCATTGTGTAGATGTACTACAGTTTTCTGATCCACTCATCTGCTGATGGGCACCTAGGCTGTTTCCAAATCTTAGCTATGGTGAATTGTGCTGCTATGAACATAGGGGTGCATATATCCTTTCTTTTTTTTTTTTTTTTAAATATATTTTATTGATTTTTTACAGAGAGGAAGAGAGAGGGATAGAGAGTTAGAAACATTGATGAGAAACATTGATCAGCTGCCTCTTGCACACCCCCTACTGGGGATGTGCCCGCAACCAAGGTACATGCCCTTGACCGGAATCGAACCTGGGACCCTTCAGTCCGCAGGCCGACGCTCTATCCACTGAGCCAAACCGGTTTCGGCTATCCTTTCTGATTGGTGTTTCTCATTTCTTGGGATATATTCCTAGAAGTGGGATTACTGGGTCAAATAGGAGTTCCATTTTTAGTTTTTTGAGGAAGCTCCATACCGTTCTCCACAGTGGCTGCACCAGTCTGCATTCCCACCATCAGTGCAAGAGGGTTCCTTTTTCTCCGCATCCTCTCCAGCACTTGTCGTTTGTTGATTTGTTGATGATAGCCATTCTGACAGGTGTGAGATGGTACCGCATTGTTGTTTTGATTTGCATCTCTCGGATAATTAGTGACGTTGAGCATGTTTTCATGTGTCTGGAAGAGACTTTCTAAACAAAATAATTACATTAAGTTTGCACATGAATGGTATAAGCAGATTTATTTATTTATTTGTTTGTTTGTTTGTTTGTTTTAATCCTCACCCAAGGATATCCTTATTGATTTTAGAGAGGGTTGAGGGAAAGAAAGAGAAAGAGAGAAAGGAGGGGAGGGAAAGAGAGAGAAAGAGGGGGAGAGAGAGAGAAAGAGAGAGAGGGAGAGAGAGAATAACATTGATGTGAGAGAAACATCGATCAGTTGCCATCCCATACATGCCCCAACTAGGGGTCGAGCCTACTGCCTATGTATGTTCCCTGACTAGGAATCAAACCCACAATTTTTAAAAATATATATATTTTATTGGTTTTTTTACAGAGAGGAAGGGAGAGGGATAGAGAGTTAGAAACATCAATGAGAGAGAAACATCGATCAACTGCCTCCTGCACACCTCCTACTGGGGATGTGCCCACAACCAAGGTACATGCCCTTGACCAGAATCAAACCTGGGACCTTTCAGTCCACAGGCCGATGCTCTATCCACTGAGCCAAACCGGTTAGGGCCAAACCCACAATTTTTCAGTGTATGGGATGACACTCCAACCAACTGAGCTACTTTTTATTGACAATGTTGATGCACAACTGAGCTACACTGGCCAGGGTTAAACTGTTCTATTTATTATCTTTAGTGTCAATATTTTTTATGTTCTTTATAATTTTCTCTTTTACAATTGCAGATGTTGATTCTAAATTTCAAAATATACCCTAAAATATATATACCCTATTTAAAAATACCTTTAGTTTTTACAAAATTACTCTTAAAATTAAATTATGAATAATTCTAAAATCTTAGTTTTTAAATATCAAGATTAAAAATTTTAAGTATTTTAATTTCAAGATAAAATATTTGAATACTTGCTACACTTTCTTATTATGATTGGGAAAACATCTTCCCTAAGGAACTAGCATATTGGCAGATGAATCTGTTATTATCACTTTCAACATGCCTTTATTAGAAACCTTTATTTACATTTTTAAACAAGATGGTCAGACCAGTTTAATCCGTTGACAAAACCCCATGCATGAATAAATATAGGACTTAAAGGGAAAAAATGTAATGAGAAAAAGGTTTTGTTTATCTCTAGACTCTTTTTTTGGCAAAGAATTAAGGTTGCCCCACTTAATTGTCTTATACACATTCTTGTGACGTTGCAAGATTTGTTCAGAGGAAGAAAAGGGGAGGTATGACTGTGTGGTTATGTTTCTAAAAAGGGTGTTAGAGAGGGAGAAGAGAACACATAAGCAAGCTGGTTTGACCAGAAACAGAACTGCCTGTGACAGATTAAAAGCAATGCTTGGAATCTGAGAGCAAGCAAAGAGAGTGGAAATTTACAGCTGCCTTGTGTGAGTGTTCAAGTGATCGTTTTCTGCTAATGTTTTCCGGCGGTAACTGTTACTCTTCAAAGACAGAGGCAGAAAGTCAAGACTGGATTGTGGAAACTCTTTTCTCTGCCACGCTTTGGTAATAGGAATCACCCTCCGTTGAATGGAAGATAAAGGCTCCTTCTTCTGAAGACCTTTTAGCCCAAGAGAGAGCTGTCTTCAGCACCTCACTATGTGTCTACTTTTTGTTGCTTAGACGAGCCTGGGATTTCTATAACATTTGGTGAGTATCAACCAGGTTATCTATACCAGTTCATAGAAATGCAGTTGATATGGTAAACTTCAGTTTCAGTTAAAGTTTTACAGTTATTGCTTATATATTCATTTTAAATCATGTTGTTACCTTGTTTCTTTGTAAATGATAAAATGCTGTTACTAGGAGAGGTTTAAAAAAACAAAGACTACAAAACAATACTCCTCTGTTGCCTAAGACACTTGAACCACTACCAACTATTCTCTGTCTGTTAAATATCTTATTTTGGAAACAGGTTTTTATTTACAAAGTTTCCAAAAATAAAATAATGACAGTATATCATTTTTCACCTTACTCTTTCAACTTCATGAAAATTCAAAAGTTATACTTTTTTGCCTAGTGTCAGTAAATTTAAAATTATCATTGTGATATTTGGTATTTTCAGTTATTAAATTACAGAATTTTCATGATTCAAGTGGCACATGACTTCTTGAAACTTCCGTAATAAAAATAAAATTAGACAGTTTACATGTTAGATTTACCATTTGATACAAAACAAATGCACATGGATTTTAAATTAAGGAATAATGCAGTTGTATTGTTCTTATAACTAATACCAAGCTCTCACATAATGGTCCACTGGAGAACTAGAATAACCAGATGCACATATATGTAAGTAAGCAATAGAGCAGAAAAAAGAAAAAGGAACTCTTAAAATATGTATTCACATTCTGATATAAACTTAGCATAGCAGAGTGTATGCTAATTTTACACATCTCATTTTAAGGGCATCAAGGGAAGGCATGTAATCATTCTTCTACTGGAGGAAGGAAGTATATATTGTTAGCTGCTAAATTGAGTCATTGTGTAAAGATGCACCATTCTAAGCAAAGTTTCTAATCTGCACTTTGCCAGCCTCAAAAAATGTCCTTACTGATTCAAGTGAGTTCTATAAAACAGAACAACTTAGCTGAAATGAAAACTTCAGCAGAGTGTCAGTACACATATTAAAAGGATTTGTACCCTAGACATAATATCCTTTCTCTAATATTTCCTCTATGTATATGGAAGCCAGTAGAACAGGTTTTGTTTTGTGGAATTTCTTTTTTTTTTTTGGCTTGTTGATCTATGTATAATAAGAAACTCAGCTGGTCTGTGGAAACCTTTTCTGGACTAGTATCTTGCATTTAAAGTCAAAAGTAAATACAATAGAGATAATATCACAAACCAACTTTTACTTCTTTACAGAATTTCCCACACTCAGTCCTTCTTGGACTGATGGAAGACTGGCACACAGTTTCACAATCTTAAAAATTATTTTATTTTAAACTAGCAATTCATTGTTATTATGTTAGTGGTGGCACCATTTCTTAAGCTTATATAGAAATAAAGAATAAGTCATCCCCAGTTTACAAATATTTTGTATTTGAGAAGTTTATTTGTGAGTCGGTTGTTGGGAATTTGGGACCCATCTTCCCTGGGAAACAATTTAACAAATTATTGTTGGCTTTTATTATAGCCTAAGAATATATTTTAGTCACATGGTAGCAAAACCATTGCCATCCTGAAAAATACTAGAAAATCAGTTTTAGTGATGAAACTAAATATAAAAACAATTATGTTGAATGAGACATTATCTTTATCCTAACTTATTAATGCTTGAAGAAAAGCAAGTTTACTAAGAGATGGATGGATATTTGGAAGAATGCTTATAAATTGGATTTCTAGCTTTAAGAGCTTTCAAGATTGATTGCACTGTTTATGAGATCTAAGCTCATGTTAAAATTAGTGATTATTCTTTTCCTTGCTACAGAAATATTTCTAGCCATTGCTCTTATGCTTATCATTCATTTCGGAGGTCTAGCCCAATGTTCTGACACATAAGTAGGTATCTAATAAATAGATACAAGATGAAGACTAAGCTCTTTATTTAGTTCACAAAAAAATGGAACTGAGTAATTTTTCCAAAGTATTCTAAAAAGGAAAGGGGGTTAAGGGCACACAGTTTTCATTATAAGAGAGATGACCTGACAAGAACTGATTGAATTATGAGACTCTAACAAAGCAATGTAATACAGAATAGACCTAACTATTAAGAGAAAAAGAAAAGAACATAGGATAACTTGGTGGTAATCCCGAATGAGTAGGGATGCTGATGAGGGAAAGCAATTTACCAGCTAGGTATCTTGAGTACATAAGACATTCTGAAGTAAGGTGTTAACTCAAAAGAATTATGTATTTGCCTGTGTGTACTAGGACCCATAAGAAGAAATGTGGCTTATTTGGAAAATTCCAATTAGGTTGCAAATTAAGGTTAGTTACACTGGCCCTAAAAGTTCCTCTAAAGTGCCAAGATATAAAATTTTTAAATTAGTAATGCAATGAGCAGATATAAAAATCAATAACAAAATAAATAGTGCAATGAATGCAGATTACATTTGTATTGTATGATCCTTATATTGTACAGAAAGGTTTTTCATTTGATTAAAAAACACTTTTTTGTTAATTTTTTATAAATTAAAATAAACCTACCACTACATGAAAAAAATTCAGAAAAGTTCAGGAATTACAATTCTTTTTAATGGCAAATTATTTAAAAAGTAATGCTTTTGAGTATTCCTAAATGACATATAATAGGTGCTTAATAAATATTTATTGATTGATTGAATAAAATAAGGTGAAATAGTTTAGACAGTTTTTCATTTCTGAGATACGGATCTCTATGTTTACATATACATGTACATATGTATTTAAAATGTAGCTTAAAGATAATACTTACTGATTTTCTTTAGCAAGGGAAAGAAGCTATTAAATGCTTTTTCATTGTGGTCCTACTTAGTATTCCATCAGTAGTGAAAATAATTGGTTTAAGCTGAAATCTTTACTGCTTATGAATGATATAATATACTTTTCAGTTTTGTGACTTATATGTCTTAAATTTCTAGCAGAAACTCATCTAGGCTTTTGCAGCTTTGGAAATATGAAAGGCTATATTAACCTACCCAGCCAGAAAAACTACACACCTGGAAATCTATAGGATGCAAGCTATCTTCAGCTAAATTACTTTCATCTATATTCTCCCATGTTAATGTTTTTATAGACTGCCAGTTCATAGACAGGCACAAGGGCTTACTGAAGCTATAAAATAGTTATATTTCACACTATAACCAAAAACCTTAATGCCAATAACAGTATCTAGTCAAAATTTGGTGATTGATATGTATGTACTAGTACTTAGAGTAAAGACTAAAAATAAAAGTGAATTTTGAGTTACCTTGGGTAATTCTGTTGTGAAGAATAACCATTGTGAATTTCAGAGACCTGATGTTTGATTACAGTTACTAGGTGTTTTTTTTTTTAATTTTTAAAATACTTTTATTGATTTCAGAGAGGAAGGGAGAGGGAGAGAGCGAGAGAGAGAAACATCAGTGATGAGAGAGAACCATTGAGTGGCTGCTTCCTGTACACCCCACCCTGGGGATTGAACCTGCAACCTGGTCATGTGCCCTTGACTGGGAATCAAATCATGACCTCCTGGTTCCTAGGTCGACGCTCAACCAGCTATGCCAGTTGGGCTATAGTTACTAGTTTTTGAGAATACTAACCTAGCTTCAGATCTCAGCTATAAATTAAGATTGTAAAATTTGAATGTAAAATTATTATTTATTGACAATCATTAATATCTAATAGGTGTAGAAAATTTTAGCTCCAACAAATGACTGGAGCTGTCAACAGAAATGTTACTTCAAACCTAATGAATGAAATTACTGGTTGTTTTTTCTGGAAAAATGATCTAGTAGGTATTATTTATAACAATAAACAAATTAGTAATTGTATATACTAATTCTATTTTAAAATTATTTCAGTGATTACAATACATTATAATTAAGGAGCAGTTCTCAAGGACATAGATTTCTCTTATAAAAAGATTTTTATTCTGATGTAAGTCTGATCAAGGCTTCCAGATGCTTAAAAAACTTCTTACAAGTTTTTAATTTCTTTGTAAATTGTCCATATTTAGAACATATCTCTCTCAAATCTGTTAATAAAACTTTTAAAAACAAAATAATCCTTAGTCATTTTCAAAATGAGATCAATGAAAGTTCTCATTTATACTTTATTTTCTATTGATTTTCACTTATTTATATAGGTATTCAAGTACAAAATTCAATTGTGATGCCTTCTAATTACAATTAGGATGTATATTTTAAAGTGGAATCATTGAAGGATAGGAGACATTGATTGGAAGAAACTTTGAATAGATAATATGCTTTATAATGGATTTGGTGTTGTAACATACATAACTATAATGATATGCTTTGAAATTTATTATCTCTGTGAAGGCAATTCTAAATTATGATTTTGGGGTGGCAGGGAGAGGCTACTTAAATACAGTAGAACTTTTAGGTTTACTTTTTTAATTTTATAATTTACATTTAATTTAATTTACCCATTTTAAGAGGACAGTTCAATGAATATTGACAAATGTATACACTTATGTAAGCTTCATTCCATTAAAAAAAAAAAAGTATCTTATAGGCCCGTTTGTTTGCCATAGATGCACTTTCAATTGCACTCTTTCTATCTGTAAGTCCTATTTGGAATACAGATAAAAGAATGGTAATTTCTGAACTTTTCTGAATTTGTGATGACAGGTTTATTTCTTCCTTTTTAAATTTCTATTATTATTACTAGAGGCCCGGTGCATGAATTCGTGCATTGGTGGGGTCCAGGGCCGATCAGGGGCGGGACTGACGAGGGTGAGGGGCCTTGGGCGGTTTTCCGTTTGGCCCCGCCCCGATCGAGGTGGGGCCTGCTGGCGGGGTGGGGCTGGCCAGGGCAAGGGGCCACAGGCATTCTGGTCATTCTGTCATTTGATCTATTTGCATATTACCCTTTTATTATATAGGATTATTTTTTCCGTTTAAGAGAAGGTACCTGTGCCTTTAGTTTAAATTAGCAAGCTTCAAGAAAGAATTTTGGAAATATTCTTTTCTCACTCATTATTGACTGTAAAATAAACTTTAGTGAAGGGAAAGAAAACTCATTTTTGAATTGGCTTTCTTACAGTGAGTTAGATTGGTTATACTTTTTATGGTTTTACCTATGAAAATCTTGAAATTTTTCTTGGCTTCATAGATAAATTTCCTACTCCCTTAAACTTCCATGGAAACCTTTGAAATTAGAACTGTTATTGAACAGCATAGTTGGAGATTAGACACTAAGACCTAGAAATGCTCATTTGCCTCCTGCAGGTAGATATTTACTCCCCTTTAAAACATTTTAAGGGATAACAATGAGGGCATTTAATGGCCCAAATGGCTCTTCTCCTAGCTTCCCTTTCCTTCTTCCCCTTCAATCACTTCTTTCCACTTATGCCACTGAATGTATTCAGATGACTCACTTCAGTGATTGATTTTGAACCATCTTTAATGTCATTCAAAAATTTTTAAAATATATTTTTATTGATTTCAGAGAGGAAGGAAGAGGGAGAGAGAGATAGAAACATCAATGATGAGAGAATCATTGATCGGCTGCCTCCCACATGCCCCCCACCGGGGATCAAGCCTGCAACTCAGGCCTGTGCCCTTGACTGGAATCGAACCTGGGACCCTTCAATCCGCAGGCCGATGCTCTATCCACTGAGCCAAACGGGCCAGAGCTCATTCAAAGTTTTAAAAAGAGAAATATTTTACTCTGTATTAGGAAAGGGAATGCTGCAAAATCTACTACAAAATCTAGGGACTTAGTTCCCTGGGAGCAGAGCAGAATGGTCTTTTTAAAAAATTACTTTTATTTATTGATTTGAACAAGAAAGAAAGAGAGAAACATCGATTTGTCATTCCACTTGCATCCATTGGTTGATTCTTATAGGGGATCAAACCCACAAGCTTGGCATATCGGGACAATACTCTAACCAACTGAGCTATCGGCCAGGGCCCAGAATGATCTTTTTTGACTTTTTCTCCAGAATCTGAGCCAAGTCCTACTCTTGATGAAATTTCATAGCCAAAGTACCAGAAATCATATTTGTTTGACTAATGCTTTGAAAAGACATACTGATCAGATACTCCACAGTTTGAATTTTTAAAGAAAGGTTGTTTAGTCATTAAATATATCATTTAAAAGGTGTTTCCATTATAAAACCATTTGCATGACCTGTTAAAGTTTGGGGGGAAAAAACCCAGAAAATTTGAAGGAAGAAGACAAGTATCCACAGCCTATAACCCAGAAGCAATCACTGTTTTTTTAAAATTATTTTTTCTATGCATAGGTTTTGTCTATTTGTGTGTTTTTTTGCTTTTACATAGTTGTAGTTATCCTATATAAGAGAGGAATATGCTAATTAGCCATTACGCCCTGAGGCGTAACGACCAAGCCTGTCACGACTAGATCACGGATCAGCAGGAGGGTGGGCCAGCGAGGTACAAGCGGGCTGCAGAGAGCTACAGGACGGAGGCAGGGAAGCAAGCAAGCAGCAAGCAGAGAGCTAGAGGAGGGGGCAGGGCAACAAGCTATGAGGGGGGGTGGGGGAGCTACAGGAGGGTGGGGCAGCAGGCAGAGAGCTACAGGAGGGCAGCAGCTACCTACTGGCACACGGATTCATGTGCAGGGCTACTAGTACTCTATAATGTGGGATGCTGTTTTTAACATTTTTAGATGCTTTGTAAACATTTTTATAGCCATATACTGTGTTTCATCAAACTAAAAAGCCATTGGTTATAAGGCATATACTTTATGTACCCCTAAGAAAGAAAAACAACTGCCAGTTACTGTTAGGTCCCATTAATTGTAAGAAGCAGAACTAAGTCAGAGGTTGTGAACATTTAAAGTTTCTAGATCCATATTGTTATACTAGAGGCCCGGTGCACGAAATTCGTGCACGGAGGGGGGTTGTCCCTCAGCCCAGCCTGTACCCTCTCCAATATGGGACCCCTCAAGGGATGTCCGACTGCCCGTTTAGGCCCGATCCCGGGCAGTCGGACATCCCTCTCACATCCCTCATCCAACTGCTTGCCTGCCTGCCTTCCTGATTGCCCCTAACCACTTCTGCCTGCCAGCCTGATCACCCCCTAACCACTCTGCTGCCAGCCTGTTTGCCCCCAACTTCCCTCCTCTGTCGGCCTGGTCACCCTTAACTGCCCTCTCCTGCAGGGTTGATCACCTCCAACTGCCCTCCCTTGCAGGCCTGGTCCTTCTCAACTGCCCTCCCTTGTAGGCCGGGTGCCTCCCAACTGCCCTCTCCTGCTGGCCATCTTGTGGTGGCCATCTTGTGTTCACATGGGGGCAGGATCTTTGACCACATGGGGGCAGCTATATTGTGTGTTGCAGTGATGATCAATCTGCATATACTCTTTTATTAGATAGGATAGAGGCCTGGTACAGGGGTGGGGGCCAGCTGGTTTGCCCTGAAGGGTGTCCTGGATCAGGTGGGGGTTCCCTTGGGGCGTGTGGCGGCCTGAGCGAGGGGCCTGTGGTGGTTTGCAGGCCGGCCACGCCCCCTGGCAACCCAAGGGGAGGCCCTGGTTTCTGGAATTTATTTTCCTTCTACAATTGAAACTTTGTAGCCTGGAGCAGAGCCAAGCCCGGGGCTCCCTCCGAGGCCCGCAGCCATTTGTGTTGGGGTTATAATTGAAACTTTGTTGCCTTAAGCGCGTGGGCCCGGCCAGGGTGTGCGGAAAGCTTTGCTTCCCCTGTTGCCAGGAGCAACCCTGGCCTGCTCTCTCAAGCTCCATTCTGCCGCCATTTGTTTGAATTTGTTTACCTTCTATAATTGAAACTTTGTAGCTTGAGTGGAGGCTTAGGCCTGGCAAGGGCAGGCGGAAAGCTTGGCTTCCTCTGTTACCTAGGAAACCTTGCTCTCTGTGGCTGTAGCCATCTTGGTTTGGGTTAATTTGCATGCTCTCTCTGATCGGATGGTGGGCGTGGCTTGTGGGCGTGGCTTGTAGGTGTGTCATAGGTGTGGTCAATTTGCATATTTGTCTATTATTAGGTAGGATTATTAGGTAGGACTAGAGGCCCGGTGCATTAAATCTGTGCACGGGTAGGGTCCTAGGCCTGGCCGGTGATCAGGGCTGATTGAGCCTTCCGGCTGCCAGCCAGGGCCTTCCTTCCTTGGCAGCTGGCTGCTGGCCGGGGCCTTCCTTTGATCTGCACCACCCCCTGGTGGTCAACACATGTCATAGCAAGTGATCAAACTCCCAGTCAAACTCCCGAGGAGACACTTTGCATATTAGCCTTTATATATATATATATATATATATATATATATATATATCCCCTCTTATATTCATATCACAGAATTTCTCTTATTTGTTTGCCTATAATTTTATTTCACCCATAAAAATTCAAAACTTTTTAAAGATTTGTAGCATATTTATATGGACTCTGATTTGTCTGTCTTTTTCTTTGAGATTATTTTATCACTTCTAAAAATAGACAGATAATTTTACAACAAGAAATTTGACCTGGCCTGTGTGGCTCAGCAGTTGAGCACCTACATATGAACCAGTCAGGGCACATGCCCCAGTTGTGGGCTAGATTGCCAGTAGGAGGGCATGTAGGAGGCAGCCAATCAATGATTCTCTCTCATCATTGATGTTTCTATCTATCTATTTATCTATCTGTCTATCTTTCTCTCCCTTCTTCTCTGAAATCAATGAAAATATATTAAAAAAAAGAAATTTGACAGTCACTTGTAACTTATTTTAACATCTGTATCTGGGCTCTTTTGTTCTATTGGTCTGTTTTTCTTGTGCCAGTTTTACTTAAAATTTGTTGTCCTTGCTTTTTGGTATGCCTAATTTAGTTACCAAATTTTTTTTTGACTTGTGATTGGAATTGTAGCAAACCAAAGGCTTGCGGATTAATTGACATTTTAATAATATTTACTTTTTCTATTCAAAACAAGATAGCTTTTTCTGCCCAGCCGGTGTGGCTCAATGGTTGAGCGTAGACCCATGAACCAAGTTTGATTCATGGTCAGGGCAAATGCCTGGGTTGTAGGCTAAATTCCCATGGGGGGGGAGGGGTGAGCGGGGGCTTGCAGGAAGAGCTGATCATTGTTTCTGTCTCTCTCTTCCTCTCCCTTCCTCCCTCTCTAAAAATTCAATAAAAATATATATTTTTTAAAAAGATAGGTTTTACTGCTGATATCTTTTCTAGCTTATCTGGGTTTTTCCTCAAACCTCTTTATTGTTTTAGGAAAGAAGAAATGTACTCATCATAAATAATGCAGAAAAACACCAAGATAGAAAAAATTTTAATGTTTTACGAATTTCATAATTCAAATAATACCATTAACATTAGCTGAGCCACATTCCAGAAATCGTTCTGTGTATATATACAGTTAAAAAGATGGCTTGGTGAAGGATTGAATCCTATATAATAAAACCCTAATATGCAAATTGACCAAACGGCGGAACCACTGGTAGACTCACTGGCTATGAGGCGCACTGTCCACCAGAGGGCAGATGCTCAATGCAGGAGCTGCCCCTGATGGTCAGTATGCTCCCACAGGGGGAGCGCTGCTTCGCCAGAAGCTGGGCTCATGGCTGGCGAGCTCAGTGGCGGTGCCGGGAGCCTCTCCCACCTCCACGGCAGCGCTAAGGAGCAGTGAGCCAGGCAGTAAGGAGCAGTGAGCAGGCGGGTGGTAAGGAGCGAGGTGTCCCGGACTGTGAGAGGGATCCTGGACTGCAAAAGGGATGTCTGCCTTGGGGGATCGGGCCTAAACCAGCAGGTGGACATTCCCCAAGGGGTCCCAGACTGGGACCGGGCCTCTAATAGATAAACACATCTTGTATATCTTTAAACACGTCTTTCACTTGTTAGTTTTCTACTTTAGAAACAAGTACTTATCTTTATTTTGGATTACCGTTTGTCAGTTTTTCATAGTGATAGATTCTTTTTTAACTTTTTATTTTGAGATAACAATAGAGTCACATGCAGTTTTAAGAAACAATACAAAGAGATTCTGTATGTCCTTCATCTAGTTTCCCCCATAATGACATCTTGCATAACTATAGTACAATATCAGGGGAAAACTTACATTGATACAATTTACAAACCTTATTTAGATTTCATTGGTTTTATATGCATTCATTTTGCATGTGTGTATATTTAGTTCTTTTGAAGTTTTATTTGTAGATTCATGTCAACATTATCACAATCAAAATATAGAATAGTTCCATTGTAAGGATTTATTCTACACTTTCTTAGCCACAGCCACCTCCCACTCTCATCCCTTCCATAATAATCCTGGTGACTACTGTTTTCATTTTTATAATTTTAATATTTTAAGAATATGGAATAGAATCATTCAATACATAACCTTTTTAGATTGTCTTTTTTCACTCACCATATTTCTCTTGAGATGTAAATAGCTGAGTATAATAGTTTGTTTCTTTCTATTGCTGAATAGTAGTCCATGGTATGGATGTATCACAATTTAACCATTGGCCCATTGAAGGATATCTGGGTTGTTTACAAATAATGCTGCTGTGAAAATTTGTGTACAGGTTTTAGTGTGAAAATAAGTTTTCATTTCTTTGTGATCAAAGTGGGTTGTAAGGTAATTATATGTGTAAAAACCCGCCATATTCTTTTCTAGAGTGGCTACGCCACTTCACATTCCCACTGGCAGTGTATGAGTAACCCAGTTTCTTTGCATCCTCATCAGCATTTTGTGAATTTTTTAAATTTAGTCATTTTCATATGTGTGTAATAATATCTCATTGGGGTTTTAATTTGCATTATCCTAATGGTTAATAATGTTGAACAGCTTTTCATGTGTTTATGTGCCATCTGTATATCCTCTTTGGTGAACAGTCTATTCATGTCTTTTGCCCATTTTCTAATTGGATGATTGGTTATTTGACTGTTGAATTCTGAAATTTTTTTTAGATATTCTAGTTATAAGGGTTTTGTGTGTTCTTTAATGTGTCTTGGTTTTGTGGATTTTAAACATGCTATAATAATATTCTTTTATATTTAACTTTTTTAAATTAAGGTTTTGTAGTTTTTTTTTGAAGTATAGATCTGGTATAGATATTGTATACATTTAGTTGTGAATGGGATATGGTTTTCATTATATTTTATAATGTATTGCTTATGTATGAAAAATAGTAGTTTTTGTATTATTCATCATGTATTTGGCTACTCAACTCTTATTAAGTCCAAAGTGTTTTTAGTTGTTCATGTTAGGTTTTTGATGTCTATAATCATATTGTCTGTGAATTACAATTCTGACACATCCTTCTCAGATTTTGTACAAATTTTTGTTTTATATTTTAATTCATTGAATGGAACATATAATAATGATAGTGTTATGGTAATGCTCTTTGTGCCTCTTTTCAGCGATAAACCCTCCATTAACAATTATTTTTTAATTAATTAATTAATTTTTTATATCTTTCTTGTTGAAAGTATTACATATACCCCTTCCTCCTTTTTTCCCCTCACCCTCCTCCACTCAGATCCCATTCCACCCCAGATCTTTACCACCCTATTATCTGTGTCTATGGGTAATGCATAGCTACACTAATAAAAGAGAAAGATGCAAATTGACCGTACCTTTGCGACACCCACCAGCCAATCAGAAGTGAGTATGCAAATTAACCCAACAAAGATGGCAGGTTAATTTGCATACACAGGTGCCGAACGGCTGGGGGCAGGACGCTTGCATTGTCGCCATGGCAATGACGCAGGCGTTCTGCACCGTCCCAGCCCCTCCGAGCCGCTGGGCAGCATGGGAGGTGGAAAGGCGGCTCCAGCCAGAGTGAAGGCAGTGCCGGCAGCCAGGGAAAGAAAGGCCCATTCTTGCATG
Organism: Eptesicus fuscus; assembly: GCF_027574615.1. Taxonomy (NCBI): domain Eukaryota; kingdom Metazoa; phylum Chordata; class Mammalia; order Chiroptera; family Vespertilionidae; genus Eptesicus; species Eptesicus fuscus. The sequence goes on from NC_072480.1 coordinate 15,783,724, forward strand.
AATCTTCGTGCATCAGGCCTCTAGTATAGATATAAGTTCTTTAGTTAATCTCTTCTCCCTCCTCTGCCTCCTGAGATTCGTCAGTCTGTTTCATGTTTCTATGCCTCTGAGTCTATTTTATTCATCAGTTTATTTTGTTCATTAGATTCGATTGTTGATAAATATATATTAATTGCCATTTTATTGTTCATATTTTTTATCTTTTCTCCTCCTCCTCCTCCTCCTCCTCCTCCTCCTCCTCCTCCTCCTCTTCCTCTTCCTCCTCCTCCTCCCTACAACATTTCATGTAATACTGGTTTGGTAGTGATGAACTCCTTTAGTTTTTTCTTGTCTGTGAAGCTTTTGATCTGACCTTTAATTCTAAATGATAGCTTTGCTGGGTAGAGCAATCTTGGTTGTAGGTCCTTCCTTTTCATCACTTTGAGTATTTCTTATCACTCCCTTCTGGCCTGCAAAGTTTCTGTTGAGAAATCAGCTGACAGTCATATGGGAACTCCCTTGTAGGTAACTAACTACTTTTCTCTTGCTGCTTTTAAGATTCTCTCTTTGTCTTTAACCTTTGGAATTTTAATTATGATGTGTCTTGGTGTGGGCCTCTTTGGGTTCATCTTGTTTGGGACTCTTTGTGCTTCCTGGACTTGTAAGTCTATTTCTTTCACCAAGTAGGGGAAGTGTTCTGTCATTATTTCTTCAAATAGGTTTTCAATTTCTTACTCCCTCTCTTCTCCTTCTAGAACCCCCATGATATGAATGTCAGTACTCTTGAAGTTGTACCAGAGACACTATTCATATTTTGGGTCCTTTTTCTTTTTGCTCTTCTGATTGGATGTTTTTTGCTTCCTTATATTCCATATTCTTTGTTTGAAATATGTCTTTATTGATTGAGAGAGAGAGAGAGAGAGAGAGAGAGAGAGAGAGAAAGAGAGAGACATCAATTGGGGATGGAATCTGCAACTTGGGTATGTGCCCTGACCAGGAATCGAACTGGTGACCTTTTGGTGCACAGGAGGATGCTCAATTAACTGGGGCACACTGACCAGGGCCCAAATTCTTTGTTTGATTCTTGGCATCCTCTACTCTACTTTTGATTCCCTGTAAATTATTCCTCATTTTGTTTAATGTATCCTACATTTCTGACTGATCCTTTTTTATGTCATTGATATTTTTGTTCCTTGAAGTTCTCACTAAGTTCATTGAAGTTCTCACTAAGTTCCTTGACATTCTGACTAACTTTCTTGAGCATCCTTATAACCAGTGTTTTGAACTCTGTATCTGGTCTCAACATGGCTTCTTTTTTAATTCTCTAAATGTAGGACTTCTGTTCAGCCAGATTTCAGGCAGTTCTGAATGATGGTTGATCTGTGGTTTAGTTGTAATTTTGATATGGTTGTGGGAGGAGACAAGTACTGCATTTACCTATGCTGCCATCTTGACCCTCCTCCTCCTCTCTATATTTATTTATTTAATTTAGATTTTTATTTTATTGGATGGCTCTTTATCATCACCTGAAATAATTATTTGATTTATTTATATAATTAATTTACTAATATTAAATAATCTGATTTGATATATTGTTCTCTAAACATTCTTTGATTTTATTGACAAGAATTTATTTAGAATCTACATTGAACATTTTAACGAAAATAATTTAAATTACTTCCCTAGTAACTCCTGTTCCCATTTCTATCAGTAGCTTTTCTAAACTTTTATCTTTCCTTACAGTCCCTATAATATTTCCCTGTTCTTCATCTCCCTCCAGCAGTGACTTGTTCTTCTACTTAGCAGAGAAAATAGAGGTCACAAAATAAAAATAGTTATATAATATAGTCTTTATATTACCCAACATGTATAAAATCTTATTCATTTTATAAAGGAAATTGACATATTTGTTATATGTAATCTATAAATATATTTACTATTTACAATAATAATTATATAACATATCTACACTATATAAAGAGTAAGGCAAAAGTAGGTTTATAGTTCATATGGAAAAATAATACAATAATTAATAAATAAAAATAAATTCTGTTTCATGTACTCACAATTATAAACCTACTTTTGCCCCTCCCTGTATATATATAAAATCTATACTACACACACATACAAAAACTTTGTATTGTCTTATATTCATGTAATATTGCTTGGCATATCTTTATGCATCTCTTTATTCTCAACATTTTTCTATCATTTTGTTGTTGTATGTCCTTTGGGAGTTTATAGCTGAATTGTGTGTGTGTGCACAGACTCAATTTGAGTCTTGATTTTTTAGTGGTAGAATTTAACACATTTGCATATAATTACTGTTGTTTGATCTTTTATTTTTTCACTCCTGATTCTTACTGATTCAGTCAAATTATTTTTGTTCTTTTTTCACCCTTTTGATAGTTGCAAGTTCTGCATCTTAACATCTGTAGTTGTTCCTTGAACAAAGTACAAAATCTATAAAAGAATTTTATTTATTTGCATTATTCCAGATTACTGATGTTAGTTTTGTTACATTTTGCATCTATCAGAATACTGTAGGAATACTTTTTTTTAATAATTGTATTAAGCTTCACAGACACATATCAGCCTTCATTTAGACTTAACTTTAAATTTTATCACTTTCTTTGCTCAGCTCCATATGTTTTTCAACTATTATTTTCATTTGCCTATTTCTCTATTCTCTTCCTTTTCCATTTCCAGCCTTAGGTAATTTCACTTTGCCCTCAAAGTGCATAATATTTTGACAGAGTACAGAACTCTAGATTTAAAATCTTTTCCTCCAGAAGCTATGTTGGGTCTGACCGGCAGACCCTGAGCGATGGATGAATGGATTACTCTGACACACGTTTCTGTAAAAGAGAGGGCTAAGGGACTGCTTGGCTATAGCAACCAAGCAGCTTCATTTGCCTGCCTCCTTAGGCTTTTATTGTAACAACAGCTTGAACTAAAATTAACTATTAGATACTATCAGCAGGGTAAACATCCTTGAGAAAGCACATTCTTCTACAAGATCGGGTCTAAAGATTAAACATAGAGATTCCAGTAAAACACCTGGGGGCTCAGACTTGTTTAGAAAAATCAAGGCAGGGTCTGGGTCTGCCACCTTCGGCAAGGTCCCCCTAGAGGCCCCCAACCTTTTGGAGAATCCTCCTTACAGACTTTCCAACCAAGTCCCATGCTTCCCCACAAAGCTATGTAAAGAAGGTTTCACTGTTTTTTTAACATTTGATTTCAAGTTATAAATCTTGTTTCTTCTGTTAGAGTCTGATTCTTAGGTGCTACTCTGGATTTTCCCTATCTTTGGAAGTTTGTAGGATTTCTCTTTAGCTTTAGAGTTCAGAAATTTTTTTAATGTACTTAGAGTGGGCCTTTTCACATTTTCCCTGTAAAACCATTAGTTTGCATTAATCTGGAGACATGTATCTTTATTCACTCAAGGAAATATTTTTTCTTTGTTGATTTATTTGTTACTCTTCATCAATTATCTCTGTTTTTGTTTTTCTTTAAGAATTCATATTTGATCAATATTGGCTCTCTAGACCTACCCTGTTTATTTCCAACCTTTCTCTGAATGAGTTCTTCTTTGTTTTTATTTTGTTTTCTCTCCTTTTTAGGAGATTTCCATGGGTTGGTCTTCAATTAGCTTTTTGTTTTTCAATTCTACGCCATTCTGCCAGTCAGCTATTTTACTGCATTTTTAGTTTTAAGCAAGTTTTTTTGTTCACTGTTTACTTCTTTTGCATAGCAGCCTGTTTTTATTTTATGGAAGTAATAGCATGTCATATTTTGGGGGGAGGAATATTAAATATATTTTTTCTTGTTTTAATTCTTTCTTTTCCCTTTCCCCAGGGATTTTCTCTGTTTATATTTATCTTGCATTTCCTTGACTTTCCTCAAATTCCTGGTGATTCTTTTTTTTTTTTAATATATTTTATTGATTTTTTACAGAGAGGAAAAGAGAGGGATAGAGGGTTAGAAACATCGATGAGAGAGAAACATCGATCAGCTGCCTCCTGCACACCCTCTACTGGGGATGTGCCCGCAACCAAGGTACACGCCCTTGACCGGAATCGAACCTGGGACCCTTGAGTCCGCAGGCCGATGCTCTATCCACTGAGCCAAACCGGTTTCGGCTATTTTATTGATTTTTTACAGAGAGGAAGAGAGAGGGATAGAGAGTTAGAAACATCGATGAGAGAAAAACATAGATCAACTGCCTCTTGCACACCCCCCACTGGAGATGTGCCCGCAACCAAGGTACATGCCCTTGACCGGAATCGAACCCGGGACCCCTGAGTCTGCAGGCCGATGCTCTATCCACTGAGCCAAACCGGTTTCGGCTCCTGGTGATTCTTTTTTTTTTTTTTAACTTTCTGATGTCTTTTATTTTTATCAAACTTAAAATGATTTAGAAAAGAGCAGAAAAGGAAAAAGAAGAAACGATCCTAGAGAATATAATCTAAGAGAAACTCTTGGATTAGAGTGATCTAGTGGAGTCAAAGTCATCCTCAGATATATCTGGGGGTGAGGGGTAGTTGAGGAAGGGAGTGGATGGTGCTGAAACATTTACAGGAAGTACACTTTGTACAAACTTGAAAACAGTCACCTGGGGCTCATGACTCTTGTTCCAAACATAAATTACATTTCTTTTATTGCCTATTTTTTTTTGTATGTTTTATTGTATGTAGTTGTATGATAAAACTTCTGATAGCCCTGGCCAGTTTTCTCAGTGGCTAGAGAGTCAGCCGAGGACCGAAGGGTTGTGAGTTGGATTCCCAGTCAAGGGCACGTACCTTGGTCCAGGCTGGATCCCCAGCCCCAGTTGGGGCATGTGCGTGAGGCAACCAATCGATGTGTCTCACACTGATGTTTCTCTCGCTCTCTCTCCCCCTCTTCCCTTCCCTCTACTCCCTCTAAAAAAATAAAATAAAATAAATAAAATAAAAAATAAACTCAATGGAAAAATTATCCTCTGGTGAGGATTTAAAAAACAAAACCCAAAAAACCTTCCTACAGCAACATTGAAGAATTGCATTTTTAAAAATATATATATTTTATTGATTTTTTTACAGAGAGGAAGGGAGAGGGATCTCCTGGTGATTCTTGATTGTGATTTATATTTTTAAGCAAGGGACTATATTAATTGGATGTTGGTATGACTTTCTTCAACTACCTAAAGAAATGGGCAAAATATAGAAATGGGAAATTTACAGGAAAAGGAAGTTAAAATGCCAAGGAAGTATATGAAAAAATGTTCATTCTTGTTAGTCATTGAAAAATACAAATCTATATAATAAAGAGGTAATATGCAAATTAACACTCACACCATCACAAGATGGCTGCCTATGACCAGGCCAGCAGGGGGGTTAGTGAGGGACAACCAAACATCTGAACAAGCAGGCTGTGTGGGGCGACCAGGTCGGCAGGGGGGTTTGTGAGGGACGACCAAATAACTGAACAGCAGGTTGCATGGGGTGACCAGGCCGGCGGGGGGCCATGAGGGGCGACCAGGCCAGCAGGGGCGCAGTTGGGGTGACTAGGTTGGCAGGGGGGTCAGTTGGTGGTGACCAGGCCAGCAGGGGGGGGAGTTGGGGGTGATTAGGCTGGCAGGGGGGGCAGTGAGGGGCGACTAGGCCGGCCCGGGGGCAGTTGGGAGTGACCAGGCCAGCAGGGGGGGAAATTATGGGCAACCAGGCTGGCAGAGGGGGGCAGTAACGGGTGACCAGGCTGGCGGGGGGGCAGTTAGGGGCAATTAGGCCAGCATGCAGAGGCAGTGAGGGGCAATCAGGCCAGCAGGGGGGGGACAGTTAGGGGTGACCAGGTAGGCAGGCAGGTGAGTGATTAGGAGCCAGCGGTCCAGGATTGTGAGAGGGATGTCTGACTCCTGGTTTCCCGGGGATTGGGTCTAAACCGACAGTCAGACATCCCTCGAAGGGTCCTGGATTGGAGAGGGTGCAGGCTGGGCTGAGGGCCCCCGCCCCCCTGTGCATGAATTCGTGCACCAGGCCTCTAGTTATAATAATAAAGGAGTAACCTTTTATAACTGTTATATTGGCAAACATTTTACATTCTGACAGTTCCAATTGTTGGGAAGAATGAAGCACAACTGGGACTCACGCCAGTGAGAATATAATTAGTCTAACAACTTGGAAATGTAACGTGGCCATTTCTAGTAAAGATGATCATACTGTTTGTGCCCCTAGGATCCATTTTAGAGCAGTGTTTTTTAAACTTGAGCTTATAACTCATTACCAGGTACTGAAATCAATTTAACAGACAACGATCAGTACTTCTAAAAATATATTCTTTTTTATTGATTTCAGAAAGGAAGGGGGAGAGAGAGAGAGAGATAGAAACATCAATGATGAGAGAGAATCATTGATTAGCTGCCTCTTGCATGCCCCACACTGGGGATCGAGCCTGCAACCCAGGCATATGCCCTGACTGGAATCGAACTCTGACCTCCTGGGTTGATAGGTCGACGCTCAACCACTGAGCCATGCCGGCCAATCAGTCCTTTTTTTTTTTTAAATGATGTAAGATAAAACAGGTAGAATAGAATGGAAAATATCCAGAGGGCATTATTGTTTCATGAAATAATTATATAATCATTTATACATTACTTGTTCTAGGTCACAATGTAAAATGCATTCTTAACTGTAAATCTAAAAAAAAGGGGTGAAACCACTGCCTTAGAGACATTCTCCTACAAATGTACAAGTAAACATGCAAAATAATCTGTATTACAATTATGTTTGCAACAGTAAACAATTGAAAATAATTAGAACTCAGAGAATTAGTAAATAAATTACAATATAGTCATACAATGGGATGGTATACAGTAGGTAAGATGACTAAATTAGATATTTGTGTATCAATACAAATAGATCTCATAACAATGTTGAGGAGGGAAAAAGGAACTAATGGTATGATACCATTTATATAAAGCTAAACCATACACAACAATATCACATATTATCTATAAATGTTAGTAAAAAAGTAAAGACATATATAGGAAAGATAAATGATAAGTAGGCACAGTATGAGCCAGAGGGGAATAGGATCAGTGAGACATACCAAGGGGGTTGCTTCAGTTGTTTTATTTTTTAAGCTAGGTGGTAAATATAAACACATTACATTGTTCTCTATCTCTTCTTCTGTATGTCCCAAATATTTTATTTAAAATTAAATTAAAACACATAGGCAGAAAAGTCCTGTTGAAGTATTTTGATTATCTTCACCTTGTGATAATTTTGTGAGTCAATTGTTATAGCCAGGGAAGTGGAAGAAATACTCTGGCCACACCTGGGTCCTGTTCCCACCCTTTTGGTAGGTTGGGGCGGGAAGTAGAACAGACATGTCTTACCACCAGAAGAAACAGGACCAAACAGTTACCAGAGATTTTCTGTTTTTGTTGTAATTTTTAAAAATCTTTATTGTTGAAATTATTACATATGTCCCCCTTTCCCCCCCTCCCCATTGACCACTTCTAGTCCAGCCCCACCCCAGGCCTTCACCACCCTATTGTCTGTGTCCATGGATTATGCATATATGTATACAAGTTCTTTGGTTGATCTCTTCCCACTCACACACCCTCCCCCGCCTTTTCTCTGAGATTCCGCAGTCTGTTCCATGGTTCTTTGTCTCTGGATCTATTTTGTTCATCATTTTATTTTGTTCATTAGATTTTTCATATGAGTGAGATCATATGATACTTGTATTTCTCTGACTGGCTTATTTTGCTTAGCATTAAATAAAAAAGGCTGTGACACATTTATACCATGGAATGTTATGCAGCAGTAAAAAAGGGGGTGGATCTCTTACTGTTTGAGACAGCATGGAGGGACTTGCAGAGATTTTCTTTTACCTTATTTTCTTAGAGATTTTTGGGGTAGTTTCCTTTTTAACTTATTTAGTTGAATTCTTATTTATCTTTAATCCCAGAGGAGTTAATTATAATTGTAGATTCTCACCCTCCCACATGTCCTGCCAACAATATTAAGGCTTCCGCTCAAGAACTGTTTCTTATTTTTAGCATTTATTTTATTGAACCCTTGTGGACTTGATTCAGCTCATCTTTTTGTAAAAGTTTTAGTAACTGTATACAATTTATTAACACATAAATAACACATAATTATGAGGTTAAAGACTTTCCCTCTCAGAACTCTATAGATTGTCTCCATGGTCCTACGACATTTAGTTTTATGGAAGTCTAAAGATGACTTAATTTTTGTCCCTTTTTTGTTAAGGTCATTTTGTATGAATGAGCTTTGAAAGAGGAATGTTTGTTTCTTTTAAAAGCTATAAGACACTTAATTTGGGGGTCTCTTCATTTATCTTAATGAGAAAAGTCCTTTAAATGACCAGGTTTAGATTTTTTTTCTCTCTCTTTGAGTGTTGCTTCTGCTCCATTTTTTAGTTGCCTTTGTTTTGTTACTGGCTTCCTTGACCTTTCCCTATTGTTGTAATACCTGTTTATATTGAATAGCACTTTATCTTCTCCATGGCTCTATAATATATATACTATATATAATATATACATCTCTCTCTCTCTCTCTTTATACATATATATATACATACATATACACATATATATACATACTAGAGGCCCAGTGCATGAAATTTGTGCACAGGGCGGGGGGGGGGGGTCCCCTCAGCCTGGCCTGCACCCTCTCCAATCTGGGACATCCATCTCGCAATCCAGGACTGCTGGCTCCTAACCGCTCCCCTGTCTGCCTGCCTGATTGCCCCTAACTCCTCTGCCTGCCTGCCTGATCACCCCTAACTGCCTCTGCCTGCCAGCCTGATCACCCCTAACTTGCCCCCCCTGCTGGTTTGATCAATCCTAACTTGCCCCCCTGCCAGCCTGATTGCCCCTACCTTGCCCCCCTGCCAGCCTGATCGCCCCTAACTTCTCCCCTGTCGGCCTGGTCGCCCCTAACTGCTTCTGCTTCAGCCCCTGGCCTAAGCCACAGTCTGGCCTCCCTCTGTGGGAGGTGACCTGGTGGAGCAGGGGAAGGTGCCACCCCCATTACCCTGCTGTTGCTGCCACTGCTGGCCTGAGCCTAGGCCCTTCGTAGCTGCCCATGGCTGCCTGAGCCTGGTCCCTTCGCAGCCGCTGTGGCTTTGTCCGGAAGGACATCCGGAAGACGTCTGCTCTAATTATCATATTACCCTTTTATTAGTATAGATATATGTAGTGTATGTCTGCATACAGACACACACTTCATATCATTTTAGTTTCTTTGACTTTTTCTGGCATTCTGGCTAAACTCTGTACGTGTCTGTTTCCCACTGCATTTTGAGCCCTGTGAGACGTATTCATTTTGAATTTCCTAATTCAATATCTGGGACTTTAAAGGGGCTCAGTAAATATTTTCTGAATGAATAAATGTAGACTGGCCAATTTTGTACCTTTTATTTGTCCACAATTTTCTGTGGGGTCAATTCTGCTCTCTGCAGATTTGGACTTTCATGCTACTTTGGGTGGGAGGGGGTAATATGTATGTTTATGTGTATGTGTTTGATTGTTTATCTTGGCCAGTTCTCTTTTTGTATAATCCTGCCCCCTATCTCCCCCAATTATGCTGTCTCCTACAGAAAATTAATTTTGGAAGCAACCTTTCCTGTCCAAGCCCACAGGGCATTTCTCTCATTTTCATGTGCTGCTTCCCCCCCCCCCCCCCCCCCACTTTAAATAGAACTTGCATTTTGTGCTGTTTATTCTGTTTGTTTATTCTCGAAAGTGGAAAAGTACAACAGGGCCACTGTCAGTTCACTGGCATCTGTGTGCTGCATGGCCCGTTGTCACCACTAATGCTGGAGGGCAGGTTGATGTACGAGGCCCTAACACAGTTTTCAGTGCCCAGGAGACTTTTATCTGGTGTCAATCTGTTGGCCTAACATGGCATCTTTTCTTGTCCCTTTTTCCTGCTTTGCTGAAATATGTATGTTCTAAAAACTCTGAGGTATACTTTATGAAAAAACTACTACTATCAATTTATCCCCAGAAGGTACCATTTTCAGGTCTCCTTCATGCCTTTTGTCTCCATCTTAAGCATTTTATTTTTGGTCATGATGGATACAAGGAGTTAAAGATTCAGAATGAATATAGATAAGCAATGAATAACCTACAGCTCACTGTACATGGCCTATCTAATTTAAAAATATTCTATTCTATCTTTCATTAAAGCCCCCCTTACATTATGGGGGTTCCTCTAAAATTTAAAAATAGGATTATCATCTGATCCAGTAATTTCACTTCTGAGTATTTATCTGGAAAAATAAAACACTAATTCAAAAAAATATATGTGTATTTCCATGTTTATTGCAGCATTATTTACAATAGCCAAGATATGAAAACAACCTGTGTCCATTGATGGATGAGTATATATTGAATATACAGTAGGTCCTCGGGTTACATTGGAGATCCGTTCCTATGGCACACGTAACACGATTTTCGCCGTAAGTCAGAACCCACCTACATAAACACCTACGTCACTCACATGGAGCACATACACAGCAGTAATGAAGTGAAACAATAAAAAAAAAATTAAAAGAAAGATAGCAATTCCTGACCTTTACTTGTGGTAAATAATAAAAAACATAAAGCACATATGTACATACATCAAAATGATGGAACTTTATTTTTTTATAAATAAATGGGAGATGGCGACGTAACCACAAAACAACGTACGTCGAGTCTGACGTAGCCCAAGGACTGACTTGACGTATGTCGTTTCATGGTTACATCACCATCTCCCATTTACAGTATTTATTTATTTTTTATTATTTACACACACACACACACACACACACACACACACACACACACACACACACAGAATGGAATATTATTCAGTCATTAAAAAGAATAAAATTTTGTCATTTGTAACAACATGGATGGACCTTTAGGGCATTATGCTAAGTGAAATAAGTCAGAGAAAGATAAATACTATAGGATCTCACTCGTGGAATCCAGAAAATAACACAAAAACAAAAATAAGTTTATATATAAAGAGAACAGATTGGTGATTGTCAAAGTCATGGGGTGCTAATGGGTGAAATGGGTGGAGGTGGTCAAAGGTACAAACTTGCAGTGATAAAATTAGTAAGTCATGGAGATGTAATAAAAAATAAAATACAGTAATCTAACTGATGTAAACAAATAAATATAATGTATCTGAGCTTTCCCAGTGCATTTGGCAAATTTTTTCTTGATATCTTCATGAATGAAATGGAAAATTATGAATTAAATGATATGATGAGCTGAATTCACAGTTAAGCTAAAAAAAAGGTGTGTCACCCCAAGAAATTCAATAAAAAGAACCCCTGAATTTACAGATAGGACAAATGATACACAGATAAGGGTGATAATTTCTGAATCATAATAATAAGTTAACAACTCAGAAATAGATGAGTGTTTAGGTCTGATTATTAGCAGGTAGTGTTGAGTGCTGGTTGGCTCATCCTATATAATAAAGAGGTAATATACAAATTGACCATCACGCCCTCACAAGATGGCTGCCTACGACCAGGCCGGCAGCGGGGGTTAGTGAGGGATGACCAAATGACTGAACAAGCAGGCTGCGTGGGGCGACCAGGCTGGTGCGGGAGGGGGGGCAGTTAGGGCAACCAGGCTGGCAGAGGGGGGCAGTTGGGAGCAAGCGACAACCAGGCCGGCAGGTGGGGGCAGTTAGGGGCCACCAGGCTGGTGGGGGGGTGCAATTGGGGGCAACCAGGCCGACAGGGGGAGTAGTTGGGGGCGATTAGGCTGGTGGGGGGGGAGTGAGGGGCAACTAGGCTGGCGGGGGGCCAGTTAGGGGTGACTAGGCCAGCAGGGGGTGCAGTAAGGGTCTACCAGGCCAGCAGAGGGGGGCAGTTGGGGGCGACCTTGCCGGCAGCGGGGGGAGTTAGGGGCCACCAGGCCGGCATGCAGAGACAGTTAGGGGCAGTCAGGCAGGCAGGCAGGTGAGTGATTAGGAGCCAGCAGTCCTGGATTGTGAGAGAGATGTCCAACTGCTGGTTTAGGCCTGATCCCCGGGATTGGGCCTAAACCGGCAGTCGGACATCCCCCAAGGGGTCCCAGATTAGAAAGGGTGCAGGCTAGGCTGAGGGGACCCCCCCATGCACAAATTTCATGCACCAGGCCTCTAGTTTATTAAATAAAGATGCAGTGAATTGGGGTGGGTGCACATGGAATGACCAGCACAGTTGCCCAGATTATGGAAAGGGCAACCTCAAATTTAAAATTATGGGGACAGGTGTTCAGTCTGGGGGTGAGAGGAAGCTGGCCATGGTTTGAAAAGAACAGTGCAGGAAAGAGAGCTTTACATTAATTTGTAGGAGACCTGGGGGACTGTAACTGCATGGTTTGAAAGTAATGGTTTTGATTTTGATTTTCCTCAAAATAGGGGCCCCAGAATTGAAGACTAATGATCCCATGAAATTTTAGAACATTATTAAACTAATTTTATGTTACAGTTATGATAATAGGTACATTTAACATAAGAAAATGATAAATTCAAAAAAGGGAAAACTATTTTAGAGGCATTATATATACTCTATGTTAATTCCCACTGTTATTAATCTCATTGCCCCTAAAATATTTGCTTTTCCACTTAATAATTAGCTCCAAAGAGCAGGGCTTGTGTTTTTTTATCCCTGTGCTTAGTTTTGTTCGTTGAGTGCGTGAATGAAGAAACTGGCAAATGAACAGTTGGGGTACAGTGAATCAGGAAATGCTGGCTAACTATTATATTAATACTAGAGGTCCAGTGCACAAAATTTGTGCACTTGGGGAGGGGGGTCCCTCAGCCCGGCCTGTGCCTGCTCGCAGTCTGGGATCCCTTGGGGGATATTCGACTACCGGCTTAGGCCCAGGGAGCAGGCCTAAACTGGCAGTCGGACATCCTTAGCGCTGCCTTGGAGGCGGGAGAGGCTCCTGCCACTGCCAGTTTTGAGTGCTGGCTGTGAGCCTGGCTTTTGGCTGAGCGGCACTCCTCCTGTGGGAGTGCACTCACCACCAGGGGGCAGCTCCTGCATTGAGTGTCTGCCCCCTGGTGTTCAGTGTGCATCATAGTGACCAGTCGTTCCACCGTTCAGTCGATTTGCATATTAGCTTTTTATTGTATAGGATAATGTCCTGAAAATGTTTATAATTTTAGTGGAATTAGCATTAGAATTAGCTTGTTACAGTGAGAGTTGAGCAGAGCAATGGGTAACAGACAAAAGTCATGTCATATCATATATATGATACTATGTCTCATAATTTGTACTCTGTTTTGATGTCAGGGAGTACATATTTAGTTGAAATTCCTGTAGTTGACTATCTGTTCCTTAGTGTAGTAGAACTACATAGAGAAAGAGAACAATTACACAAATGCATTTAGCTTTTAAAAATGTGTTAATGTTAGCTCTAGTTCAGTGGATAGAGCGTTGGCCTGCAGATCAAATCCTGGGTGTGATTTCGGTCAAGGGTACATACTGTTGCTTTCACATTGATGTTTCTGTCTTTCCTTCTCTCTTCCAGTCTTCCTAAAAATCAATGGAAAAATATCCCTGGGTGAGGATTAACAAAAAATAAATAAATATTCGTTAATGTTAAATATTTGAACACTAGAGGCCCAGTGCACAAAATTCCCTATGTGTGACTGGTCATCAGGGCTGATAGGGGCCTTCCGGTTGCCGGCCAGGGTCTTCCTTCATTCCATGCTGCCCCCTGGTGGTCAGCACACGTCATAGTGAGCAATAGAACTCCCAGTCTCCCGGTTGAACTCCTGAGGGGACAATTTGCATGTTAGGCTTTTATATATATAGACTAGAGAGGCCCGATGCATGAAATTTGTGCACGGGGGAGGGGGGGTCCTCTCAGCGCAGCCTGCACACTCTCCAATCCGGGACCCCTTGGGGATGTCTGACTGCCGGTTTAGGCCCGATCCTGGGGACATCCCTCTCACATTCCTGGACCACTGGCTCCTAATTGCTCACCTGCCTGCCTGCCTGGTTGCCCCTAACTGCCCCCCTCTGCCAGCCTGATCGCCGCTCACTGCCTCTGAGTGCTGGCCTGATCACCCCTAACTGCCCCCCCTGCCAGCCTGGTCGCCCCTCACTGCCCTCCCTACCAGCCTAATTGCCCCCAACTGCCCCCTCTCCCCCCCCCCACCCCGCCATCCTGGTCACCCCACGCAGCCTGCTTGTTCAGTCATTTGGTCATCCCTCACTAAGCCCCCTGCCGGTCTGGTCATAGGCAGCTATCTTGTGAGGGCATGAGAGTCAATTTGTATATTACCTCTTTATTATATAGGATTGAGTATTTAAAATTCAATCAATTTATATATATTTTTTAAAAATGTGTAAGTGGCTCAGGAATTTAGAAGTGTCTAGGACACTTAATAAAGACAAAATTATATCTCAATTACTATGCCTTTCTGTATAGTGAAATAATTCATTAACTGTTATGGAACGTTTTGTAATAATGGCAGCTAAACATTATAGAGTACCTCACTTCTACTAGGCCCTGTGCAAGGTGCTCTGCATACCTTTAATTCTTACAAAAATCCTATGAAGGAGATGTTATTATAACCATTTACAGGTAAAAACACAGAACTTGGAGAGATCACATACTGTGCCCAAGAGCACCCAGGTAGGAAGCAACAGATTGCTTACTTTGCCCAACCATCTAATGATCATTTCAGCATCTACCCCACATCCACATTACATACACATTTTAAATATACTTTGCCTTTATTTATGTTTAGGCCTGATTATTAAAGAAAGACCTAATGCATATTTATCATTTTTTCTTGAATTTTATAAAGGGATAGGACACAATGTTCTTCTAATGTTTTTCTTTTTTGCACCTGAAACCACCCACTGAGTCTCACAGGGTGATCTTCACATACTTTATCTTTCAGTGCTGAGTCAACTTTCTGAATCAGTTTTAGAGGCTGATTGGGGTCGTTTAACATGCTTTTAAAACTTAACCTTGCCCAAAAAGTGGACAACTTCCCCCTTATATTTACCCTCCCACATTGGGAAGTTAAGGCATCCCTACTGAAAACATGAAATATTTTTTTAAATATATTTTATTGATTTTTTACAGAGAAGAAGGGAGGGGGAGAGTCAGAAACATCGATGAGAGAGAAACATCAATCAGCTGCCTCCTGAACACCCCCCACTGGGGATGTGCCCACAACCAAGGTACATGCTCTTGATCGGAATTGAACCTGGGACCCTTGAGTCCGCAGGCCGATGCTCTATCCACTGAGAAAACTGGTTACGGCATGAAATATTTTTAAGTCTTTTGTTTATTGTCAAAATTTAAACAAACAGTTGTGATTTATACTTCATAACCTATACTAGTACTAGGGGCCCAGTGCACGAAATTTGTGCACGGGGGTGGGTGGGGGCGGTTCCCTCAGCCCAGCCTGCACCCTCTCCAATTGGGGACCCCTTGGGGGATGTCCGACCAGCGGACAGACATCCCTCTTGCAATCTGGGACTGCTGGCTTCTAACCACTCACCTGCCTGCCTGCCTGATTGCCCCTAACTGCCCTCCCCTGCCAGCCTGATCTCACCCCCAACTGCCCTCCCCTGCTGGCCTGATCTCCCCCCAACTGCCTCTGCCTGCCTGATCACCCCTAACTGCCCTCCCCTGCCAGCCTGATCTTGCCCCCAAGTGTCCTCCCCTGCTGGCCTGGTTGCCCCCAATTGCCCTCCCCTGCCAGCCTGATCTTGCCTCCAACAGCCTGATCTCGCCCCCAATGGCCCTCCCCTGCCGGCTTGATGTCACCCCTAACTGCCCTCCCTTGCCGGCTTGCTAGCCCCTAACTGCTTCCGCCTGCCTCATTGCCCCTAACTGCCCTCCCTTGCCGGCCTGATCTCGCCCCCAACTGCCCTCCCCTGCCAGCCTGATCTCGCCCCCAACTGCCCTCCCCTGCTGGCCTGGTTGCCCCCAACTGCTCTCCCTTGCCGGCCTGATCTCGCCCCCAACTTCCCTCCCCTGCTGGCCTGGTTGCCCCTAACCCCCTGCTGGCCTGATCTTGCCCCCAACTGCCCTCTCCTGCCGGCCTGATCACCCCTAACTGCCTCTGCCTCTACCCCACCACCATAGCTTTGTCTGGAAGAAAGTCAGATGTCCGGAAGATGGCTGGTTGACCCGGTCTAATTAGCATATTACCCTTTTAGTAGTATAGATAGATTATATAGGATAGGATTGCTTAAATGGGTGGGGGGAAAGCCTTTTTCAGCAGGAGGAGATGCTCTTGGCAGACAAAAACACATAATCCCTATATCTGGATTGATAGCCAGCCATATGCACTATACTGCCAAACTGGTCATAAAAAAATTGAACCACTTTCTTACACCTTATACCAAATAGCTGTTGCCCTTAAAACCCCTCCTCAGCCCCCACCTTAGGTTCTGCCTTTGAAGTTCACCCAGATTTGGTTCTGATTGGTTGGTTTCTATGCCAGTCAGCGTCAAAAGCTCCGCCTCCTAGGCAGCCATTGGCAACTCGCACTTCACCCAGATTTGGTTCTGATTGGTCGGTTTCTATGCCAGTCAGCATCTCTGGGCGTATCTCCAGTCCTGATCAAAGAGGCGGGGCTGATCAGCAGCCCCCAGGGAGGCCCAGAGAGAAAGAGAGGTGTGGCTGCTGGCAAAGCTGGGAGAGAAAGGGAGAGGCAACAGCTGATCAACAGCTGCCATGGAGGCTGGGGATCAGACCCTGCCTCTCTCTCTGCAGACCTCTCTCTGGGCCTGATCCGCAGCCCCCTTGGCAGTCAGTGCTGGGTCACTACGGCAACCCAGCACTGACTTCTGGTGTTCAGTTGAGCCTTGGTCGTTACAGGCCCTGGCTCTTTATATATATTGATGTATCCCATTGGAATTCTTGATCACAATCAATCCTGAATGAATTTATTAGAAGGATATAAGGTAATTCACAGATCTATCAAATACTAGGGAACCAGATTTAGGAAGTAGGAATCTAGGAGGATGAGGGATTTAGAACCATAGCCAAGGTTGCGCCACAGGAATAGCTGGTTAGAAGAGTGCTGGTATACATGTTTGTGTACACATTTACATATAATATTATTCACTGTTAATAAGCAAAATATTAAGAGAAATGGAATTAACTCAAAAGTCCATCAATAGGGTATTGATAAAATAAATTATAATAATTAAGAAGAACTTATCAAATAAATATGTAATGTATCCTTATAATGGAATACTATATTGCAATAAAAATATTACAGATCTAAACATGCACTTATAGAATGATATTCAAGATATAAAAAGTTGGGGAAAGTTACAAAATACTGTATTTAGAACTATTCTATTTTTATTTTAAAATATATTTATTTTTATATGTATAGAAAAAACTCAGGAGTAGTATATACCAAACTGATAATTGGTTTTTCTGGGTCATTGGTTACTGGGAGCCTTTGATTTATTATACCATATTTCTGTAATGCTTGAAATATTTTTGCTAATAGATGTAAAGTAAATGAATATAAGACAATGACAGTCACATTGGCTTTCTCTGCTGTATGTAAATTGATATTCTCAAAATCAAGAGTTGATACTCCTTGCACTTCTCTCTTCACCTTCCACCATGGTAGTCTCATTTCATCAATGAGTATAGTCAGCTAAATATTTAAAGAGTAAAGAACAGATTCTAGATTGCTGTTGAGTGGCATGCTTTTAAATATTGCTTTACCATAGTATGTGGATCTTAAATCCACTTTAGTTTTAAATGTTTTATTTTATCTACTATTATTATTAGCATAATTTTTCAGTCTAAATATCAGGTTATTCTCTAAAGGTATTCTTTTTTTCCATTCTTGCATAATCCCTGTATTTCTATTATAAGAAAAAATTTTAACTTAGAGAAAAAACTTCCAAGTAATGTTTAAAAATATTTTGCATGTGTTTAAATTCGGCATAAAACTTGATGAAACTAATTTTAATTGGATTTTAATATAGCAAATTACTGAATTGAAAACATGTCATTTTAGTATAACAAGTTAATCATGTTAAGAATAAGTTAATGATTTTTATTTTTGTATTTGTTTTTAGCATTCCATATTGGAAGAAGAGATTTCTATAGATGAAAAAAATGCCTTTGTTTAGTAAATCACATAAAAATCCAGCAGAAATTGTGAAAATTCTGAAAGACAACTTAACCATTTTGGAAAAGCAAGACAAAAAGACAGACAAGGTATGAGCTAAAACAATAATATTATTATTAAAATATATTTATTTCAAGACCAAAAACCAGCATAAAAGTTTAATGAAGTACCCCAAATATGGTCTGTGATTAACTTAGGGTCTCTGTAAATTTATTTTAGGTTTTATGCATCTGTTCATTGTTGAGTCTATTGTCCAGGACAACCCTCTAATCAACTAAAATTTTTTTATTAAAATTTTTTTATTGATTTAGAGAAAGAGAAGAAGAAGAGATAGAGAGAGCAAGAGAAACATTGATTTATTCTACTTTTTAAAAATATATATTTTTATTGATTTCAGAGGGGAAGGGAGAGGGAGAGAGAGAGATAAAAACTTCAATGCTGAGAGACTCATCAATCAGCTGCCTCCTGCACACCCCACACTGGGGACTGAACCCACAACCCAGGCATGTGCCCCAGACCGGAACTGAACCCGGACCCCTCAGTCCGCAGGCTGACACTCCATCCACTGAGCCAAACCAGCCAGGGCTGTTCTGCTTCTCTATGCATTCATTGGTTGATTCTTGTATGTTCTCTGACTGGGGCTTGAACCTGAAACCTTGATATATCAGGACAGTGCTCTAACCAACTGAGATACTTGGCCAGGGTGGTCTTGAGCTCTTGATTGATTATCTGGAGCCTCTGACCAACCCTGGATTCCTCTAGACTACATTGCTTAAAAATCCAAGTGGTTATCTATATATATAAAAGCCCAAGCAACTGGCTGACTGGCCAACCGGTAGCTATGATGTGCACTGACCACCAGATGCTCAACGCAGGAGCAGAAACCACAGGCATGGAAACATGGAACAGACTGATGAATCTCAGAAGGAACGGGGGAGTAGGGAGAGCAGGAAGAGAATAACCAAAGATCTTATATGCATACTAGAGGTCTGGTGCATGGATTCATGCACCAGTGGGGTCCCTCGGCCTGGCCTGCAGCCTCTTGCAATCTGGGATCCCTTGGGGGATGTCGGAGAGCCGGTTTTGACCTGATCCCTGCAGGCCAATCTGAGGGACCCCACCAGTGCATGAATCTGTGCACCAGGCCTCTAGTACTGATATATTATATTGGCATGAAGGGTAAAAAGCTTTTATTTAAAGGTCAACTGATAGTTTCTACTGCAGTGCAACCTCATTTTAACATTGTTTAAAAATCCTACCACGTAGTGCTTCCGCATTGGAAGGACTTTTTAGTGTTAGTATCTATAAATAAAATACCCTTGAGTGCAAAGTATATTTCTGTCTCAGTGTCTGGTACAATCTTGTGTTCTTATAAGGATGTAGAAGTATATTTTTCATCCTACATCTTGTAAGTAATGTAGAAATATATTTTAATCCTAGTGTACTTGTAATATTGAACCAACTATTGGTTCAAGTAGGGGAAAAAAAAGATCTTTTTAAAAGAGTAATTCTAAATGACAAGAGAGAAAACTTTTTAAAAAACATAAAAAGATACTCATCTTCATTAGTAATCAGAAAAAGTCCAATTAACTGCAGTATATTCATAATGTACATGTTCTACCTTGGCAAAATTGTCTGATGGTGTTAAGTATTGACAAGTATGGAAAGCAGTAAGAACTTTGATTCACTATGAGTGATAAAGTATAAATTGGTTTTTGGAAATAAGGTTAGTATATTATCTGCTAGATAGGAAGGCATGCATGTTCTTGCTAGATATAAACTCTAGAGATATTCTTGAACATAGTCCCAGGCTGCATGTACAAGAATGTTATAGTGTTGTGTTTTCCATAATAACCCCTCAATGGAAACAACCCAACTGTCTATCAACAGAAGAGCTGATGGGGAAGTGGTCCCACCATCACTGGAATACCATAGAACATGAAAATTAAAGAACTGCTGCTTACATGCAGCAGTGTGGATGAATCTCACAAATACAGTGTGGAGTGAAAGAAGCAAATTTTAAAAGGGTACAGGTACTATTCTAAATCGGTAGAACTGATTTAGAATAGTACCTGTTTGGGCTACTAGCATAGGTAAGAAAACTACAAAAAATGTAAATAAATGCTTGTCATAAAAGACATAACAATATTTACTTTTAGGCTGAAAGAGAGCCATTCAGGTAACTTCTGGGGTACTTAAATGTTGTTTCTTGACCTGTGGTATGGTCACACAATTTAAGAAACTTCCAACCTTTAATAAATAAGAATTGCTTCAGTCAGATCATAAAATGTATATGGAAATTATTTTTTTTAAGTAGTGTCACATTACTATGATATATTTTTATATTACCTTATTCTCTTTATTCCCTTCAATTATAATGATTAGAATAGTATACTTTAAATTTTATACTTTACATATATATTTTTAATGGTCAACAAATCAAATTGTTAACTAATTGGTCTGTTCTTCTCTCCTCATCTGTATTAACTTTTTAAAAAGTTTTCAGTGAGATATAATTTACATACCATATAATCCACCATTTTAAAGTGTACAGTTCGGTGATTTTTATTATACTCTCAAGGTTGTACAACCATCACCACTATCTAATCCCAGAACATCTGTATCATCCCCAAAGGAAACCCTGTATCCCATAAGCAGTCATTACTCATTCTATCTCAACAGGCCCTAGTACATACTTATCTACTTTCTACCTCCATGGATTTTCCTATTATTCTTTATATACAGTGAAGGATTTTTTAAAAAGTTTTATAGATAGAAAAAAAGATAATGTCTGTGTGAGAGAAAAGTGTATCAACAAAGAAAGTTTATGGGTTTTGACAACTTATGATTTTATACCTAGACCATTTTAAAAAATCAGAAAAACCTTAGCAAATGTTTTAAAGACTAGTAGCTACTGATAGGTCTTTAAAATAGAGTCATTTTAATTTCAAGAGTTAAATTTACAATTAATTACTTTTAAAATAGACTGTGTCTGAGTATGGTTTAAAAGAAAATATTTTTTCAATTATGTTGGCTAAATAGAAATAATAGAGCTCTTTTTTAGATATAAATTTTAGTAACTTTTTAAAATAAAAAACCAGTGCTTACTAAAAGGTTTTTGTTTATAACTGTACAGTGTTCTTTGATCATAAACAGGGCTTAATAAGTGGTTTTTGTTTGTTTATTTGTTTATAGCCTGAAATTTTTTATTCACTTAAGTCTTAGCATACTTTTTGGTCACTAGGCTTCGGAAGAAGTATCGAAATCACTGCAAGCAATGAAAGAAATTCTGTGTGGTACAAATGACAAGGAACCCCCAACAGAGGCTGTGGCTCAGTTAGCACAAGAACTCTACAATAGTGGGCTGCTGGTGACACTGATAGCTGACCTACAGCTGATAGACTTTGAGGTAAACTTTCTGTAAGAGTATTGTATCTCTGCTTTTTAATTTTAATATGTATGACTATTAATATTTGACTTTAATTTTTTATTACTGTTTATTATTTTTAAAGTTTTTTTCTAAAACTCTAAAATCATTTTTAAAATTAAAAAAATTTTTAAATATATTTTTTAAGTTGATTTCAGAGAGGAAGGGAGAGGGAGAGAGAGAGAGAAACATCAATAATGAGAAAGAATCATCGATTGGCTGCCTCCTGCATGCCCACAACCTGGGCATGTACTCTGACTAGGAATCAAACTGTGACCTTCTGATTCATAGGTTGATGCTCAACCACTGAGCCACACCAGTCAGGCAGTTTTTTAAAAATTACAGTTGACATACAATATTAGGGTCTATAGCAGAGTAATTAGACATTTATATAGCTCAATAAAGTGATCACCCCAATGAGTCTAGTGCCCATCTGACACTACACATAGTTATTACAATATTATTAACTATATTTGCTATGCTATACTTTACTTTCCCGTAACTGTTTTTATAACTGGCAATTTGATCATCTCAATCTCTTCCCCTTTTCACCCATTACTCCCAATCCCCTCCCATCTGGCAACCATCAATTTGTTCTCTGTATCTATGAGTTTGTTTCTGTTTTGCATGTTAGTTTATTTTGTTCTTTAGATTCCACATATAAGTGAAATCATTTGGTATTTGTATTTCTCTGTCTACTTATTTCACTTAGCATAATACCCTCTAGGTCCATCCATGTTGTCACAAATGGCAATATTACATTCTTTTTTATGGCTGATTAATATTCCACTGTATATATGCACCACTTTTTCTTTATCCATTCATTAATTGATGAACATTTAGGTTGCTTCATATCTTGGCTATTTTAAGTAACACTGAAATGAACATAAGGTTGCACATGTCTTTTCAAATTAGTGTTTTGGATTTCTTAGGATAAATACCCATAAGTGGAATTACTAGATCGTATGGTAGTTCTATTTTTAATTTTTTGAGGAAACTTCATACTCCTTTCCATAGTGGTAACACCAATTTATGATCCCACCAACAGTGCACAAGGCTTCCCTTTTCTCCACATCCTCACCAGCCCTTGTTTGTTGAGTTATTGATGATAACCATTCTTACAGGTGTGAAGTGATATCTCATTATGATTTTAATTTGCATTTCACTGATGGTTAGTGACATTGAGCATCTTTTCATATGTCTGTTGGCTATCTGTATGTCCTCTTTGGAGAAATGTCTATTCAGGTCCTCTGCCCATTATTAAATCAGATTGTTTGTTATTTTGGAGTTGAGTTGTATGAGTTCCTTATATATTTTGGATATAACCCCTTTTCAGATGTATCATTGGCAAATATCTTCATCCATTTAGTTGGTTGTCTTTTCATGTTGATGGTTTCCTTCACTGTGCAAAAATACTTTAGTTTGATGTACTCCCATTTGTTCATTTTTTCTTGTATTTCCCTTGTTCAGGGAGACATATCCAAAAATACATTACTAAGAGCGATGTCAAAGAGTAGCATTAGCATATGTTTTCTTCTAGGATTTTTATGGTTTCAGGTCTTACATTTAATTTTTTCATCCATTTTGATTTTATTCTTGTATATAGAATAAGAAAGTAATCCTGTTTCATTCTTTTACATGCCTGTCCAGTTTTGTCAACTTTATTTATTTATTTATTTGTTTGTTTATTATTCATTCATTTTTATTGTTGACAGTATTACAGGTGTCCCCTATCCCCCCCTTTTCAACACCATTTATTGAAGAGACTGTCTTTACCCCATGGTATATACTTGCTTCCTTTACCATAGACTAGAGGCCTGATGCATGAAATTCATGCACTGGGGGGAGGGGGTTCCCCTCAGCCCAGCCTGCACCCTCTCCAATCTGGGACCCCTTAGAGGATGTCTGACTGCCGTTTTAGGCTCGCAGGGATCGGGCCTAAACTGGCAGTCAGACATCCCTCTCACAATCCGGGACTGCTTATTCCTAACCACTCACCTGCCTGCCTGCCTGATTGCCACTAATCGCTTCTGCCTGCCAGCCTGGTCGCCCCCAACTGCCCTCCCCTGCCAGCCTGGTCACCCCCAACTGCCCTCCCCTGCAGGCCTGGTCACCCCCAACTGCCCTCCCCTGCCAGCCATCTTGTGGCAGCCATCTTATGATGACGTGGGGGTGGTCATGTTGGGATGACGTGGAGGCAGCCATCTTGTGATGGTGTGAGGGCCACCTAGGCTTTTATTTTATTTTTTTTATTTTATTTTATTATTTTTTAATTACTATATTGATTAAGGTATCACATATTTGTCCTCATCCCCCCATTCCCATTTCAAACCCCTCCCCATGCATGCCCCCACCCCCCTGTTGTCCATGACCACTGGTTAGGATCATATGCATGCACACAAGTCCTTTGGTTAATCTCTCTCCCTTATCCCCACCCTCCCCTACCTTCCCTCTGAGGTCCAACAGTCTAGGCTTTTATTAATATAGATTACTTGACCATATAGGTGTGGGGGTTTTTCTGGGTTGTCAATTCTGATTCACTGATCTATGTGTGTGTTTTTATGCCAGTACCATGCTGTAGTATAGTTTGATATCAGGTGGCATGATACCTCCAACTTAGTTCTTTTTTTTTTTTCTTCAAGATTCCTTTGGCTATTCAGGGTCTTTTGTGCTTCCAGATATTTTTTAGGATTATTTGTTCTAGTTCTGTGAAAAATACCATTGGTATTTTGATAAGGATTTCATTGAATCTGTAGATTGCTTTGCATAGTATGGACATTTTAATAATGTTAATTCTTCCTATCCATGAACATGGTATATCCTTTCATTTATTTTTATCTTCTTCATTTTATTTCTGCAATGTCTTATAGTTTTCTGAGGACAGGTCTTTTACCATTTTGGTTGAATTTATTACTACATATTTTATTCTTTTTGATGTAATTGTAAATGAGATTGTTTTCTTAATTTTTCTTTCTCTTATTTTGTTGTTGGTGTATAAAAATGCAATCGAATTCTGAATATTAATTTTGTATCCTGCTACTTTACTGAATTCATTTAATTAGTTCTAATAGGTTTTTTGATAGGATTTTTAAGGTTCTCTCTATATAGTAGTATGTAATCTACAAATAATTATAGTTTCACTTCTTCCTTTCATATTTGGATTTCTTTTATTTAAAATAGTTGTATAATTTAGATGGCATTATCATCAAATGCCCAGATGATTAATTTGATGATTTTTCAGGATGTGGCTGAAAGGTCAGGGATGGAACTTAGTAGTACTCAGTGCACAGAGATTTGGCCATCATTTCTCAGGAAGGTTGTTCCCTTTGCTTCATGGTTGTTGGTGGTTCTGGGTGAATTTCTCCATAATGTTCTAGAGGAGACGTCTGATCCTTCTGCTTCTCTACCTTCTCAGAAGCTTCCCTGCATTATTTGAATTTATGTTTCAATTTTCTGGAAATCTGTTCATTTCAACTGTTACTAAGGCATCTGTTTGAATAAGTTCATTACCATTTATTTTCTTAAAAAAATTTTTTTATTGATTTCAGAGAGGAAGGGAGAGGAAGAGAGAGATAGAAATATCAGGGATGAGAGAGAATCATTGGTTGGCTGTCTCCTGCATGCCCCACACTGGGGATTGAGCCCACAACCCAGGCATGTGCCCTGACGGGAAATCGAACCGTGAACTCCAGGTTTATAGGTTGACACTTAACTACTGAGCCACGCCAGCCGAGCACCATTTATTTTCTGTGTACATGCAGCTCATGAAAAACAGAATTTTGTAGTTGGAAGGAGTACATAAATAACCATCCTCCTAGTTTTTTTATGATGAAACTGAGATTTGCAAAAGTTAAATTACTTTGCCTCCAGAGCATTCAGCAAATAAATTGCAGGGGTAGAATTGGAACTTGTGAACACTGACAGTAGTCTAAAAGTATATTGTTTTGTTGTTGTTTTTTTGTTTGTTAATTCTCACCCAAGGATATTTTTCAATAGATTTTTAGAGAGAATGAAAGGGAGGGAGAGAGGAGGAGAAAGAAAAAGAGAGGGAGAGAGTGACATTGATGTGAGAGAGCCATGTCGATTGGTTGCCTCCTGCACGCACCCTGACCAAGGTCAGGGATCAAATCTGCAACCCAGGTACATGCCCTTGACTGGAAATGGAACCCCCAACACTTTGGTGAGTGGGCCAGTGCTCTAACCACTGAGCATATCAGCCAGGACTAAATGTGCCCTGTGTCCTTTTTTTTTTTTAACATTTCTTTTGTTTTTAAATTTATCTTTATTGTTGAAAGTATTACAGATGTCCCCATTGTGTTGTTGTTGTTTTTCCCATTGACCCCCTTCTCCTTGTACCCACCCTCTCCCCCCATGCCTTTACCACACTAATGTCTGTGTCTATGGGCTATGCATATATGCATATATGTTCCCCATTTTAATCTCTCCTCTCTACACTTCCACTCCCACTTTCCCTCTGAAATTCATCAGTCTGTTCCATGGTTCTGTGTCTCTGGATCTATTTTGTTCATCAGTTTATTTTGTTCATTAGATTCCACATATGAGTGAGATTATGTGATACTTGTATTTCTCTGACTGGCTTATTTCACTTACCATAATACTCTCCAGGTACCTCCATGCTGTCTTAAATGGTAAGAGATCCTTCTTTCTTACTGTTGCATAGTATTCCATATTATAAATGTACTACTGCTTTTTTATCTACTCGTCTACTGATGGGCACTTGAGCTGTTTCCAGATCTTCACTATTGTAAATTTTGCTGCTATGAACATAGGGGTGCATATATTCTTTCTGATTGGTGTTTTGGGTTTCTTAGAATATATTCCTAGAAGTGGGATCAGTGGGTCAAATGGTAGTTCCATATTTAATTTTTTTAGGAAACTCCATACTGTTTTCCATAATGGCTGCACCAGTCTCCATTCCCACCAGCAGTGTGCCAGGGCTCCCTTTTCTCCACATCCTTGCCAGCACTTCTCATTTGTTGATGGTAGCCATTCTGACAGATGTGAGGTGATACCTCATTGTCATTTAATTTGCATCTCTCTGATAATTAGTGACTTTGAGCACTTTTTCATATGTCTCTTGGCCATCAGTATGTCCACTTTGGAGAAGTGTCTATTTAAAACTACAGGACATTGAAAAAAGAATTGGAGGAAGATATAAACAAGTGGAAGAATATACTGAGTTCATGGATTGGTAGAATTAACATCATTAACATGTCCATATTACACAAAGCAATCTATAGATTCAGTGCAATCCCTATTAAAATACCAATGGCATATTCTACAGATCTAGAACAAATACTCCAAAAAATTTATGGAACCAAAAGAGACCCTGAATAGCTACAGCAATCTTGAGAAAGAAGAACAAAGTTGGAGGGAATACAGTACCAGATATCAAGTTATACTACAAAGCCACTGTAATCAAAACAGCCTGAGACTGGCACAAGAACAGGCATATAGATGAATGGAACAGAATAGCAACCCCAGAAATAGATCCAAGCCATTATGCTCAATTAATATTTGGCAAAGGAAGCAAGAGCATGCAATGGAGTCAAGATAGTCTCTTCAATAAATGCTGTTGGGAAAATTGGACAGATACATGCAAAAAAATGAAACTAGATCAGCAACTTACATGATCACAAGAATAAACTCAAAATGAATAAAAGGCTTAAATGTAAGTCGTGAAACCATAAAAATCCTAGAAGAAACTGTAGGCAGCAAAATCTCAGATATCTTTCGTAGCAATATGTTTGCTGATACATCTCCTAGGGCAGTGGTCGGCAAACTCATTAGTCAACAGAGCCAAATATCAACAGTATAACGATTGAAATTTCTTTTGAGAGCCAAATTTTTTAAACTTAAACTTCTTCTAACGCCACTTCTTCAAAATAGCCTCACCCAGGCCGTGGTATTTTGTGGAAGAGCCACACTCAAGGGGCCAAAGAGCCGCATGTGGCTCGCGAGCCACAGTTTGCCGACCACGGTCCTAGGGCAAGGGAAGCAAAAGAGAAAATGAACAAATGGGACTATATCAAAGTAAAAAGCTTCTGCACAGCAAAAGAAACCATCAACACAATGAAAAGGGAGCTCACTGTATGGGAGAACATATTTGCCAATGATACATCTGATAAGGGGTTAATATCCAAAATATATAAGTAACTCATGAAACTTGACAGAATCCAATTAAAAAATGGGCAGAGAATGATTTCTGAAGTAAATTGCTTTTGGTTTTGTCACTGAGGAAGTGAAAGGAAAACTAATTACAGTGATTAGACCAAGATAAGGTCAGGGCTCTTGGGGAATCATGGAAATACTAGTCACAGGCTCTCCGACTGCTTAATTAAAAGAATATTTTTGGCTGACTGGAGCCAAGGAGGAGGAATACAGAGCAAGATTGTTCTGGAGATGTGACTCCAGGTGTGCTGAGTGGAACCAACACTGACTGAGGAACCTCCAAGGCCCAGACTTCAATTCATCCTTCCTTTCAGATACACTGGTCTTTTTCTCTCTTTTCATCCCACATCTGCTTCTCTAGCTTTGACATTTTTCTGCCCAATAACGTATTTTCCTACTTTATCCTCTTGCTGGGCTTGCTCACCTTCGCTCCCATCTTAATCCCCATTTTTAAAAAAAGCGGTCGTATGTTGAATTTAAGTGGAGTTTTTTCATTGTGTTTATATACTCTCATGTTTCTCTTATTTAATTTAAAATTAGTTATTATGAACATTTTTAGGAGCTGTACCTAGTGGAAAAATATCTGGCATGATATTAGAATTGTTTAGAGTCCTTGACCTGTCATTTGATAGTAACATAAACTTTTTTTTTCTGTTGTTAATCCTCACCCAGGGATATTTTTTCCATTGATTTTTCTAGAGTGAAAGGGAAGAGGACAGAGAGAAACATTGATGTGAGAGAGACACATGGCTTGGTTGCCTCCTGACACGCCCCAGCTGAGGCTGGGGATCAAGCCTGCAACCAAAGTACGAGGTGTGTACCCTTGACTGGAATAGAGCCGGTGACCCTTCAGTCTGCGGGCCAATACTGTAACCACTGAACCAAACTGGCTAGGGCTAGTTTTTGTTTTTGTTTTTTAAATATGAAATGTTTCATGATTTGGGTGTCATCCTTGGGCAGGGTCTATGCTAATCTTCTTTGTATTGTTCCAATTTTAGTATATGTGCTGCTGAAGCAAGCATGCGGCTAATTTTTTAATTATATAAAATAGGAGTATTATGAACTTTTAAATATTAAAGTAAATAAAACATACATATATATGTTATGAAAGAACATTAAATATATGTGCAAACTATATACAAATGTAAGTTAGTATACTTTCATTTTCTCTCTCAAACTAAAGTTAAAAAATATAAGCTATCTTATTTTTGTTATAACCCTTTGGTGTTTGCTTGTTTTATTTATTATTTTAGTTTGAGATTTATTTGGTCCAATTATTACAAATGGGATAAAGATCCATGTTCTTGAATTACAGTATTATATTTCTATACATCTATTTTTTGCACATTTCTCTGAGAGTAGCAATGCATTAAGCTATCATCATCATTAATTAATATGTTAGCTTGAGTTAATTTATGAAATTAGCCCAAATAGCAATTGGATGCTGGGAGGAATATGACCAAGGATGGTTATGTTTTGAAAACTGAGTCAGGGATGAGATGTTGTCAGGTTCAGTGACCTGGCAAAACTTTGAACAGCCACAGAATAGCCTACATTCAAAGTGCTGTCCAATAATTGGAGAGATAGGTATAAAACTTTGTTCAGCATTGGGTTAGAAAACAAAACACTTAATGCAAGTTTTCCTTATTTTACCTAGTATACTGAAAATGAATCAATTTACAGAGGATGTTTACTTAAACTTATTTGGGCATTAAAACACTTGCCTGAAAATTGACTTCTATGTTATCAAGTGAAAAAAACTTTTACTCTCTGGAATTCTTGGGGAAAAGAAGTATCTTTCTGAATATTTGAATTTTACATGTAGCTGGAGATTAACTCTTCAAATGCAGAGTTAAATAGATTATTTTTGTAAATTACTTTATATTATCTTTATAAAATGATTATATTATTTCTTCCCCTCCACAATAGTATTTTATATATAATAATTTCTACTGATGAATCAAAATTATCATTAGGAAGATCTATTATTGTGATAGTAGCTTAGCAGACAGGTCCTTCCCCTCCCCCCCCAAACTTTAAGGCATAATTGACCAAACAGTTCTTGACTTTGTTCATTCAACTGATGTAACACAATGCCTAGAACCTAGTTATAAATGAATTTTTATTCAGTAGATGAAGCTGTCCTTTGAAAGTCCATAGAACATAAATACTTATAAATACTTCTTGGTTAAATATATAAATGAAAAAGTTAAAATTCAGGACAGTTTAGTATTAAACATTCTACCAATTATGTAGTATTTTTAGGAAGGAGGCAGCATTACTAGCATTATTTACCTACTTACAGAAATATGCTATGTATCTCTTTGGACTGGAGACATGAATAATGAGACCAACTTTCCTTCTCAGTCCTAAAGTACCCATATAAACTAGTGACAGCTTAATAAAATTCCTCCAAACTTCAAAACTCAGTCTAATCACACAGAACCCCACCCTCCTCATCTCCTGCTTCATATGTAGCACTGGTACAGCCCCTTCTAAATTAAGGGTATCTTAAGTGATAGGACTGCGTTTCCCACATCTAATGCCATGTCTATTGGTTGGTTGAATGAATAGATAGAGGAATGAAAATGAGAGATAGAAGCAGAAGTAAGGGAATTGGACCAAAGAAAGATGTCCTGAGGCACAATAATAAGCCATGTTTCTTAGTAAATTGTGTAGAAGATAAATAAGAGTAATAATAGCATCATTTCAGTAAGTGAATAACCTTTCCTGAGCCTCCTTTCAAGAACACAAGTCATTTGACTGTAAAATTTCTGGTGTATGTTTTTATAATAGGAAGGAAATATTACTTTAAGAATGGGCTGCAGCTTTTGCTAGATAACCTAAAAGAATGGAACATTACTTACAGAGAAAAAAAGTGAACTTTTGTTTAGAAGCCACCTAGATGGACTTTTTGTTAGTTGTGAAAGGTGGGGTGGCTAGGCAATGTTTGGACAGAAAAGACTGAAGGAAAAGAGCTTAGATTCCCTTTGCAGAGTAAAGTAACAGAAATTTGATAAATGCCCTCTCTTGAGCTAAGTTTGATAGGAGTAGGAAATCCAAGAGATTTAGAAGGGTTTGGAGTGAGGGAGAGAGAAAGCTCTAAGAACCATGGCAGAGGAAGGGACTTACGGAACAAGATGATCAGGAATGCTAAGGAATCTTTAGTAATAGTGCTTTGTAGGATTCAACTTTTTTTTATATTATTGACAGTATTACAGATGTCCCCCATTCCACCCTACCTTTGCCCCACTCTACCCAACCCCTACCCCACCCCAGGCCTTTACCGCAGTATTGTCTGTGTCCATGGGCTATGCACATATGTATATACTACAGGCCCGGTGCATGAAATTTGTGCACAGGGGAGGGGTCCCCTCAGCCCAGCCTGCACCCTCTCCAATCCGGGACATCCCTCTCACAATCCTGGACCGCTGGCTCCTATTCACTCACCTGCCTGACTGCCTGGTTGCCCCTAACTGCCCCCATCCCCTGCCGGCCTGATCGCCCCTCACTGCCTCTGCGTGCCAGCCTGATCACCCCTAACTGCCCCCCATGCTGGCCTGGTCGCCCCTAACTGCCCCCCTCTGCCGGCCTGGTCGCCCCTAACTGCCCCCCCTTGCTGGCCTGGTCGCCCCCAACTGCCCTCTCCTGCTGGCCTGGTCGCCTCACACAGCCTACTTGTTCAGTTGTTTGGTCATTCCTCACTAACCCCGCTGCCAGCCTGGTCGTAGGCAGCCATCTTGTGAGGGTGTGAGGGGCAATTGCATATTACCTCTTTATTATATAGGAAGTTATTTGGTTAATCTCTCCCAGTCCCGTGCCCTCCCCTCTGAGATCTGTCAGTCTGTTCCATGCCTCCATGCCTCTAGACCTGTCAGTTTATTTTGTTCATTGGATTCCAGTATGTCGGAATTCAATTTGAAGTTGTTTCTGCACTGCGCTATAATTATCCTTAGTTACCCAGCTTAAACCTTTGATAAAAGAACTATTAAGTATATGTTGATTGAAGGAGAAGGGGCGGTTTTCTATACTTGGGATAAACAGGGTGTTGAGAAAATAACTAGTTACAGGAGGCAAGACAAGGAACCAGATTGAGAGAATGTAGGAGTAGGGATTTGCCATAAATTTTTATTTAAGCCTTAAAATTCCTGGCAAAAGAACCACTTCAGCATATTGTTAATGAGGTTTGTGTTTTTTTTTAAAAAAAAGTTGTGGCTGAGATTTCAAGGCTTCTGATTTTGTGGGCTCAGGATCAAACTCAGAACTGTGTTTGGGCACTGTTCAAGACACAGTTTTAGACTCTTTGATGTTTTGAAACACAATGTGATAAGAGATCAAAGGATGGAAATTTATTGCATCTAAGAGTTGATGCATTCATTTTAAAGGCAGGTGTGCCTTGCAAAGCTAGGGTTATACAAAGTCAATTGTTCGGGTTGAATTAGAAAGCAGCTCAAAGAAGAAGAAAACTTTCTACAATGATAATTTAATTTCTAGTAATTATTTCTTGCTACATTAAAAATATCAGCAAAATAAGAACTCCAGAATCAGCTTCTTAATAAGCCATTTTATGGTACTAAGTTTTTGAAAATTTCCATTCCCTAAAGATCTTTTTCTGTTGCCTGGCCCTGATAAAAGTGCTCCTTAACCTTTGGTTTTATTAATGTAAAAATGAGAAATTATGAAGTCTTAAGATTTGACAGTACTTCATGCATTTAACAATTTGAAATGCTTACTATGTGTGTAGGGCATTGATTCTATTTGGTATTGATTCTGTTTTGTTGTTTATATATTTTTTCACCCTGTTCAAGAATTTATAACCTCAGGTGGGGAAATACTTACATCATATTAAATAGAATGTTATGTTATTGTTACCCTACTATTCTTTTAAAACTAATGAATATAAACTTTAGAAGTATCATGTCCTTAAACAGAAGCATAACCTGTTAATTGTTTGCATGCCCCCTGTAAAAATTAAGACAATGACCATTGTAGTTTAACCTTACCATACTTTTTAAGGAAGGTAACCTACCCTAAAGATAAAGCCTGCTCAGGCCCTCTGCTTTCTGGGAAAAGCTCCCTCCCCCACCTACATGGTGATAGTGGGAGCAGCCATCTTGTGCAACATAACACCCAGCCCAACACACAGCTGACTGGCCAAGCAGTGGACAGCAGACAAAAACAGGGCAAAGTATTTCTGCAGGATTCTGGAAGTGGAACTGAGACACAGAACTCTGTCTGTAACCAGGAGGTAAAGACGTTAGTTACAGTTTCTCCATCAGTGGCCAGGTGTCCTACCATATAAACTAAAGAAGTAGAGAATCCAGTCTACAGAAAAGACAGAAGAATGAAAAAAAAAAAAAAAATAGGCAGAGGAATGGTGGGGGTGGGGCTCCCTGATGGAATTCATGTAATACGTAAGTTTAGTTTAACTTAAAAATTTTTGAGAGCAGCTAACTCTGAGCTAGCATGTGCTTGAGTTCTCTGAAACTTTCCCAGTACCTAGAAATTAGCTTTGTAATCAGCTTCTTCACCTACCCCAGCCTCTGGCAACCAGTAATCTATCTTCTGTTCCTGTATTTTTGCCTTTGCAAAATGTATAAATGGAACTATACAGAATGTACCCTTTTGTGTCTATCTTCCTTCACTTAGTATAATGCATTTACCATGTTGTTGTTATGTATAATGTGTTTGTTACTCTTTATTGCCGAGTAGTATCGCATTATATGGATGCACTACAGATCATTTAACCATTCCCCAGTTGAAGGATATTTGGGGAATTTTAAATTTTTAGCAATTATAAGTAAAAGTTATAACTATTTACATGCATTTTTATGTGAATGTAGGTTTTTATTTCACTTGGATAAATACTAGTACCTAGGTGTAGGATTGTTGGGTAGTGTCGAATTTTTTTGTTTTGGCTTTGTTTTTGTTTTTTAAAATTTAGCCATTCTAGTAAGTTTTAGTGTTATCTCATTGACGCTTTAATTTTTATTCCTGTAGTGACTGACGTGGAATATCTTTTCAAGTGTTTACTTGCCACCATATCTCCTCCTTTGTGAAGTATCTATTCAGAGCTTTTGCCCTCCTTTTATTTGGTTGTTGAATTTCAAGAATTCTTTATATAGTCTGTATAAAAGTCAATGGCAGTAATTTGTTGTTGTTGTTAATCCTTACCCGAGGATATTTTTTTCCATTGATTTTTTTTTTTTTTAGAGAGAGTGGAAGGGAGGGGAGAAGGGAAGGAGGGAGAGAGACAGGGAGACACCTCGATTGGTTGCCTCCTGCACTCATCCAGACGGTCGCCGGGGAACAAACCTGAAACCCAGGAATTGAACCCACGACCCTTCTGTCTGCAGGTGGACACTAAGCACTGAACCACGTGGGCCAGGGCAGTGGCAGCAATTTTGAAGCGGATGTTTTTTCCTCCAATTCCTATCCTCTTTTGATCTCTCATTTGCCTTTTCTCACTTCTGTTATCAATCAGTGAGGGATGCTCTTTATCAGCAGTTACTTTTAATTGCTATGACAGCTATTCAGCACTTCTTTCTTCCCTCTTTTTATAATTTTTTATTTGATTCCAGTAGATACTTCCATATATACACCATTCATTCAGCAAATAAGCATTGAGCATCTCATGTCAGGGCTGACCATTTTTGAATTTGCCAGCTAACACAAGTGCTTCTTCAGCTTTGATATCTAATCAGTTACATTATATGTAATCTTAGAATTATTGGCTAATTTCAGACAATTTTGTTCATTTCTAAATGTTGCAGAAGACTGGTTTTGAAATAGTTAAGGTTTTATTCCAGTTATATATAGTATGCTTAGTGGGTATCTACAATGGTTGCACTTAATGTAGAGACCATCATTCATCATCTGTACCTGTTTAAATTTTCTGTATTGCTTTCCATTCTAGTCATTTCCTCTGTTTGGAGAAGCTGTTCCTGTAGCAGAACTTGTATTTGTTATTCACAGGGGTTTTCTTTGACTTTGCATATATTTGCTGATGAACTAGAAGAATGTTTTCCTCTATGTAAAAGTTGGATAGAGTTCTATGGAGCATCATTTCTACTGTTCACTGGAATGCTGTATGGAAATGTTCTTGTGGCATTTCATACTGGGAAGTATGAAAAGCACGCTCTCATGACATTTCAAAGAAGATTAATATTCTGCAGTATTACTGTGGAGTTTAGAAAGACTTGAACAAAACAGATTACTTCTTTCATTTATAATTACCAATATAGCTCTTTTACACAATACTAGTTGTACCGGTTAATAATGTGGATTTTGTAATCAAAGAAAACACGATAATTTCAAGAGAAACATCAAAAGTGCTTTATTCAAAGTAATCTCCATCCCTAGCTACACATGTCCCCCATATTTCAGGTAATTTGTGGATACTGTCCCAATAGAACTTTTCTTGTTTTAAGGCAAACCATTCAGAGACCCAATTTTCCACTTCTTTGTACGTACATTTCATGCTGTTGAAGCAACATTTTACTGATGACTTTTCGGTTTTCCATTTGTCTTTTGTTCAGTTGATGTGGCACCCATTTTCTTTCCTTTAAAATCTTTTTAAAAAAATATATATTTTATTGATTTTTTACAGAGAGGAAGAGAGAGGGATAGAGAGTTAGAAAACATCGATGATAGAGAAACATGGATCAGCTGCCTCTTGCACACCCCCTACTGGGGATGTGCTCGCAACCAAGGTACATGCCCTTGACCAGAATCGAACCTGGGACCTTTCAGTCCGCAGGCCGACGCTCTATCCACTGAGCCAAACCGGTTTCAGCTCTTTCCTTTAAAATCTTTCCCATTGCTTGTAAATGATTGAAAATTGTTTGCTGAGCAACGTTTAATCTTTCTGCAAGTTGTTTTTGAGTTTGACATGCATATTCATCCAATAATGCTTGTAATTGTTGGTCTTCAAGTTTTTTCGGTTGACCTGGACGTTCTTTGTCTTTCACATAGAAATCATCACTTTCAAAGTGTTTAAACCAGCGTTCACAAGTATCTTGAAATGAAGCATATTCACCATAAGCTTCCTGAAGTATAGGATAACTTTTTCTTCAAAATAAAGTAATGAATTAAAACTTCCTGCAAATGCTCTTTTTTTTTGGCATGACATTTGACATTATTAAGCATAAAATTATGATGTTAAAGCCTTCACCAAATTTGACATATGAAGTTTTGAAGCTTGCTGTCAATACAACAAAATAGCATACAGATCAAATCACATATATATCAACATATGTGTAACTCCATCTATTGAAAAAAAATCTGCATTATTAACTGGTACACCTAGTAAATATATTCTTTAATGCCTGTATAAATGAAATTTATGTAGTATGAACATTTATTTTAGTATTTTAAAATCGTGAGAACAACTGATTCTAAAGTATCCTTTTAAATTGAAGACTCACCTCCTAATTTTTCTATTAAAATTTGTATTTTGTATAGTGCTTTTTCATAAAAGAAGATATAATTTGCTTTCTTGTGTACCTGTATCACTTCCTTTAAACCCTTCTTCTTTTCTCCATGGCTTTCTTTCCTTCCTTTCTTCTTTACTCTCTCCTCTCTCTTCTTCCCTCTTTTTTTTATTAGGGGGGTGGGGGCGGGTGCAGTGGGCCACCAAATTACTTTGTTTGAAGGAATGCTACAAATGAAAGAATGTAAGTGGATGATTTGTATAACTTACAGGAAAAGTAAAGGTAACTCCATCATGCAGGTACTGCTTTGGTGACCAGGAAAGTCACCACTGTGGCTGTGGGGAGCCAGCCTAAGGCTTAACTCTCATCACTGTCTCCCAGGGTGTGCTTGTCAAAGAGATACCTTGCCATGCCAGATTCAGGGGCCCTCATCTTTCATAAGTTAGTTATTCCACCCCTCTCTTTGTTTTTCTCTATGAAGTGATGTGAAAGCAATGGATAGTCATTGGTATTTCTTATATTTAATCATTGTCAACATTTTGATGTTCCACTTTATTTTTGCCAGTTAGATATACTATAATTTATTTAAGCATGCCTAATTCTGGATATATTGCTTGCTTCCAACACTTGATTATCATCACTACGATAAAGATCTCTGTGCCTGATACTTTTTTGCTGTACTTAAGAGTGTTATTTAGGACTTCTTTCTCAGCCTAGATTTCTCAATGTGGGATTCTAGGACATCACAGGTATTATTACATTGCTTTACATCCTCACCAACAATGTATGATTGAAATAATTGAATATTACCATTTAAAAAATTACTGGACCAATTTATATTTCCCACCAGCAATGTACGAGGATTCCCTTTTCTCCACATCCTTTTCAACACTTGCTATTTTTTATTTTATTGATGATAGTCATTCTACAGGTGTGAGGTAGAATCTCATTGTGATTTTGACTTGCATTTCCCTTATAACTAATGATGATGTAGAACATCTTTTCATATGTCTGTTGGCCATCTGTATGTTTTCCTTGGAAAAGTGTCTATTTAGATCTTCAGTGCATTTTTAAATTGGATTGTTTGATTTTTTTATTATTGAGTTGTGAATTTCTTATATATTTTGGATATTGTTAGCCCCTTATCAGAGGTATCACTTACAAATATCTTCTCCCACTCAGTTGCTGCTTTTTTGCTTTGTTGATGATTTCTTTTGTGTACAAAAGCTTTACTCAAAAAAAAATTGAAAAAACCTATTTGTAAAGATATATGTACCCCGTGTTCATTACAGCATTATTTTCAATAGCTGAAACAAGGAAACAACCTAGTTGTTTTTCTACTGATGATTGGATAAAGAAGATGGAATACTACTCAGCCATAAAAAAGATGAAATGTTACCATTGGGGCAACATGGATGTATCTTGAGATTATCATGCTAAAAGTGAAATAAATCAGATAGAAAAGGACAAGAACCATATGATTTTACTGAAATGTGGAATATAAAATAAAAAACAACCAAACAAATAAAAACTAAACTCATAAATACAGACAACAGAATTGTGGTTATCAGAGGGGAAGGGGAATGGAGGGAGGATGAATAGGGTAAAGGGGGTGACAGAAGGAGAGTAGACGTCATGTAGTGAGCCACAATATTGTATTATAATGTTGCACACCTAAAATTTATGTAATGATATTAACCAGTATTAACCCCCGCCCCCCAACAAATGTAATTTTTAAAAAATTACTGGGACTCTGAGCCAAATGACAACTTAGGAGGCTCCTGAATTTCCCTACTCCTGGGGAAGCACAGAATGTACAGTTACATATGGAAGAATTCCCTCTGAGAGAAGTTTAGAAACTAGGTGAGTGACTCCTACTTGTTAGGTAACTGAGAAAGTATCTACATCAAAATGGGTAGGAAATGCTGAGACACACTCTCACCATAAACCTCAGCCCTGGCACAGCACCATACAATTGGGAGGGAACCCTCAACTCCTAGGTTCTCCCTAAGAAGGAAAGGGTTTGAATCACACATCTAGTCCCCCAACTTTCCAAGCTGCCAACTGAGAAAGGGGCACCCAAATTACCTATCTGTGAATCTAGTTGCTGGCTGTGATTCTCCCAAGAGCCCAAAAGAGGTAGTGGGTACTTCCCCTGCTTTCTTTTTTCAGCTTGTTCCAACAAGAAAACCAAGTTGCCAGTATCTTCCTGGAAAGAGCTTGAATACACATCTTGTGCCCCAGCTTTTATGGCTGCCACTCGAGGGACAGATCCCCAAATAAACTAGCCCTGATAGATAATGGAGCTTGCATTCATGAGTCTCACAGGACTATAATAAACAAGGAAGCACTTTTTAAATGGGCATAGGAACACCCCTCATGGCTATTACACCCAGGCTTAGTGCAGAAGAAATAGGCCCAGTTTCTCTGTGGAAGCGATTTGAGTGCAGCCTTTCCCAGCTGCTGTCCAAGGATTCAACTTTTAATCAGTCTGCAATCAAGATACTGTCTGCAATCCTTCCCTTTGGGACACCGACAAGTCTTGGCATACCCTTAACTACTGGGAGCCACTAAGAACAACGATGGTGGGTTAGACAGTTACAAATGTTTGACAGGCACAAGGAACTTAGGACAGGCTGATTGACAGGGTTCATCTCTTACACGAGATCATTCTGTCCAGAGTGGGAGAGATGGCTGTTCTACCTAATGCAGGCATCCTCAAACTATGGCCCGCGGGCCACATGTGGGTGTTTTTGCCGTTTTTTTTTTTGTTTTTTTTTTTACTTCAAAATAAGATATGTGCAGTGTGCATAGGAATTTGTTCATAGTTTTTTTTAAACTATAGTCCGGCCCTCCAACAGTCTGAGGCACAGTGAACTGGCCCCCTGTTTAAAAAGTTTGAGGACCCCTGACCTAATGTGTGGAAGCCAACACAGAGAATTAAGGAAAATGAAGAAACAAAGGGAAATCTTAGAAACAAAAGAATAAGACAAATCTCTAAAAACCAAGCTTAATGAAATAGAGATCAGTGGTTTACTTCATAGAGAGTTCAAAATAATAGTCATAAAACTGCTCACTAGGTCAAGAGAGCAATTCGTGAACAAAGTGAGAATAACAGAGGGACAGAAAATATTAAAAAATACAGAAATCACAGAGCTGAAGAATACAATAACTGTGCTGAAAAATTCAACCGAGAGCTTCTACAACAGACTAGATAAAATGGAAGTAAGGATCAGTAAACTTGAAAACACTGTAGTACAATTCATGGATCAAAGGAGCAAAAAGAATTTTAAAAAGAGTGAAGATAGCTTTAGAGACTTAAAGGACATCATTATGTGCACTGATATATGCATTGTAGGGGTCCCTAATGAAAAGAGAAAGGGGAAGAAAGCTTTTTCAAATAAATAATGACTGAAAATTTTTTTAACCTGGGGAAAGAAACAGACATGCAGGTTCAGGAAGCACAAATTTTTACAAATAAGATGGATCCAAAGGAGGCAACCGGGCTGATCAGGGGAAGGCACCAGCGCCATCACCCTGCTGCTGCAGCCACTGCCAACCACTGCAGCCGCCAAGGTGTTTTCATCAACATGGATTCCAGTCCATTCACCATGAAAAAATGACAACTTTCTTTAGGCATTTTCAAGATGTGTCTTTCATAGGATATGACATTTCTTTCTTTCTTCTTTTTTTTATCCTCACCTGAGGATATGTTTCCATTGATTTTTAGAGAATGTGGAAGAGAGAGGGAGAGACAGAGAGAAACATCAATGTGAGAGGGACACTTTGATTGGTTGCCTCCTGCATGAGCCCTGACCTGGGCCTCGGCCAGGGAAGAACCTGTAACCTAGGTACATGCCCTTGATCAGAATTGAACCCGGACCCTGTGGTTGGCAGGCCGAGGCTCTATCCACTGAGCCAAACCGGCTAGGGCAGGATATGACATTTCTTAGCCCTCCAGCAGCGGACCTTCGTTTTATCCTCCAGGAGTGTGGTGGAAAAACCCTAGATCACCTTCTTGGATTTTTAAAACCCAAGTTACTAAGAACACTGCAAGTGGCAGTGTACAGGGAGCTTAGCCAATGAGCAGTCAGAGAAGGTGTTTATGCTTGAACTGGTTTGGCTCAGTGGATAGAGCATCGGCCTGCAGACTGAAGGGTCCCAGGTTTGATTCCTGTTTAGGGCATGTACCTTGGTTGGGGGCACATCCCCAGTGGGGAGTGCAGGAGGCAGCTGATCAATGTTTCTCTCTCATCGATATTTCCAACTGTCTATCCCTCTCCCCTCTTCTCTGTAAAAGAAATCAATAAAATATATTTAAAAAAAGAAAAGGTGTTTCCTCTGCAGTTCATGTGCAGAGGACCCCCTGCATTGTGTCCACTGGGCTAGGGGCATGTCCCCGCCACCCAGGGGACATGCCCCCGAGGCTGGCAGCCAGCCCCACGTTGTGGGCGCCGGGCTGGGGGAAGTGAACCCAGGCTGCTGCTTGGTGCCAGCGCATGCGCAAGGGGCCATGGGGTGGGAACATCTGCTTGGCGCCTGCACCCGTAGGCCCGGAGTGGTGGGGGCATTCTGGGACCCCGGCTGCTCAGGGCCTATGCATGGGCCTACAGGCTAGGAGCGGCCTGGGTCCTGAGGATGTTCCCAGGACCCAGGCTGCTCAGCACCTGCGTATGCAAATTAACTGCCATCTTTGTCAGGTTAATTTGCATACTCACTCCTGATTGGCTGGTGAGTGTAGAGGAGATATGGTCAATTTACATGTTTCTCTTTTAATATATAGGACTAGTAGCCCTGTGCACAAATCCGTGCGCCATTAGCTCTCTGCGGGGCCTGGCCGCTCTGTGCCTGTTGCCCAGAGGCTCTCTGTGGCCCATCTGCGCCCTGGCCTGGCCAGAGGCCCATCTGCGGCTGGGAAATGCAAACAACTTCCCTCCCTGTTCTCAGGAACTCTGATAAAGGGCTTCCTTCCTCTTTCTTGGCTGGCTTTCACCCCTGTGCCTCCACCATCAGCCCCTCCTGTCACTCTATCCTCCACCTCCTCCACCTTCTGGCTGCCCAGGCTTGACCTTGTCCGGAAGTCAGGGGCCACTCGACTCTGCTCAGCTCACCGGTTCCTTCTCTTCTTACACAAGCGTTCCACCCCCTGGCCTGGCCAGAGGCCCATCCGCAGCCCGGAGCATAACGCTTGCCTTGTCGCCGCGGTGACAAAGCAAACATTCTGCCAGGCCGCTCACACTGCCTGCTCTCAGTGGCTGCCACCGCCCCCCCCGGGACTGGGGGACTTCGGTGGGGCTGAGAGGACTGGGCACCACCATCTTGTGGCTATGGGCACCACCATCTTTGTGACAGAGTGATGGTTAATTTGCATATTACCCTTTTATTAGATTATCAAAAAGATAATGTACACAAAGTGCTAAAAGAAAAGAACTTCAAATAAAATACTATACCTGACAAATTTGTTGTTCAGAACAAAATGAAAGATAAATTATTTCCTAAACCAACAAAAGCTGAAGATGTCTATCACCACTAAATTGTCCTTATAAGAAATGTTAAAGGCAATTCTTCAGGCTGAAATGAAAGTATGCTAATTAGTAATAAAACATGAAAGTATAAAACTTAATGGTAAAGGTAACTTATAGTTAAAGATAGAATAATACTGTAATGGTGGTGGTTAAATTACTTATAATTCTAGTATAAAGTTTTAAGGGAAAAGTATTAAAAATAACTACAATTACAATAGTTTGTTAAAGCATACATAATTTAAAAGATGTGAAGTGACATCATAACATAAAATGTTGGACAGGGGTATGTAAAATGTAAAGGTTTATATGCATTCAAAGTTAAGTTGTTATCAGCTTAAATTACTCTTATAAATATAACATATTTTCTGTAATCTTCATGGTAATCATAAAGCAAAAACCCATTGTAGAAAAACAGAGAAAGAGAAAGGAGTTGAAGCATAGCACTGTAAAAATAATTAAATCACAAGGGAAGAGAGGAAGAAAGAAACTATAAAACAGCCAGAAAACAATTAAGAAAATGGCAGTAATAATTCCATACCTTTCAGTAATTGCTTTAAATATAAATGGACTAACTTCTTGAATCAAAAGACACAGAGTGGCTGAATGGATAACAAAACAAGACCTAATTATATTCTGCTTAGAAGAGAATCACTTCAGCTTTAAGGATATACATGGGCTGAATGTGAAGGGATGGGAAAAAATATTCCATGCAAATGAATTCTAAAAGAATGCAGGAGTATAATAGACGACATAGACATTAAGCCAAAAACTGTAACAAGAGACAAAGAAGGTCTTTATATAATCAGTTATGTGCTTCATAACCATATTTCGGTCAACGATGGACTGCGTATGAGGTGGTGGTCCCATAATATTATCATGGAGCTGAAAAATTCCTATCTCCTAGTGACATGGTAGCTGTCATACTGTTCTAGTGCAATGCATTACTCATATGTTTATGATGATGATGGTGTAAACAAACCTACTGCACTGCCACTTGCATACTAGTAAAAGTATAGCACATATCATTACAGTTGTAGATTATACCATCTAGGTTTATGTAAGTACACTCTCTGATGTTTGCACAATGATGAAATCACCTAATGATACATTTCTCAGACCATATGCCCATTGTTAAGTATCACATGACTGAAATGGGGACAGTTATTCAAGTTGCTATAACAATTATAAATATTCAGCCAACATTGGAGCACCTAAATATATAAAACAATTATTAACACATCTGAAGGGAGAAATAGGCAACAATGAAATAATCCTAGGGGACTTTAATACCCCACTTTCTTTTTTATTAATAAAAAAATGGGCAACGGACCTAAATAGATACTTTTCGAAAGGAGACATACAGAAGGCCAAGAGACATATAAAAACATGCTCGAAGTCACTAATATCCCACTTTCAACAATGGCTAGATGATCCAGACAGAAAACTAGTAAGAAAACATTGGACTTACACTTCATGTTAGATCAGATGGACCTAACAAACATAGACAGAACATTCCATTCAACAACAGCAGAATGCACATTCTTCTCAAGTGCACACAGAATGTTCTCCAGAATAGGTCATATGTTTGGCCACAAAACAAGTGATAATAAATTTAAGATGATTGAAATCATATCAAGCATCTTTTCTAACCACAATGGTATGAACTAGAAATCAATTACAAGAGAAAAATTTCAAATATGTAGAGATTAAACCTTATGCTCCTGAACAAATAATTAGCCAAGAAGAAATCAAAAGAGTAATAGAAAATGTGAGACAAATGAAAATGGAAACACAACTTACCAATTTTCTGAGATGCATTAAAAACACTTCTAAGAGGGGAGTTTATAGCAATAAATGTCCACATTAAGAAAAAATATCTAAAATAACCTAACTTTTCACCTCAAAGAACTAGATAAAGAACAAATTAATCTCATGTTATTAGAAGGAAGGAACAAAGATCAACAGAAACAAATAAAATAGAGACTAGAAAGAGAATAGAAAAGATCAATGAAATTAAGCTGTTTTTTTGAAAACATAAAATTAATAAACCTTTAGCTAGATTGAGGAAAAAAGAGAAAACTCAAGTATAATAAAAAATGAAAGTGGAGACATACCAACTGTAATACAGAAATACTAAGGATCATAAGAAACTCCTATGAACAATTATGCACCAACAAATTGAACTGAGAAGTGGGTACATTCCTAGAAACATACAAGCTACCAAGATTGAATTATGAAGAAATAGAAAATCTGGACAGACCAATAATGAGCAAGGATATTGAATTAAAAATAAAAAAATCTTCCAACATAAAAAAGCACAGGACCAGATGGTTTTACAAGTTAATTTTGCCAAACATTTAAAAAATATGTTCTTATTTATTTTTGGAGAGAGAGGAAGAGAAAAGGAAAGAGAAATATCAATGAGAGAAACATTTATTGGCTGCGTATTAGGGATCTAGCCCACAACCCAGGCCTGTTTCTGAACAGGAATTGAACCAGTGACCTCTTGGTACATGGGACAACAC
Organism: Eptesicus fuscus; assembly: GCF_027574615.1. Classification (NCBI taxonomy): domain Eukaryota; kingdom Metazoa; phylum Chordata; class Mammalia; order Chiroptera; family Vespertilionidae; genus Eptesicus; species Eptesicus fuscus. The sequence goes on from NC_072480.1 coordinate 15,827,947, forward strand.
TTACCGAGTTATACCTTCTCAAACTGTTCTAAAAACAGAAGAAACATTTCCAAACTATTTTTATGAGGCCAGTATTACTCTGATACCAAAGCCAGACAGACACTGTAAGAATAGAAAATTATAGGCCAAATTTCTGTTTTTTTCTTTTTCTTTTTTTAATCCTCATCTGAAGATATTTTTCCACTAGAAGCCCGGTGCACGAATTCGTGCACGGGTGGGGTCCCTTGGCCTGGCCAGCGATCGGGGTTGATCGGGGCCGTCTCGCCCAGTCCCAATAGGGGCTGATCAGGGCCGGCTGGCCAGTGGGGAGGGACAGAGGGAGGTTGGCTGGCCGGCAGGGGGGAGGGACCATGGGAGGTTGGCCGGCTGTGGGAGGTTGGCTGTGGGAGCACACTGACCACCAGGGGGCAGCTCCTGCGATGAGTGTCTTCCCCCTGGTGGTCAGTGCACATCATAGCGATCGGTCAATTGGTCAACCGGTCGTAATGGTCGCTTTGGCTTTTATATATACACTAGTGGCCTGGTGCACAAAATTTGTGCACTTGCGGGGGGAGGGGATCCCCCATCCTGGCATGTGGCCTGTCACAGTGCAGGAGCCCTGCAATCCATCGCCCCAAAGAGGTAGGCCCCGCCCACCCATCCGGGGCTTCTTAATGGATTGCCCCAAAGAGGTAAGCTGGAGCCGGGGGTCCTGCCTCTGCACCACATGGAGCTGTGGGACCCCACCCCAGGCCTCACCACACTGAGCTGAGGGCGCCCACCCCCAGGCCTCCGAAACTCAGCAGAGGTGCGCAGAGGCCTCTGCCAGGCCCCAGGCCTCCTGGTGATGGATTGTGACAGTGTGATGCAAGTCCCTGATGCTGCAAGTGTCCGCCCACCTGCACCTGCTGTGCATGCAGCCTGCTGATCGGTCGTTATGCATGAGGGCATCCCGACCATTTGCATATTATCCTTTTATTGGTATAGATAGATTGATTTTCAGACAGAGTGGAAGGGAGGGAGAAAGGGAAGGGGAGAGAGAGTGTGAGAGAGAAACATTGCTGTAAGAGAGACGCATGGATTGGTTGCCCCCTGCATATGCACTGACTGGGCCTGGGATCAAATCTTTAAGATCAGATACAAGACAAGGATGCCCATTCTTCATTCTTGCCACTTGTATTCATCTGAAAGTCCTAGCCAGAGCAGTTAGTAAAAATAACTAACTAATTAGTTAATTAATGGCATCCAAATAAAAAAGAAGTCTCTATTTGCAGATGACACAATATTATATACAGAAAACCCTAAAGATTGCACCAAAAGATTATTAGAACTTATAAACAAATTTAGGAGGGTTGGAGGTATAAAATCAATATACAGAAATCTGTTGCACTAACAAAAAATTATCAGAAAAAATTCAGATACAGTCCCATTTTTAATAACAATAAGAAGAAATATTTAGGAGTAAATTTAACCATGGAGGTGAAAGATTTATACACTGAAAACTATCAAACATTAATGAAAAATTGAAGAAAACACAATTAAGTGGAAAATACTTTGTGTTCATGGATTGGAAGAATTAATAATGTTAAAAGATCAATATTACTCTGAGTTCTACAGATTCAATGCAATTATTATCAAAAATTTTCACAGAAATAGGAAAAAAATCCTAAATTCATATGGAACCACAAACGATTCCAAATAGCCAATACAATCTTGAAAAAAAAAAAAAGAACAAAGCTGGACACATCACACTTCCTGATTTCTAACTATATTACAAAGCTACAGTAGTGAAGTACAGGCATAAAAATAGATACATAGATCACTAAAACAGAATATAAACCCAGAAATAAACTCATGCATATATGATTAATTAATTTTCAATAAAGGAGCCAAAAATATACAGTGGGGGAAGAATAGTGGTGTTGGGGAAATTGGATATCGATATCTACATGCTAAAGAATTAAAATGGACTCCTATTTTGCATTGTACACAAAAATCAACTCAGATTGGATTAAGACTTGAATATATGACCTGAAACCATAAAAGTCCTCGAAGAAAACATAATGGATAAGCTCTTACTCTTGAGAATACCTATAGCTCAAGGGAATCGAAGGGGGAGGGTGCCTTCTTTTCCAGTGTGAATATTGCTGGGTTCAGCTCCCATCCTGATTCTACCCTGCCCCTTAGTCATCATAGAAATGCAAATCAAAACCACAATGAGATGTAACCTCACACCTATTAGGATGTCTATTATCATAAAGAAAAGATGTAACAAATGCTGGGAGAGTGTGGAGAAATGAGAATTCTTGTATACTGTTAACCTTATTAATAATTGGCTCAGCCTGGCTGGCATGGCTCAGTGATTGAGCCTAGACCTATGAACCAGGAGCTCACAGTTTGATTCCGGATCAGGGCACATGCCTGGGTTGTAGGCTCAATCCCCAGTGTGGGGCGAGAAGGAGGCAGCTTATCAATGATTCTCTCTCATCATTGATGTTTCTATATTTTTCTCCCTTATCCCTTCCTCTCTGAAATCATTAAAAATGTATTTTTAAAAATATTGGCTCAAATGGATCACAGACGTAAATGTAAAACATAAAACTATAACACCTTTTTTAAAAATCAAGGAAAAACTTCAGGATATAGAGTTAGGCAAAGAATTATTAAACTTGACACTAAAAGTATAATCTATAAAACAAAAATTGATAAATTGGATTCTATCAAAATTCAAAACTTTTTCTCTGCAAAAGATCCTTTTAATAGGATGAAAAGTCAAGCTACAGACTGGGGAAAAAATACTTTAAACCACATATGTGATAAAAAAAAAAAACCACTAGAATCTAGAGTATGTTAAAAATCCTCAAAACTTAATAGTATATAAAAAAGAAACAATACAATTAGAAATGGGCAAAAGACATAAAGAGACATTGCATCAAAGAGGAATATGTACAGATAAGCTATACATGCTGTTCCCTAGCCATTACAGAAATGCAAGTTGAGACCAAAATGAGAAATTACTACATACTTATCAGAACAGCTAAAATAAAAACTAATGACACCACCAAATGCTGGCAAGGATGCATAAAAACCACATTGCTGATGGAAATTAAAATGGTATAACCAGTCTGGAAAACAATTTGTCAATTTCTTTAAAAACTAAACATGCAACTGCCATAGAAGCAATTACACTCTGGTATTTATTACAGAGAAATGAAACCTGCTTATGAATGTTTACAGCAACTTGGTTTTTGTTTTTCCATTGATTTGTAGAGAGACTGGAAGGGAGGGAGGGGGACAAAGAGAGAGAGAGCGTGAGAGAAACATCGGTATGAGAGAGACACATCCATGGGTTGCCTCCTGCATATGCCCAGAAGAATTTAGTTATGTCTAAAGACTACTATTTTATAGTCTTCTGTGCCATTTCATTTACTGCTGTGAGAAATTGACTTCTAATTGTCTGAATTTCCCACAGTGCAAACCCTGTGGAAAGGAGCTACATCTATTTTGTAGGCTCTGTGTTGAATGTTTGAAAGCACAACTGACTAAAGAGAAAATTAATGGTTTCACACTGTGAAGGACAGTGCTATTTGTATGTGAATGTATATAAACAACCTTTGAGATATAATTCACAAGTCATACAGTTCACCCATTTCAAGTATATGATATAATGGTTGGTTATTTCTTTAACAGGGCAAAAAGGATGTGACCCAGATATTTAACAACATCTTGAGAAGACAGATAGGCACTCGATGTCCTACTGTGGAGTACATTAGTGCTCATCCACATATCCTGTTTATGCTCCTCAAAGGGTAGGTACATGGTTTCCTTCAAAGTAGGTTTGAGTTTGGAATAGTTGTTAAAAGTAGAACTTACATGCATATATGCATAGCCCATGGACAGATAATAGTGCGGGGAAGGCCTGGGGAGGAGGGGGGAGCAGGGTGGAGTCAGTCAATGGGGGATAAAGGGGAACATCTGTAATACTTTCATCAATAAAGATAATTTTTTTATATTTTATTGATTTTTTGTAGAGAGGAAGAGAGAGGGATAGAGAGTTAGAAACATCGATGAGAGAGAAACATCAATCTGCTGCCTCCTGCACATCCCTTACTGGGGATGTGCCCGCAACCAAGGTACATACCCTTGAAGGGAATCGAACCTGGGACCCTTCAGTCTGCAGGCCGACACTCTATCCACTGAGCCAAACCAGTTAGGGCAAGATAACATTTTTAAAAAGTATATAGCATTAGCCTCATTTTGAGATATGATGGGTTCTCTTTTGGAATAACAGTAAAGGTATTTGCCATGGTTGAGGTCAGCCTTCCAAATCAGCATCACCATAATTACTTAGACCACAGCAAAATCCTTTCTTTACATCTTTATATTCATTTTTTCAATGTTAAATTTATTGGGTGACATAGGTTAATAAAATTATATGTTTCAAGTGTACTATTTTATATTACATCATCTGTATGTTACATTCTGTGTTTACCACTCAAAGTCAAAACTCTTCCTGTCGCCATATTTTGACCCCCATACCTTTACTACCTCCTTCCTCCCCACTTTCCCCTCTGGTAACCACCATACTGTTGTCTGTCTGTGAGTTTTTGTTTACTTGTCTTATTTGTTCATTTGTTGTTTTCAGTTTTATATCCTACATGAGTAAAATCATATGATTCTTGACTTTTTCCATCTGACATATTTTGCTTAGCATGATATCCTTAAGATCCATCTATGTAGTTGCAAATGGCAGTATTTCATCTTTTCTTATGGCTCAATAGTATTCCATATCTTCTTTATCCACTCCTCTATCGAAGAACACTTCAGTTGTTTCCATGTCTTGGCCACTGTGAATAATGCTGCAATGAACATAGAGGTACATATATCTTTACAAATAAATGTTTTCAAATTGTTTTCAAATTGTTTTCAAAAATTGTTTTCAAATTGTTTTCAAATTGTTTTCAAAATGTTTTCAGGTAGATACCCAGGAGAGGGATTGCTGGGTCACATGGCAACCCTATTCTTAATTTTTTGAAGAACCTATTCAGGATGTCCTAGCCAGAACAATCAGGCAACAGAAAGAAATAAAAGACATAAAAAAAAAAAGCAAACACCCAAATTAGGAATGAAGAAGTGAAATTGTCACTTTTGGTGGAAGACAGGATTCTTTATATAGAAAACCCTCAAGACTCAATTTAAAAAACAATTACAAACATTAAACAAATATAGTAAATTTGCAGGATACAAAATCAATGAACAAAAATCCACTCCATTTCTCTATATAACAATGAAATTTTAGAAAAAGAAGTAAAAAAAAATTCCTTTTGCAATTGCAACAAAAATAACAAAATACCTAGGAATACTAGTAAACTTAACAAAAGATATGAAGGACCTGTACACTGAAAACTATATTATTAAGATAAATTGAATAAAACAAAGAAATGGAAAGATATTCTGTGTTCATAGATTGGATGAATCAACATAGTTAAAGTGACCATATTACCCAAAGCAACATACAGATTTAATGCAACCCCCATCAAACTCCCAATAGCATTTTTTCTTTTTTTATAAATTTAGCTTTATTGTTAAAAATATTACATATGTCCCCCTTTTATATTTCTAAATAAAGTTCCTCTGTTTACTGCTTCTCTTTCTTCCACTTATCTGTTACCTCTTATCTCTTCCTTATTATATTACTAGAGGCCCAGTGCACGAATTCATGCACGGGTGGGGTCGGGCTAGGCTGTGGGGAGAGGCTGTGGGTGGTTGGCCAGCTGGCCCCACCCCAGATTAGGGTGAGGGGGCTGAATAGAGGTGGGGTGGGCCGGGGAAGGGGCCGCGGTCGGTTGGCAGGCCAGCCCTGCCCCCTGGTCAAACTCTGGGTTAAACTCCCAGATGTACTCCCGGTAGAGGGGACAATTTGCATATTAGCCTTTTATTATACAGGATTGCTTGTGCTTCCCAATCTTCCCTTTTTCTAGCTGCCCAGTTACTTTTTCCTTGCTTGCATGAGACCAAATCCTCTAACCCTAAACCCTAACACTCATTTACACACACACACACATACACACACACACACACACACTCACTCACTTCTTCCAATGGCTAGCATCTGCCAAGATGATGCTTCCACGTGGGGATACAGTAAATATTACTGTATGCATATGGGACCATAGCAGAGTAAAAAAAAAAGAAAGTCTAGCTAGATAATAGAATTCCTGAATTTTTAAAGTATATATACTCATTTATAAATATTTCTTGAGCATTTTTACTCTTAACTCCTAAAGACCAGAGATTTGGGTGTAGCAAGGTTGGGGACAGCAGGCTACCTTCTTTCCTATCTTTCTACTTTACCTTCTCAAGCTTATATATTATGCTATTTCAAAACTACTAGGTGTACCAGTTAATAATAGTGGATTTTGTAGTCAAAGAAAACATGATAATTTCAAGAGAAACATCAAAAGTGCTTTATTCAAAGTAAAGTCCATCGCTAGCTACACATTTCCCCATCTTTCAGGTAATTTGTGGATACCGTCCCAATAGAACTTTTCTTCTTTTGAGGCAAACCATTCAGAGACCCAATTTTCCACTTCTTTGTATGTTTTGAAGTGCTGCTCAGAAAGTGTGTGTGCCATTGATCAGAACAAGTGGTAATCTGAAGGAGCAAGGTCCGGTGAATACAGCGGGTGGGTTAATACTTCCCAGGCAAGATCTTTTAACTTGTCTTTAACTGGTTTTGAAGTGTGTGATGATGTGTCATCATGAAACAAATTTACTTTGCCGTGTTTGGTCGTTTCACGATCAAAGCGTGGTTCAAATTGATTATTTGTTAATGGTAGTGATCAGTATTAACGGTTTCACCTGGTTTTAGAAGCTCATAATACACCACACCTTCCTGATCCCACCAAATGCAGAGCACTGTCTTTTTTTCTGAAGCGATTTGGCCTTGCAGTTGATGGTTGACCTGGATCAACCCATGATTTTGTGCATTTGGGATTCTCAAAATAAATCCACTTTTCATCGCCAGTCACAATTCAATGCAAAAAAGACTTTCGTGCTGTTGAAGCAACATTTTACTGACGACTTTTTGGTTTTCCATTTATCTTTTTTTCAGTTGATGTGGCACCCATTTTCCTTCCTTTAAAATCTTTCCCATTGCTTATAAATGATCGAAAATTGTTTGCTGAGCTACGTTTAATCTTTCTGCAAGTTGTTTTTGAGTTTGACACGCATCTTCATCCAATAATGCTTGTAATTGTTGGTCTTCAAACTTTTTTGGTTGAACTGGACGTCTTTGTCTTTCACATCAAAATCATCACTTTTAAAGCATTTAAACCAGCATTACAAGTATCTTGAGATGGAGCATGTTCACCATAAACTTTCCGAAGTATACGATAACTTTTAGCGGCACTTTTCTTCAAAATAAAGTAATGAATTAAAACTTCCTGCAAATGCTCTTTTTTTGGCACGAAATTTAACATTTTTAAGTGTAAAAACATCTATGATGTTAACAACTTCAGCAAATTTGACATATGAAGTTTTGGAGCTTGTTGTCAATACATCGAAATAGCATACATATCAAATCGCATATATATCAACATATGTGTAACTCCATCTATTGAAAAAATCCGCATTATTAACCAGTACACCTGGTAGTCCATCTCATCTGTGTTCATTTTCCAATTGTGTACATTTCCCTATTGCGTACATTTTTAAGCATCAAAGTAATACATAACACATAGTTTAAAAATCAAATATATCATCAAATAGCAGCTCTTTGCTTCTTCCTTCTCCATTTCTCAATCCCATTGCCCCCCAAAAACACACTTTTATCTTTTTCATTTGTTCATCTCTTATTTACCTCTATATTTTAGATCATGGACCTATACTAACCTTTTGATTTATCAATTTTTAAAACGATCTTTTGACTTTCTCATAGGCTAAATCAGTGATGGGCAACCTTTTGAGCTTGGTGTGTCAAACTTCGCCAAAAAACTGAGCATAACTCTGGTAGTGTGTCACTTTGAGGAAAAAACATTATTTCGCGATATTTATAGTTTAAATAACATAAAAGTATAATTGTAATATATAATTGTATTTAATAAACCAAAAACTAAATATTTAACTTACCTGCTTAGTGACTTCTTTGTTCATCCATCAGTCAGTTTCTTTTGTTGGTCTTGATATTATTTAGCTTTGTGGGGTGCCGTGAACTAAGATAAGTGAGGGGGAGGGGGAATTCTTTAACTAACCTGCCTATTAGTGACTTTTTTGTTGCTGAATTTCATTGGCTAAATCTTCAATTGAAGGTTGGTATTTTGTACAGTTCAGGCCCAAGCAAGCGCTACTAACTTCATCTGTCAATCTGTTTCTTTTGTTGGTTTTGATATTATTTAACACTGAGAATAAGGCCTCACAAAAGTATGTAGAGGGAAAAATTGTGAGTAAAGCCATTGCTATATTTTTCAGGGTGCTAAAAGTGTCTGGTAGTCGGTTCTAGGCACTCCAAATTTCCTGTTCATAGTGGCACTCCTCTTGATTCTCCAAGCGGCACCTTTCCAGATTCTCAAGCTTTGACCTCAAGTCGACAAACACCTGAGCCCAGATACTGTCTTGAAATTCTGCAAGTTGCATCTCCAAATCATCAATTTGCATCCATTGGAAACCATTTAATTCCAAACTACTGTAGACTACTACATCAGGATACTTAATTATTTTCATGGTCTGTTCTAGACTTCTAAATTGACTAAATCTATCACTAAACTGGTCAAGTAACAAGTCTAAAACATGCTGGTACTTCATATGCAAGAGTTCCATTTCATTTTGTACAGCTGCACTGGCCTTCTCAAAATACTTTGTTACTCGAGGAAAATACTTATAAGTTTTAGTTTCTACATCTCGCTTGAAAATTTTAACTTTACTTTCAAAAGCTTTTATGTATCCAAACATAACGTCAATACTTTTGCCAAAACCTTGTAACTTTAAGTTCAGTTCATTAATATGAACAGAGAGATCTGTAAAAAACATCAGGGTGTTGACCCACTTATCATCATTAAGCTGAGGAAAGTTTCCCAGATCCTTATCGTCAAGAAATACCTTAATTTATTCAAAGCACTCCACAAAGCGCTCAAGAACTTTGCCTCGGCTCAGCCATCTTACATTATTGTACATCAGCAGTCCACTGTAGGTAGAATCAACCTCCAGTAAAAGTGCTGAAAATTCTTGCTTGTGAAGGGGGCGAGCAGCTATTAAATTAACTATTTTTGTAACAACTGACATTAAGTCGTTTAAGTTGGTGAATCCTGCCTTGGCACATAAAGCCTCCTGATGGATAATACAATGAAAAGGCACAATCGGATGTCCAATAGCTTCTGTAAACAATTTGACAAATCCGACTTTTTTCCCCACCATATTTGGTGCCCCATCTGTCGTCACTGACACAACTTTAGAGATATCAATGCTTAGATCACGAAATGTTTGTATAACAACCTTACATATTTCGCTTCCTGATTTACTTGTTGACACTGATACTAACTTTATCAACTCTTCTCTCATTGAGAGACCATCAGAATATCGACCAATAATGGCCAACTGAGCATGTGATGTGACATCAGTAGTTTCATCAAGAGAGATCAAAAAATATTTACACTTCCTTATGTCTCTCTTTAATTGATGTTGTACGTTTGTGTTCAGTCTCATTATTCGGTCTTTTATGATATTTCTACTGAGTGGTAACTCAGATATTACCTTAATAATTGCATCTTTATTCTGCATATTGTGAAATAGAACTGGTGCACATCTTGGGAGAGTTTCTTTAATAAATTCTCCCTCACTGAGCGCTTTTCCATGCTGAGCTATAGAGTGAGCAATGCTCAAACTTGCAGATGTTAAATTTGTAGAGCCTTTCATAAATTTAAGGATGGAATTAGATAGGCTCTTATAAAGGTGTAGCTGCCTAGAAATGTATTCCTTCCTTTCATCCTCACTTTTTTCCAAGAGCTGGGAATGATTAGTTTCAAAATGTCTATTTATATTCCACGTTCTGCTTATTACTGTTTCAGTACATAGAATGCAAAATGATCTGCCATTTTTTTCTACAAAGCCATACATCTCAGTCCATGTCTCTTGAAAGGGTCGGCCACTGCTACTCCACTTCCTTTACTTAACCTTAGTTGTTTATTTTTTGGGTTCTCCATCAGGGGGGCAGTGACAGAAGATAGAATTGTAGATAACTTGTTAGGCCTGCAGGCAATTAGGGGTTAACTAGCCTAACTAACCACAAAATGGTGCATATAACTGTCTTTTAGGAAAGGGCAGGGTTAATTAGCAGAAATAGGGGTTAATAAGGATGCACAACAGTAATAGTGGTGAAATGGAGTCTGCACTATGGAGCAAGATGGTGTTCCTTATGTGAATTAAAATGGCTGCCGCTATTTCTAATGGCGAGAAACAGCACCCATAGCACGCCACAAACCCTCGCCTCTCCCAGCCTCCCCCTCACTTATCTCAGTAATGATGGATTAGAAATCCATGACACCCCAGAACAGTAGATAATAGTTGCTGTGGTTAACTGTTATTTGGTTACTGGTAATGGCAGGGCCCCCAGAGATGCGTCCCCTGCTGCGTTCCGCTGCTCCCTGCTCTGCTGGCGGAAGTGAGGGCAAAGATCCTGGCTTAACCGGAATTCCCAGAACTAGACGCTCTGTGCCGGACTTCTGTTGTTTTGGCCTACAGACCTCCGGCAAAGAGTGTCTAATAGGGGAGGATGAAACATTTGCGACTAGAGTTACTCCAAGACTCTAGTCGCAAATGTTTCTGAGGATGAACTAACTAGAGTTAGTCTTGGAGTAACTCTAGTCGCAAATGTTTCATCCTCAGGAGCAGCAAATGTTTCATCCTTGGCATGCGGCCGCCTCAGCGGCCGCGTGTCATCAGAAATGGCTACGTGTCAGTGCTGACACGCGTGTCATAGGTTCGCCATCATTGGGCTAGATGATAATTTAGTTTTTCCACCACCACCATTACTCCATTTTCCTTCCCTATATTCTCCCAATATACTTTATCACAATTGTTTATTTTATTAAAAATCACATTTACATTATTATGTCTATGTAATCTTTATTTATTGAACAAAGTAATGTATTATGATTACTTTGTTTTCTGAGACAAAATATTGTTTTTATTGGAGAATTATGTTTTTTATGTGAAATTGGAAATATACTTGTATTATGTATTAGTTAGAGTAGGCTAAACTTATAACAAACATCAAACTTTATAAAAAGTAGCCCCCCAAAATGGAGTGGCTTCACCATTATTTCTTACTTAATAGTGTAGAGCAGATGTTCTAGGTTATGAGGAGGTTCTGCTTTCTTTAACATGTGGTTGTTAATATCACTTTGTTCATTGTCATTTCGACTCACAGGAAGGCAAAAATACATAGAATTTATGAGGTAGGCCAGGACATGGCTCCTGTTGTCCCATTTACATTCCATTTGAGAACACTTAGTCACTTGGCCCCTTAACTCTTAAAGGAATCTGAAAAATGTAGCCTAGTACCCAGGAAGAAGAGAAGAATAGATTTCAATGGACTGCTTACATTCTGCCACATATTGTTTCTTTTTAAATTTTTTTTATTGATTAAGGTATTACATGTGTCCATACTCCCCCTTCCCCCCCCACTCCCATACATGCCCAGTGTCTTGCGTCCATTGGTTATGCTTATATGCATGCATATAGGTCCTTTGGTTGATCTCTTACCTCCCTCCCCCCTCCCCAGCCTTCCCGCTGTAATTTGACAGTCTGTTTGATGCTTCTCTGCCTCTGTATCAGTCTTTTGGTTCATCAGGTTATAATGTTCTTTATTATCCATAAATGAGTGAGATCATGTGGTATTTCTCTTTCTCTGACTGGCTTATTTTGCTTAACATAATGCTCTCCATAATGCTCTCCATCCATGCTGCTGCAAATGGTAAGAATTCCTTCTTTTTTTAAAGCAGTGTAGTATTCCATTGTGTAGATGTACCATAATTTTCTAATCCACTCATCTGCTGATGGGCACTTAGGCTGTTTCCAAATCTTAGCTATTGTAAATTGTGCTGCTATGAACATAGGGGTGCAAATATCCTTTCTGATTGGTGTTTCTAGTTTATTGGGATATATTCCTAGAAGTGGAATCACTGGGTCAAATGGGAGTTCCATTTTTAGTTTTTTGAAACTAAACAGAAACTCCATACTGTTCTCCACAGTGGCTGTACCAGTCTGCATCCCCACCAGCAGTGCACAAGGGTTCCTTTTTCTCCGCATCCTCGCCAGCACTTGTCATCTGTTGATTTGTTGATGATAGCCATTCTGACAGGTGTGAGATGGTACATCATTGTCATTTTGATTTGCATCTCTCGGATAATTAGTGACTTTGAGCATGTTTTCACATGTCTCTTGGCCTTTCTTATGTCCTCTTTCGAAAAGTATCTATTTAGGTCTGTTGCCCATTTTTTGATTGGGTTGTTTACCTTCCTTTTGTTAAGTTGTATGAGTTCCCTGTAAATGTTGGAGATTGAACCCTTATCGGAGATAACCTTTAAGATTCTTACTTTGTCATTGGTGTTTGCCAATTTAATTATGATGTGTCTTGGTGTCGGTCTTTTGGGGTTCATCTTGTTTGGGACTCTATGTACTTCTTGGACATGCATAGTTTTTTTCTTTCTTGCCAATATCAGGGAAGTTTTCTGTCATTATTTCTTCAAACAGGTTTTCTATTCTTTGCTTCTCTTCCTCTCCTTCTGGGACCCCTATTATGCGAATGTTGTTTCGTTTTGTGTTGTCCCAAAGCTCCCTTAGGCTCTCCTCTTGCTTTTTAAGTCTTCTTTCCAGTTGCTGCTGTGTTTGTGTGTTTTTTCCTACCTTGGCTTCTAATTCGCTGATGTGGTCCTCAGCCTCTTCTAGTCTACTGTTTAAGCCTTCCATTGTGTTCTTTATTGCAGCTGTGTCATTCTTCATCTCCTCTTGCTTTCTTTTCATGTTGGTGACGTTCTCATTCAGCTCCTTATAATTCTCATTGAGTTGTGTGTATTTGTCATCCAGCCATTTAAGCATCCTTATAACCATTACTCTGAATTATTTCTCTGATATGTTGCTAGCCTCAATTTCATTTAACTCCCTTTCTGATGATTCCTCTTTTTCTTTCCTTTGGGGATTGCTTTTTTGTTTTCCCATGTTTTGCTGTAACATTCTAATTGTAGGTCCAATTGCTTTGCTACCAGGTTCTTTTGGGGATGGTGTTACTGGTGTGATCTCTCAGGTCTCCTGGGCTTGGTAATCTAGTGTAGCTCCCTATTCTAGACACTGCAGTTGTACCTTTCCAACTCACAGGCCTTCATCAAGAGAACCCAAATAGCTCAAGTAGGTAAATTCCAGATACCAGGGCCTCAAGTAGGGAGCTATTTGGGTTCTCTTGATGTAGGCCTGTGAGTTGGAAAGGTACAACTGCGATGTCTAGAAGTCAGCAGCTGTGGAGGGGGGTGTCCCAATTTTTGCTGTCTTGCACCCTTGATTGAAATCACGCATGCCCAGTGGGGACTCACAGTAGCACTCAGGAATCGTCTGTTGGGGTGATGGGGCTCAGGAGGCCTGCGCTCTGGAAAGGATGACTGTGGTATCCAGAGTTCTGTAGTTGTAGGGTGGGCAGACTCAGCTTTCTGCTGCACCTGTGGTGGATAGGCGCGCACTCCCAGTGGTGGCTCACAGGGGCACCCATGGTGTGTTTGCCAGCGAGGCGCACTGACGCACTCTGAGGGGCCCTGGTGCTGAAGATACGCAGCTGGGGTGTCTGTGGGCAGTTATTCAGGAAGAGGGAATTCAGAATTTCTACTGCGGGGCAACGTGCCCTTATCTGTACAAAATCATACCCAGCAGGGGCTCCTAGTGGCTCCCAGGTGCTAACTACCAAGTGGTGTGCCCTGGATGCCTGCGCGCTGGAAATGCATGAATGTGGTGTCCGGAGTTCTGCCACTGGGGAAGGGGAAGATGCACTTACTGCTGCGGGAGCGGTGCCTCTTTGGAGGTGGAGGTCGTAGGGTCTGTGGGTCTGTGGGTGGGGTATCAGGATTTTGGCTGGAGTGGCTGCCGGGTCGCGGGCAGTGTCCAAGGGCTGTCTGGGTGGTGGTGTTGATGAGTTCCTAGATGAGGCCACTCTCCCCTTCAAGATGGCGTGGGTTCCGTGCCTGAGTCCCGCAGCGGTGGTAGTCTCTCCTTGTCCAAGAGAGCCTGGTCTGCCAGCCCCTGCTGCTCCTGCCGGTTTTAACTGCCCCTCTCTCACTCACACACTCACCACACACACCACACACTCTCCTTTCATCCCCTCACTCATTTACTTCCTCTCCCTCACCTCCGTCCTGCCAGCCGCCATCTTTGGGAAGTCCCACATATTGTTTCTTTGAAAATTTCTTCCCTTTCATTTTCTCTGTTTTCACTTTCTAGGTCTCCTATTGGTCAGAGTTGAATCTCCATGATTGATATCTTATTTCTTCTCTTTTCTATTTCTTGTCTTTTTGTTTTACTTTTGGAAGATATTCTTAATTTTATCTTCTATTGAAGATAAACTATTGAATTTTCATTTCACCTACCCTATTTTTAAGTTATAAGCACTCCTTCTTGTTCTCTAATTATTTCTTTTCCTGTTCTCTTGCACTTCCTGGTTCTGTGACTGTAGGCAAGTCATTGCATCTTTCCAAGCCTCAGTTTTCTTATCTATAAAATAAGAATAAACTTTGTAATATTACCTTCATACTAAAATAATGTTGTATTATATGCCATTGACTATGCATTGTCACAAAGAGCTGTGTTTTCAGTCAGGGTTCTGCTACTTACTGGCTATAAGATATTGGTCAAGTTATCTATCTTCCTTAAGTGTTGATTTCCTCATTGAAATATAGAGACAATAATAAGACCTACTTCAGTAGATTGTTATGAATCTTCAATGAAATAATTATATTGTGGTGGACAAAGGAAAGTTATTCTCTATAAAACTACTATAGTCCATAAATAAACAAGGAATGATAGAATTAGTAAACCACCTTTTTTTGTAACCATTAATGAAATGACTGAATCAGGCAGTGTTCTTCAATGAATGGTAAAACAATCAAGTGTAAAGTTGATGGGGAGCTTTATAATGGATTAGAGACCCAGTGCACAAAATTCGTGTACAGGTGGGGTCCCTACGCCTGGCCAGTGATCAGGGCTGATCAGGTCCATCTTGCCTGTCCCGATTGGGGCTGATCGAGGCTGGTGACTGGGGAGGGACCACGGGAGGGCTCTAGGGAGTGTCCAGCCCTGTCTCACCCAGTCCCAATTGGCCAGACCCCAGAAGCAAGCTAACCTACCAGACGGAACATCTTCACCCTGCTGGTAAGTGCATGTCATAGCGACCAGTCAGACAGTCAGACACTTAGCATATTAGGCTTTATATATATATAGATTAGGCTGTCATCATCTGAGCCCATTGCTCAGTATTAGCATTGCTAAATGTTTATCTCCTGATGTGATGAGATATGAACTATACAGCACCATCTACAGAATATGATTGCCAAAATAAAATTGAATCTAAATCTAATAAAGCCTTTAAATATAACCTTTAGTCTAGAAATGTAGGCAATAATGGAACAAGTTAAATGACACCATTAGGAAGCAATCTGAAAAACTCAGAATGGAGAAAATTCTGCAGGAAAAATGGCTCAGTTTTTCAACAAGTCAGTGGCATAAATAGGAGAAAGGGTACTGTTTTAAGTGAAAAGAAGCTTTAAAGATTTAAGTGAAACTACACCCAAATACAATAAGTAGACCTTGTTAGGACCCTTATTTGAACAGACTAACTATGGAAATATTTTTTTTGGGAGGGGGGAATCAAGAAAACTTTAATATGGACTGGGTATGGTTATTAAAGAATTATTGTTAATTTTTAAGTGTAATAATTACATTGTGGTTATTTAAAAATTATCTTTTTATTTTTGAGATGCATACTGGCATGTTTACTAGTAGAGTTATGATGATATAATATGAAGTTTTAAAATACTCCAGCCAAGAAAAACACAGGGAGAAAGGGGTATTAAGGAGATAAATGAAAGAAACACAGAAAAATATTGACAGTTGTTAAGGCTGGGTGATGGGTACATTGTTTTGTGGGGTTTTTTTTGTACTTTCTGCTTTTTTATATGGTTAGAAATTATTTTAATAAAAACTTTTATAAATAGGATTATTGGGAGAAATTTATGATTTTAATATTAGACTTCTGGCACATCCTCCACTGGTTATGATTCTTTATGGATCACCGAGGGAAGTTTAGTAACCTCATCCTCAGGTTCTCTCACTACTCTGGAATGTTACTTATCTGGGCAAGGAGAAAAGTTCATTTAGACAAAAGTCTTTACTCATAGTCTTTTCATAAAATTTGGGCTCCAAATCCTTTATGCCATGTTTTGTATCCCATATCCAGATGAGTCTCTATGATGGACAAGTATTAATTTCTTTCTGACTTGTATTCTTTATGGTTAGACTTAGGTCAGTGATGGGCAACCTTTTGAGCTTGGTGTGTCAAACTTCGCCAAAAAACTGAGCATAACTCGGGTAGTGTGTCACTTTGAGGAAAAAACATTATTTCGCAAATGTTTCATCCTCGGCATGCAGCCGCCTCAGCGGCCGCATGTCATCAGAAATGGCTACACATGTCAGTGCTGACACGTGTGTGATAGGTTCGCCATCACTGACTTAGGTTCAATATAGTATGTTACTATCATATATCTAAAGACAATTCAGTAAAAAATGCTGTTCTTTAACAAATTGTTAATTTTCTAGGATTTCAAGCTAAACTAGAAAGAAAATGGTGACAAGTAAAGTTGATTCTGATACAACTATTCCATTTAGGGCTTCTTGTTATCTGTCTTCAGGGTCTGCTGTAATTCCCTCTCCCTTCACACTTAAACAGTCCTCAAGTCTCATTAAAAATATATTAATGGTAAAACAAACAAACAAAAAACCCCCACAAAACATAAAATTTAGAAACAGATCTGGGTTGAAAACTTGCTTCTGTCGCTTATTAGCTGAATAACCTTGAGCAATCTAGCCTTATTTTCTTTAAGTTTCAATTTCATCGTCTATAAAATGGTAAGAATAATACCTGGTCCTAAGTATTATTAAAAGGATTAAATGAAATAACATAAGATACTGAATGCAATATCTGGAACATAGCAAGTGCACAATAAATGGTATCTACAAAATAGGAAATGAAAAAATGGATTTAAAGTTTGGGTTAAGCTGAGACCCGAGTCCAGGCGAGCCTGCGAGCCTCTGGGCTCAGATGTGGTCACACGCCTCTGGGTCTAGGTGAGGCCTCACGCCCCTGGGTTTGGGTGAGGCCACGCGCCCCTGGGTCCGGGCGAATCTGAACTCTGGGTCCGGGTGAGGCCGTGGGCCCCTGGATCCGGGTAAGGCTGGGTCCCGAGTACGGGTGAGGCCGTGAGCCCCTGGATCCGGGTGAGACCACGCAACCAGGGGTCTGAGAGAGGTAACGCGCCCCTGGGTCCGGGTGGCTTCGTGCACCTAGGTCCAGGTGAGGCCACGTGCCCCTGGGTCTGAGAGAGGCCACGCACCCCTAGGTCCGGGCGAGACCATGTGTCCCTGGATCCGGGTGAGACCTCGTGCACCTAGGCATGGGTGAGGTCACGTGCCCCGGGGTCTGAGAGGCCAAGCGTCCCTGGGTCCGGGTGAGACCATCTGTCCCTGGATCCGGGTGAGGACGCGTGCACCTAGACCCGGGTGAGCCCAAGTGGCCCTGGGTCTGGGAGAGGCTAAGCGTCCCTGGGTCCGGGTGAGACCATGCGTCCCTGGATCCGGATGAGGCCTCGTGCACCTAGGCCCGGGTGAGCCCAAGTGGCCCTGGGTCTGGGAGAGGCCAAGCGTCCCTGGGTCCGGGAGAGACCATGTGTCCCTGGAACCAGGTGAGGCCTTGTGCAACCAAGCCCGGGTGAGGCCACGTGCCCCTGGGTCTGGGAGAGGCCAAGCGTCCCTGGGTCCGGGTGAAGTCAGATCCTGGGTCCGGGTGAGGCCGTGCGCCCCTGGATCCATCCGGGTGAGGCTGGGTCCCAGGCCCGGGTGAGACCACGCGCCCCTTGGGTATGGGTGAGGCCACGTGCCCCTTAGTCCGGGTGATGCCGTGCCCCTGGTTTCGGCCGAGACCAAACCAGAGGGAGTCGGACCTCCATTACCACCATTTGTCCACCATCCAGAGCTGAGGGGTCAGTGCTGACATGTACACATAAGGAACTACTGGACATTGAAATTGGGTCTCAAAAGAACTGTTGGTCCAGGGGGAAGCTCGCTACAGATTGATTCATTTGCCTGTCAGCATAACTATTATTGCTCGTCTCACATTCAGTTCTTATTAGTATATATCTAGTGACATATGATCTCGCTCATCTAGGGGAAATGATGAACAACATAGACTCAGGAACAAGAACAGAACCAGAAGCAAGGAGGCATCGATCGGACTATCGGGCCTCAGAGGGAGGATAGGGGAGGGTAGGGGGAGGGTGGGGGGAGGGGGAGAGTTCAACCAAAGGACCTGTATGCATGCATATAAGCCTATCCAACGGTTAAGTTCAACAGGGGATTGGGGCATGCGTGGGGAGAGGGGGCGATGGGAATGGGGGGATGAGGACAAATATGTGACACCTTAATCAATAAAGAAATTAAAATAAATAAATAAATAAATAAATAAAATTATAAAAATGAAAAAAAAAATAAAAAATAAAATAAAGTTTGGGTTAAAACATAAAAGAAGAAAAAAAGAAAAAGAAAAAGATAAAAGGAGAATCATTATCCTATCTAATAATAGACAAATATGCAAATTGACCCTACCTCTGACACACCCACAAGCCACGCCCGCCATCCAATCAGAGTGAGTATGCAAATTAACCCAAACCAAGATGGCTACAGCCACAGAGAGCAAAGTTTCCTAGGTAACAGAGGAAGCCAAGCTTTCTGCCTGCCCTTGCCAGGCCTAAGCCTCCACTCAAGCTACAAAGTTTCAATTATAGAAGGTAAACAAATTCAAACAAATGGCTGGCAGAATGGAGCTTGAGAGAGCAGGCCAGGGTTGCCGCCGGCAACAGGGGAAGCAAAGCTTTCCGCACACCCTGGCCAGGCCCACCCGCTTAAGGCAACAAAGTTTCAACTATAACCCCAACACAAATGGCTGTGGCCCTTGAGGGATTCCAAGGCTTTGGCTCCGCTCCAGGCTACAAAGTTTCAATTGTAGAAGGAAAATAAATTCCAGATACCAGGGCCTCCGCTTGGGTTGCCAGGGGGCGTGGCCGGCCTGCAAACCACCACAGGTCCCTCGCTCAGGCCTCCCCAAACCCCAAGGGAAACCCACCCCCCCCCCCCGGTCTGGGACGCCCTTCAGGGAAAACCAGCTGGCCCCCATCCCTGTACCAGGTCTCTATCCTATCTAATAAAAGAGTAATATGCAGATTGATCATCACTGCAACACACAATATAGCTGCCTCCATGTGGTCAAAGATCCTGCCCCCATGTGGACACAAGATGGCCACCACAAGATGGCCAGCAGGAGAGGGCAGTTGGGAGGCACCCGACCTGCAAGGGAGGGCAGTTGAGAGGGACCCAGCCTGCAAGGGAGGGCAGTTGGAGGTGATCACCCTGCAGGAGAGGGCAGTTAGGGGTGACCAGGCCAGCAGAGGAGGGAAGTTGGGGGCAAACAGGCTGGCAGCAGAGTGGTTAGGGGGTGATCAGGCTGGCAGGCAGAAGCGGTTAGGGGCAATCAGGAAGGCAGGCAGGCGAGCAGTTGGGAGCCAGCAGTCCTGGATTGTGAGAGGGATGTCCGACTGCCCGTTTAGGGATCCGACTGCCCACCGGGATCGGGCCTAAACAGGCAGTCGGACATCCCTCAAGGGGTCCCATATTGGAGAGGGTACAGGCTGGGCTGAGGGACAGCCCCCCTCCGTGCATGAATTTCATGCACCGGGCCTCTAGTAATAGAATAAAAACCACAGGAGTCATCACCAAATTGTTCATAATGCTTTCTTTCCTTTCTATATTATGCATTTCTAAAAATGTTTGAATTTTTCAATAATAAACATGTTATTACTTTGAAAAAGAAAAAATTGAAATATTTAAAAAATATATACTCTTTTCATTCTCAAAATTACCACTAAAGTTCTGACCCTAATTATCTCTTGCTTGGACTCTTCCAAGCTGGAATCTTAGTTCCCCTACTCTCCAAGCCATTTTCCATATTGCCGCTGAACTGATCATGTCTAGTTCCTGGATAGTCTCCAAAGTCTAATATTTGTCATGGTTCCTGCTCTTAGGAACCTTATCTATAAGTAGAATAAATGAGACCTTATCTATAAATAGAATAAATGAGATAAATATTTGTTCTTTACCAAACCTAAGGTTATTATTATTGTAATTTTAAACTTAAGATAGGCTTAACTTATGGACCACCTCTTTATATAATAGGCAATAAGCTATTGAAAGCCAATATCCTGGAGGGTAGTCAGATTAAAATGATATATGTGTATTACAGATCCCTTAAACCAGGAGTGGGAAGCCTTTTTTCTGCCAAGGGCCATTTGGATATTTATAACATCATTCACAGCCCATACAAAATTATCAACTTAAAAAAAAATTAGCTGCTATAGCCTAAGTGCCCATCAGCAGATGAATGGATTAAAAGAAATGTGGTACATCTACACAATGGAATACTACGCTGCGGTAAAAAAGAAGGAGTTCTTACCATTTGCAACAGCATGGATGGAGCTGGAGAGCATTATGCTAAGTGAAATAAGCCAGTCAGAGAAAGATAAATATCACATGATCTCACTCATTTGTAGAATATAATGAACAACATAAACTGATGAACAGAAACAGATCCAGAGATAGAGAAACATCAATCAGACCATCAAACCTCAGAGGGAAGGTAGGGGAGGGTGGGGAGTAAGGGGGAGAGATCAACCAAAGGACTTGTATGCATGCATATAAGCCTAACCAATGGATACAGACAACAGAGGGTGAGGGCATGAGTGGGGGGCTGGGGGAGTAATGGGGGAATAAGGACACATATGTAGCACCTTAATCAATAAAGAAATTTAAAAAAAATTAGCTGCTATATTTGGTCAAACATTTAATTAACTCACCCCTAATGCCTTGGCAGGGTCAGACCAAATGATTTCATGAGCCTTATATGGCCTGCGGGACGTATGTTTCCCACCCCTGCTCTAAACCAATAGTCTTTATATTTTCTTAAGTCATCTGTGAATAAATGACAATGCTTTTCTCCCTCACATTTCAGAAAATATACACCTCTTGATAGCATGTTTAGTATTTCCCCACCTGTAACTCTTTCATGTGTGCCAGTAGGTTGATTTTCAAATTATTCTAAGAGAAGTTTCAAACACTATAAATAGGCTTTTTTTATATTCTGAAAATAATCATGCCTACCTGAATATATTAGCATTTAATGTTATATCAGTTATTCAAAGAATACTCATATGATATTTTAAAAGATTATTCAGAATAAAAAAGGACAAAAGTGAGTAAATATCACCCTGGTTTAATGCATTCTCTCAATATCCTTGTTTGCCATTTCCTCTACTGTATCTATAAAATTGATAGTGTAAACTAAACTAGCATATTTTCTAAATTGTGCAAAATAAAATTTATTCTTGAATCTGAATTTCATGTAAATATTTTCTTATAAATAATAGTTCATTTTTCTTTATTGTTCAGGAAGACATTATATCTTGTGCTTGGTAAATAATATCTTGAAGTTTTGTATGAAGGCAGTTTGGTTTGGTTTTTCAAATGTTTGATTTTCCTCATCTGTTCAGTTTTCTTATCAGCTCAGTTCTCATCTATTCAGTTCGCATCCACTTAGTGGTCTATTTTGCTTTTAAAAATATTTTTTTCAGAATCTTTCTAACTTGCAGAATTCATGGCAAATTTGAAAAAATGTCATTTTTTTCCTATTATCAACATTATAGGAAAGCACTTTTTAAAGAATTAAGATATTAAAAGTTATTTTTTCCAATAGGCTTTGTACTAGAACCATAAAAACTAGTATTGTATTCAACTGAAATGTTAAATGATAAAAGATTTTTTTTAACCCTGTACTCACTTCCCAGTATTTTACAACTATATCTTTCTTTGTTCTATTCTTCCAGTGTTTACCACACAATTGTCAACTGTATCATTTCAATATTGGACATGTCTTACTTGAGCTAAATATTGTTCATTTTCTTAAAACCTTATCATACACTGTAGTAGAACTCAAACCTAGATTTATTTCATTGTTAAATTTGACACTTGAAAAATTGTTATTAAATTAGAAATGGAACAGGTCTAGTATGCTATTCCTGAATTGTTTCCTACAATAGACATTGTGTTTTTCTAGTGTAGTTTTTGCTGTGAGCTGTAATTCTACTTCATGATTATAGTGAGTCAGTCAATCCACAACTATTAATTACTGGTTATCTATTACTAGAGGCCCGGTGCACAAAATTCGTGCATGGAGGGGGGTTGTCCCTCAGCCCAGCCTGTACCCTCTCCAATATGGGACCCCTTGAGGGATGTCCGACTGCCCGTTTAGGCCCGATCCTGGTGGGCAGTCGGATCCCTAAACGGGCAGTCGGACATCCCTCTCACAATCCAGGACTGTTGGCTCCCAACTGCTCGCCTGTCTGCCTTCCTGATTGCCCCTAACCGCTTCTGCCTGCCAGCCTGATCACCCCCTAACCACTCTGCTGCCAGCCTGTTTGCCCCCAACTTCCCTCTTCTGCTGGCCTGGTCACCCCTAACTGCCCTCTCCTGCAGGGATGATCACCTCCAACTGCCCTCCCTTGTAGGCTGGGTCCCTCTCAACTGCCCTCCCTTGCAGGTCGGGTGCCTCCCAACTGCCCTCTCCTGCTGGCCATCTTGTGGTGGCCATCTTGTGTCCACATGGGGGCAGGATCTTTGACCACATGGAGGCAGCTATATTGTGTGCTGCAGTGATGATCAATCTGCATATTACTTTTTTATTAGATAGGATAGAGGCCTGGTACAGAGGTGGGGGCCAGCTGGTTTGCCCTGAAGGGCATCCCGGACCAGGGGGGATTCCCTTGGGGTGTGGGGCGGCCTGAGCGAGGGGCCTGTGGTGGTTTGTAGGCCGGCCACGTCCCCTGGCAACCCAAGCGGAGGCCCTGGTATCTGGAATTTATTTTCCTTCTACAATTGAAACTTTGTAGCCTGGAGCAGAGCCAAGCCTGGGGCTCCCTCCGAGGCCGGCAGCCATTTGTGTTGGGGTTATAATTGAAACTTTGTTGCCTTAAGCGGGTGGGCCTGGCCAGGGTGTGCGGAAAGCTTTGCTTCCCCTGTTGCCGGCGGCAACCCTGGCCTGCTCTCTCAAGCTCCATTCTGCCGCCATTTGTTTGAATTTGTTTACCTTCTATAATTGAAACTTTGTAGCTTGAGTGTAGGCTTAGGCCTGGCAAGGGCAGGCAGAAAGCTTGGCTTGCTCTGTTACCTAGGAAACCTTGCTCTCTGTGGCTGTAGCCATCTTGGTTTGGGTTAATTTGCATACTCGCTCTGATTGGATGGTGGGCATGGCTTGTGGGCATGGTTTGTGGGCATGTTGGAGGTATGGTCAGTTTGCATATTTGTCTATTATTAGATAGGATATGCAAATTACATATATATATATATCCCTTATCTTTTTTCTGAACTCCAGATGGGTATATACTACTGCAAAGGAGATATCTCTAATTAGATATCAGGCATCTCAAAGTTAACATGGTCAAAAACTATCTCTTAATTTCTTAATTTCTAACCTGTTCCTCGACTAGTCTATTCATCTTAATGAATGGCACCACCATCTACCCAATTATATTCAAGCCCAAAACACAGAACTCATTCTTCAATCTTCAATTTCACCCCAAATTTATTCCCCACCCTGCCCTAGCTACATCAGCAAGTCCTGTTGACTCTTCCTTCAAACAATATGCATGACCTGACCACAGCCAGCAATTCTACTACTACTACCCCAGTCCAAGCTACCATCATCTCTAGTTGGACTTCTGTTCCTCCTCCTATCTAGTCTCCCTCTTCCACTATAGTTCCCCAGCCTGTTCTTTCCTGTTTTACCATAGATTCTCCATAGGTACCCAGAGTGATCTTTTGAAAGCACATATTAAGCTATGTTAATTTCTTGCTTTAAACTCTGCAAAGACTTTTTATTCAAAGTCCTGTAGGTTATCTGGCCACTGCCCTTCTCTGCACTCCTGCCTCATTGCACACCATTCACTACTCTTCGCCCTGCACTTCAACTACACTGGCCTTCTCCTATAACTCATCAAGCTGGTTCTTGCCTTAGAGCCTTTGTACAGTTAGTTCCCTTTGCTTGGAATGCTTTGCCTATTCCCTGGCAACTCAATCTAAAGTAAATTAAATTAAGTAGTAGTTATACTTTAAATATAGGCAGTCCTCAGGTTACGTTGGACTCAACGTACGTCGTTTCGTGGTTACGTCGTTTCGTGGTTACGTGGCCATCTCCCATTTGTTTATTTAAAAAAAAGTTCCGTCATTTCGACGTATGTTCATATGTGCTTTATGCTTTTTATTATTCATTTACCACAAGTAAAGGTCAGGAATGGTTATCTTTCTTTTAATTTTTTTTTTACTGTTTCACTTCATTACTGCTGTGTATGTGCTCCATGTGAGTGACGTAGGTGCTTATGTAGATGGGTTCCAACTTACGGCAAAAATCACATTACGTCGCGCAGTAGGAACGGATCTCCGATGTAACCCGAGGACCTACTGTATACCTGTTGTTACCAGAGCCCTGGGTTCCAGGATAGAAATAGAGTACCCACAGAATCATGACTCAGGTGAAGGTTCATTAAAGCTTTGTGCACAAAGGGAGACAACACTTAGAAAAGAGGAAAGATGCTACTTTTCGAGCAATGGCTGGGGAGCAGTTTTAAAGGATTTTAGACGGGAAAGATGACGTCTAAGTATAATGTCTAAGCATGTAGTGGTGGGGCTCTTTGGTGCTTGCACAGTATATCATGTTTCTTCATACGTCGCATATCTCATTAGTGTATTCAGTCTCTACCCAGCGTGTGTTTTTTACTGTTATAATGGCGATGAGATCATGCAATAGTTGTTCCGGGGCTAAACTGCGCCTGCATTAGGGTTGGGATACTTTCCCCCAATAAAGCAAATCCCTGGCATTGCTCTGTCTGGCCTGTAATTGGGTGCAGCGTTTGAGGGGCAACCAAAGGAAATGCCAATCTTATCATGAGAGGCTCAGCCTGTCACACTATTTTTATTCTCTTTAGTTTCAGAGCACTTCTCAGAAAATGAAATCATCTTTTCATTTTTTATAGCCTGCCTCTTCTCCCACCAGATGTACTGTATTTTCCGGCATATAAGATGACTTTTTAACCCAGGAAAATCTTCTATACGCCCAGTCGTCTTATACGCCTCCATTAACAGTAGTGTTGAAAAGGTTCTTTTAATACTATTAATATTATTTTGTTAATAGGATAACAGAGTTCTCTATCTCTTGTTTATGCTTTAGATATGAAGCCCCACAGATTGCCTTACGTTGTGGAATTATGCTGAGAGAATGTATTCGACATGAACCGCTTGCCAAAATCATCCTCTTTTCTAATCAATTCAGAGATTTCTTTAAGTATGTGGAGTTGTCAACATTTGATATTGCATCAGATGCCTTTGCTTCTTTTAAGGTAATTTTTTCCTTAATAAAGTAGATCACTTAGTTTCAGCATTTAGAGTCACTTGGCCTCTGAAGAAGCAATTTAATTTTAAAAAGCAGAAAATTCTATTTCTTAGGCGTGGGCATAGACAAATGTCTATGATGTGGATCATAAGAGGCATTAGAAAATAGAATACAGTCTATTAGGCCAGTCTGCCACATCTCAACATACTGCCACAGCTAATACAGAATGAATTCCAATATATAAATAGGAAAAAACAGTACTCTGTGTATGTCATACTTTTATTTATGTTAAAAACAAAGGGTATAAGCTTCCACTTAACGTGTATATGTATCAAATGCCTCTGGAATGGTATCTGGGAAATAGAGTGTTTGCCTCCAAGGAAAGGAATTCGGTGTGAAGGAAAGTGAAGAATTACATTTTTGAATATGAAGGACATATTATTATTTTATCAGTGTACTTTTTAAATTTCCACATGGTGGAACAAGCACTAATAAATTATATTGTATGTTTTCTATAATCTTACATATTCTTAGAAACTTTTTATATACTTTGTTATTATGTAGGCGTTAAGTTTAATCTAACTTAGTTTTTAAATTAAAACATTTTTTAATTGTGGTAAAATGCACATAAAATTATCATCTTAACCATTGTTTAGTGTATACTTCAGTACATATGTATATTCATATTATCATACAACCAGTTTCTATTAAACAATTTTCCATTTCCCTCTCCCTCCAGCCACTGGCAGCCACTTTCTACTTTCTGTTTCTATGAGTTTGATTGTTAAAAAGATGTTCAGAGCATATTAGAAAATAGTGTAGCTAGTTTGCAAACTAAAATACTAGCACTTATACATCCAAAGAATGATATGCCCTTCAGGTTTTTATTTTAGAAAGCCAGGTACTCATTCTTATGATTCTGCCATTGTTTAGTGTATTTTTAAACTGGTATCAATGTTTGTGGCATGTTCATTTTTCTTTTTAAAAAATGCTTTTATTGATTTTTAGAGAGAGAGAGGAAGAGAGACTAAGAAAGGGATAGAGCCAAAACCGGTTTGGCTTGGTGGATAGAGCATCAGCCTGTGGACTGAAAGGTCCCAGGTTCGATTCCGGTCAAGGGCACGTACCTTGGTTGTGGGCACATCACCAGTAGGGGGTGTGCAGGAGGCAGCTGATTGATGTTTCTCTCTCATCGATGTTTCTAACTCTCTGTCCCTCTCCCTTCCTCTCTGTAAAATATCAATAAAAAATATATTAAAAAAAAAAAGGGATAGAAACATCGATGAGAGAGAAACATCATTGATCAACTGCCTCTTGCACACCTCCTATAGAGGTTCAAGCCTGCAACCTGGGCATGTGCTCTGACCGGGAATTGAACTGTGCCCTCCTGGTTCATGGGTTGATGATCAACCACTGAACACACTGGCCTGGCAGCATTTTCATTTTTCAATAATGGCAAATCTTTTTTTTTTTTAATTGATTTTAAAGGGGAAGGGAGAGGGAGAGAGAGATAGAAACATCAATGATGAGAGAGAACCATTGATCGGATGCCTCCTGCACGCCCCCAACCAGGGATTGAGCCCACAACCTGGACATGTGCTCTGACCGGGAATTGAACTGTGACCTCCTGATTCACAGGTCAATGCTCAACCACTGAACCACGCTGGCCGGGCAGCATGTTCATTTTTCAGTAATGGCAAATCTTTATGCTTTGAGGGCAGATACAAGTTTTAGAAATAGCAAAAAGCTATTTGACTTCCAGGTTATGGGGTAAAGTGGCCAATCAAGTTAGTTAGAGCTGTTTTGGGCTTTGGTTATAGTAATTATTGTGATAATAAAAAACAAATTTTAAAATAGCTAAAATGGAGCCTGATTTTCTTCATTGTCTAATAAATAGGCTTTCAATAGTTATATTAGAAGAGGAATTCCAAAAATATTTTAAGCTGATGATATAACAGCATCATTGAAAAAAATAGGCTTTCAAGAAAGTTGATTATAAAATAGACAAGACTCATTTAAATATACATATTCAGATTTGTTTCTTTAAAAGCATTTCAGCAATTTACTTGTTCTGTTTACATAATTCCAAACTACTTTTTAAAATATAAATATATATTTTACTTAACTATAATCCATATGTGACTTTTGATTTTTTATATATTATCATAAATACTGTTTCAGCCCTGAGCAGTGTGGCTCAGTTGGTTGGGTGTCAACCCATGCACCAGAAGGTTTCAGGTTCAATTCCCATTCCGAGCACATGCCCAGGTTGTGGGCTCGTTCCCCTGTAAGGGGGTATGCAGGAGGCAGCCAATTGATGTTTCACTCTCACAACTGTGTTTCTCTCTCTCTCTCCCTCTCCTTTTCTCTCTCTCTAAAAATTAATTTAAAATCTTTCAGTAAATAAATATATACAGCCGAAACCGGTTTGGCTCAGTGGATAGAGCGTCGGCCTGCGGACTCAAGGGTCCCAGGTTCGATTCCAGTCAAGGGCATGTACCTTGGTTGCGGGTACATCCCCAGTGGGGGGTGTGCAAGGGGCAGCTGATCGATGTTTCTCTCTCATCGATGTTTCTGACTCTCTATCCCTCTCTCTTCCTCTCTGTGAAAAATCAATAAAGTATATTTAAAAAAATAAATATATACAGACATATTTCAACAATATTGACATAGTTCATATACTAATATTAATATATACTTTAATCTTGTTACTGTATGTAAACTATTATGATAAATAGTTCTTTTTAATAGCTCCCCAGAGCCCTAGCCAGTGGATCATGCATCAGCCCATGGACTGAGGGGTCTTGGGTTCGATTCCCAGTCAAGAGCACATACCTGGGTTGTAGGCTCAAACCCAGCCCTAATCGAGGTGCGTGTGGGAGGCAACCAATCCATGTGTCTCTCTCACATTGATGTTTCCCTCTCTCTGTCTCTTTCCCTCCCTTCTACTCTCTCTAAAAATCAATGGAAAAATATCCTCTGGTGAGGTTTAATAATAACAAAAAAAGTTCCCCAGAGATAGAGAAAGGTGAAGCAGTCATTGCTGTACTGAAAAGTATATATTATCTATAGACTAGGAATTTACTCAGCCTGCTCTGACAAGGTTCCTTAAATCTATTAAAAAGTATATTAGCTCACATGATGGCAGAGAGAGTGTTAGAGAGCAGAAATACTCAAGAAAGGGGAGAGATTAGAGTGGAGCAGGAAGAAGGGGGGAACTTCAGGAGAAGAAGAAATGACCTGCAGACTGGGCAGGGAGAGGGGCTTCCTGTGACAAAGAAAAGAGAACACTAGTGAGTGGACTTCACCCTGAAGATAGGCTGGTTAAGGGGTAGGCAAGGCTGGGTAGCTGCCTATAATGCAATCTATGAAGGGAGCCAAGATATCTCTGGAAATACAATGAAATGAGGAAAATTGAATTGATATGAACTGTCAGGGAGAATCCTATTTGAGGGTGACAGTTTGCTGTGGTACTTCTGTTTTAATAGCAGGGTGTGCAGGTTTGTTTGGGACCAGGGCTGAATTGCCTGAGACAGTAAATAGAGCAAAGGAGCTGCAGTGCCATCGTCTCTAAAAGCTTGAGCCAAAAATAAAAATAAAAGCTTGAGCCGAATCTGAAATAAAATATCAACCTAGAATCTGAGATTGAAGGAAGGATGGTCACCAGCCTGCTCAGGTTTCCACATGTCTCCATCCAGTCCTGCCTGCTCCCCAGATTCTCCCCAAGAAAACAGGGGGGAGAGGAAGAGCCCTTACCTGGAAGTCTGTGATAGATGGAAAGAGCAAGGGAAAGAGAACGGAAGAAGGAGAAATTAGGGAGAAGACAAGATGTAAATAAAGGAAGAGGAAATCTAGAAAGAACAGCAAAGAGTGAGTGGAAGGAAGGGTTGGGGACAGACTCTAAGGAGAGTTGACTGCTGGGTAGAGGGAAGGGGAGGGGGGCAGCAAACATGGACATGTGCTCAGAGTGCTGTGAAACCCTAGGAGTCTTTTCATTTCACAGGCCTCTCAGTCTCACCTGGCAAAACAAAATGGTACAGTGGCTACAGGAAGAGTATATCTAGAGCACATGGTGAGAGCGGTCGTGGTGCATCAGATACGAAGAATGACGTTTAACTCAGAATCTGATTCAGCGTTTTTCTAGCAGCATGTCTGTGCCTAAGCATCTTAGGAAATGTTTTCTGTTAATAGATACTGTAATCCTGCTTTCCCTTTTCTGTCTGATGATGAACACAGGTAGTTGCTTTAAAAAAAAAAAAAACGTGAATAAGACTTCACAAATAATTGTAAACATAGTACAAATTTTAATGGAGGAAAAAGCAAATACAGATGAATGTATTTTTGGAAGTTTCCCCAAAGATTTTTCAACATTTAATAGAATAAACTATACTTGATAATAATGTCTTGCTATCATATGTTCAGCCCACTTTAATTTTCAGCACAATATTGAATCATGAAAAATTCTGATGTTTTGATTTGTATTTCAGCATATTTTTTTGTTGTTGAACTTAAAATCTAAATAACCAAAAAAGTTTTCTAGTATGCTATCAATATTGGAAATGCTAATTTTCTATAGTTTTCTAAAATTCTATGGTTAATATATGTAACAATGACCTTAAGTCACTTTTTTTTTTTTTTTTAAAGAAGCTGGTTTTAAGGGATTATTTATTTGGTTTGGTTTTAGTTTGGTTCTACATTAGTTTGGGCTTTTGTGTTGTTGTTTTTTTAAATATTCTTACTGATTTCAGAGAGGGAGATATAGAAACATCAATGATGAGAGAAAATCATTGACTGGCTGCGTCCTGCATGCCCACACTGGGGATGGAGCCCGCAACCCAGATATGTGCCCTGACCAGGAATCAAACTATGACCTTCTGGTTCGTAGGGCGATGCTCAACCACTGAGCCATGCTGGCCGGCCTGGGCTTTTGTTTTCAGTCTCTTAGACAAAACTTTTTTGTTTTGAGCTCCAAGATGACTGTTGCCCAGTATAGTCATTCATGTTTTAATGTTGTTAGTTTATGTTTTTTTTCATGGTATTGTCTATAAATTGTCCTTCCCCAAAAACGATTTCTTACAACCACAATTTTTTTCCATCCCCCCTCTGAGAATCAGGATGATTGAAGTGATTTGAATTCCATCTCTCTGCCACCTGACTAGCTGTATGTCCTTGAGCAAGTTCATTTTTCTTATCTGTGCAATGAAGAAAATACTTCCTGCTTTGTAGAGTTGTGAAGATTAGAAATAATGTGTGTAAAGTACTCAGCACCCCTCCTTCCCCAGAATGTGGTAAACCCTTAACAAAGCAGCTGCTGCTGGTGGATCTAGTATTATGTCCATGCCATTGTGTGTCTCTTAATTCCACCCACCACTAAAATACCAACATCCCATTTGTTTTTAAAGCATAATACTTAGACTATGCAAAACTTAGATCTGTTAAACAGAATTATTAGGAAATGGGATGAAAAAGTATATACTATTTCAACTATTTAAATTTTAAATTTTTTAAAATTTGAACTTTATTTTTTATTTGCAATTTTCTGCTTTTTCCTTTTTGGGTAAAATTCTAGCTAGTTTCTTTTTCCCCCACTCAGTTATATGCTCTATAATAATGCTGCAATTATATTTGTCTATGTATTATGTGTATATATGCATGTGTTTATGTTCAGCAGGTTCTCAAATAATGTCATTGTATATAATACAGAGGTAATATGCAAATTGACCATCACTCCAACACACAAGGCAGCCATCCCCATGTGGTCAAAGATGGCCGCCCCCATGTGAACACAATATGGCCACCACAAGATGGCCAGCAGGGGACGGCAGTTGTGGATGATCAGGCCTACAGGAGAGGGCAGTTGGGAGGGACCAAGCCTGCAAGGAAGGGCAGTTGGGGGCAATCAGGCCTTCAGGGAAGGGCAGTTGGGGGCGACCAGGCCTACAGGGGAGGGCAGTTAGGGGTGACCGGGCCAGCAGAGGAGGGCAGTTGGGGGTGACCAGGCCTGCAGGGGAGGGCAGTTGGGGGCAACCAGGCATGCAGGGGAGGGCAGTTGGGGGTGACCAGGCCTGCATGGGAGGGCAGTTGGGGACAACCAGGCTGGCAAGTGAGAGCAGTTAGGGGTGACTGGGCCAGCAAGGGAGGACAGTTAGGGATGACCAGGCCTGCAGGGGAGGACTGTTGTGGGGGAGCAGGCCTGCAGAGGAGGGCAGTTGGGGGTGACCAGGCGTGCAGTGGAGGGCAGTTAGGGGTGACCAGGCCTGCAGGGGAGGGCAGTTGGGGGTGACCAGCCCTGCAGGGTAGGGCAGTTAGGGGGGAGCAGGCCTGCAGGTGAGGGCAGTTGGGGGCAACCAGGTGTGCAGTGGAAGGCAGTTGGGGGGAGCAGGCCTGCAGGGGAGGACAGTTAGGGGTGACCAGGCCTGCAGGGGAGGACGGTTGGGGGGAGCAGGCCAGCAGGGGAGGGTAGTTGGGGGTGCCCAGGCTGGCAGGGGAGAGCAGTTAGGGACAATTGGGCTGGCAGAGGAGCAGTTAGGTGTCAATCAGGCTGGCAGGGGAGTGGTTAGGGGGTGATCAGGCTGGCAGGCAGGCAAGCAGTTGGGAGCCAGAAGGGTCCTCGATAGAGGAATAGTTTGAATTTTTACTTCAGACAGGCCAGGAATGAATCCCCCCCGCTTTTTTTTATCCCCACCCAAGGATATGTATGTTTTTTATTGAATTTTAGAGAGACAGAAAAAAAGAAAGATAGCAAGAGAAACATAGATGTGAGAGAGAAGCATCAATCAGTTTCCTCCTGTACACACTGTACCTAACTGGGGAATCAAACCCGAAACTTAGGTGTGTGCTCTGATCTGGAATTGAACCTGTGCTCCAACCAACTGAGCCACCCAGCCAGGGAAGTTTTCCCATTTTAAATTACAGTTCCAAAACAGCACACTTGTTCGGCTTCAATGTTCTATGGGGGGAAAGTACCACGTTTCCACTCACAGGGCCAGTAGTCAATCAAGTTGTGACAACACGTAATACGAAATGAAATTAAGCTAGTCTCATTGTCTTTGAACTTGAAAATTATAATGCAAAATGCTTTGAATATTTTAATTTTTATTAAAATAGAAATAGATGAGTTTTACCATTGCTGCTGCCTTCTTTGTGAGATTATTGTGTGTATCTTCTATATGCTTTTAGGAAGTTTTAATTAAATATGTATTAAAGTATAAGAATTTATTTTGGAAAACTGAAATTCTTGTTAGGTTTTTAATTAAATTTTGAATGATACCTAAATAGGGTATTTAGCCTCTAAGCTTACAAAAGGGATTAGGTGAAGCTTGTTTTCTTTCCACATTAAGGTGAATTAAGGATATGATTTAGGTGTGATTTGAAAACAGTCAAACGTTCCTTTATGCTTTTGTCCAGTTTTCTGAGAGTTATGTCTGTAATAAGATCGGGCTGCTTGTCTTCAACTTTGAAAGGGTGCATTGTGCTACTGAGTAACTCACAGCCCATTAACCCCAGAGCAGGGTGATATGAGATGGCCCTGCTAAATGTCCTTCTTGGGCTTCCCAGCATCCTAGGCAACTCTGTTTTAAAAGTGGTTAAGAAAAAAAACTAAAGCGTAAAATCCTTTAAAATCTGTTAACTTGTGAAATATGGTTTTAGTCCACTCAGAATTCTTTTTAAAAAAATAATTAGTTATTAATGATACTTTTAAAAGATCATCATAAACTTTATTTGAATATTATATCATATGTTCAATGTAGAGTTGTGGCTTGAAGAAATATACTGTAACCTCATCACTAAAATACCATTTGTTTTAGTAATTAAATTATTTCTATAATTTAACAATAATATGAATTTAAAACAAACACTTGTTTTTAACATGAAACAAGCTTGTGTTTCACATCTTAAACTAAGAATGGAAATAATTTTGTGATGTAAACAAAAAGTTTCTTCTGAAACGTATATGTTTCAAATTAGTGGACTTATTAAATCTTAGAAGAAAAAGACAGATTCTTAAAAAATTTATTAGCTATGATCATTTTGTTTCACTTGGTTCTTCTTTCTCTAGGATTTACTAACCAGACATAAAGTGTTGGTAGCAGACTTCTTAGAACAAAATTATGACACTGTAAGTAGAAGTTATTTTTAAGTCTTACTTTATTCTCTCCTCCCCTCCCTCTCTCCCTTCCTTCTTTCCTCCCTCCCTCTCTCTTAGATCTATGAGCACTTATTCCTGTTTATGATCCACTATAGAAATCAACCATGTCAACCATACATCCAATTTGTCTTTTACCCAGAAGCCAGGTCATCAGGAAACCTTGTGGAAAATTGGTGATGGCAGGAGATCAGGGCTTTCTCATTTTTCATATCTCTTCTTAGTGTTGTGCTCTGGAGCTCCAAGAAACAACTAGCACCTGCTCACCTTGATCTTAACTTAAGAGTATCCATGTTGCCCTTAAGAGCCAGTAGGTAACTCTTCCATATGGAAGAACACCCCACCCTTACTAAGATAAGTCATTTGACCTGGTCAATAATTAGTTTTACTTACTAGTAGAAATACCAAAATATTTCCATCTTCTAACTCCCTTCTCTAATGGTGAATCCAGCTCATCCTTTTGCAATTTGGATTAATGTGACACTTCTAGCAAGCTTTCCCTAACCACACCCTTACACACTCACACCCTTACACACACACACACATACACACACACACACACACACACACACACACACACACACACACACCCTCCTTGCCTCCCTCCCCTGCCTCTCCCTTCCTTTTTACAATGTATTATTGTGTTGTGTCTAGATCTAACTAGCTGGTCCTTGAGCTCCCTGAGAGGCAGATCCTTATCTGTTGAACACAAGGGTTTAGAGTCCACTTCAAGACCCAGCTCTCCCTCTTACTAATTGTGTGACCCTGGGCAAGTTCCTATAACTACTTCAAAATAAAGATTTTCATGCCTACCTCATAGGGCTATGGTAGGAATTTGACAAGATTTAAAGTTTTCAAGATGGTACCATGGTAAGCCCTCAGTATTAAGTTTTATCATTATTACTTGTATCCCTAATACCTAGAATAAATAGTAAGTCCTTTATAAATAATAATAATAAGTCTAGTTACTGTGACTTTAATGTGAACTACATGCTTTTATTTATACTTTTCACTTTCTTGATTCTCTCAGTAATTATCATTAGTGTGCTCAGCTTGCCCTCATCTCATTCGAGCACACCCCACCCCCCCCAACCTGGCCATCTGAGGGCCAGGACTGTTTTGTACCTTCTTCAGCCTCTGAACACTCTAGCTTTCAATTCTCTGCTGGTCTTGCTCCTTCCACCTTAGTAATCCCTGAGTGCATCAACACATGGTGGGAGGTTGACACTGAGCTTCCCCAGCTGCTGGCTCCCTGAGTTGATTGAGGGGCCTAAGGAATGATTGATGTTCGCCCATATTAGGAAACAGGGGCTCCAAGCACCAGTGTCCCCAGCCTCTGGGGAGAGTAGAGGTGCTCCAGAGAGGCTAGTTGGGATTAGCATTGCCGTCATGCAACAAAAGGAGCCCTATTTCCTCTACATGTTCATGCTATGAATTTGACAATTTGATTTTTAATGAGTTGCCAGGTGAAACCCTAAATTATTTATTTTCTCAAATTATTCATAAACTACCAGCAGGTCTACATAAACAGATTTCTTTAATATGGCATAAAATGCGTTGTCTTGCAACTCAATAGATGTTTTATTCAAAATGATTTATTGTGAGTGAGTATTCAATTATTACATTTTTCTACCCTATTTATAATTTGCAGAACTAAAATAAAATAGAGAAGTGTCTCTTGTATCACTTGACCTTCCCACTCTCGATGTCCTTATGTGCAAAAGAGGATGGGGGAAGGGGAAACCTCCCAGTGGACAGTGGTGGTCAGTCTAGGGTTAAGCACTCAGAGACAGAAAGACAGCAGCTGGGCTCAGGGATTGGAGAGTTACTTACTTCTGAAGCAAGCAAGCAAACCTAATGCGGAGAAATAACTGTTGGTTTTACACTGTAATATTTATTTTCTTTTCATTAGATTTTTGAAGACTATGAGAAATTGCTTCAGTCTGAGAATTATGTGACTAAGAGACAATCTTTAAAGGTAATATCAAATTTAACTTAGAGTCTCCATAAATTGATGTCTTAGTAGTAAATGATTGGTTTATTAGTAAGCAAGTAAATACAGAAAAAATTTAAGTATCCTTTTTGTAACTTGAGAAATACTTTGTTACAACTATACTTTATAGGAAAATAATGTGTCTTGCTTTCAAATACTTTTTAGAAGTAATAATATAAATAATAAGTATGTGCTACTACACAAAAAGTATGTTGTGTGTGTCCACAATTTGAGATTATATCTCCAGTTTGAGATTATATCTCCTGTGAAATTCCTGTGGAAATGCCATTCTCCCTCATCAAATAGGGAGCCCAGCAGAGCAGGGCTACATCTGTCTGTGAGTGGCCTTCCCTCCCCCAGGGAAAGTGCCTGGAAGCAGCCATTTGTCCAGGAGGGACATTTCTTAAGTATTCTGCTCAGATAAAGTAAATCCTTGATTTTGCGGACCTTGATTTAACGAACTTCAGATTTAACGGACAAAATTTCTGGTCCGTATGTCATGGGTGAAAATTAATACCCTGGTAATTTAAAAATGCTTTTAACTAAGACTTGCTTATAATTAACAGGTTATTTTGTTATTAATTCACTGTTATTTTTAACAAATTTTAGCAAATAGGCCATATGTTGGGAAAAACACTGGTAATTTTGTTGAAATAGATAAATATTATATACCTACAACTATAGTCTACATATTTAAATCCAAGAGTCACCACTCATAAACAGTGTTCAGCAAATGATTAGCACGTGATCACACCACATGCGTGATAATTGGTTCTATTGTCCAATGGCATGACTTTGTGCAGCAGTTTTAACTCTTTCCACCGATGTTCCTATCTGTGCTAAGCCACGCCCCACCATGTGCAGTTGTTTACTTGAGGTGATTGGTGAATGCATGCATTTACTAGACCTATTCAGTGTAAATTTAAAATTACAATAATACATATAGAAAACTTTTCTGTGAAATTAAACTCTTCATGCTTACTTAATTTTAGTTATACAAACATGTCTACATAAGTAAAAACAGGTTAACTAATTTGTCAAATTTTTAACATATGCATTTAGAAAACCTACTTTATTATATAACAGACTTTCAGCTTTAACGGACACCCACTCACCTGAATTAGTCTGTTAAATAGAGGTTTTACTGTATTCAAAACAATGTTTTTGGCAGATAATACTTGGTTGTTTTTTTGTCAAGCAATTTGTATGATGTTTGAGCTTACTAAATATCATTCACTTTATTTTTATATGTTTGGGATGACATTCATAGAACAATGCATTTGTTTCTAAATATTGTATAGTTTTAAACTTAAGCCATAAATTAAATGTTTTGTACCATATTTTTGTAAATTCACTATAACCGTGATTTTGCATTGGCCGTGACCTGCTTTCCCCTGTATCTGTGCCCTCACTGTTCAGCTTCCACCGCGGAGGAGAGGTCAGTGTACTGTTTTCAGCCAGGCACTCCGCACTCGTTATTGAGTTCCCCTTTGAGGGGAAGCCCACACACGGCGATCCCTGTAGGAAAGATGCCACGCTGAGTTCCTTCCTCTGTGATGAGACTGAGCCCTAGGCAAAGGCAGTGACATCAGTGCCGGGCTCTCCCATGTCCAGCTTGTTAACGCAGTTGAAGATAAGGATGCATCCTATTGCCACAGCCATGTACCTGAAGAACAGAATTGCTTATTTGTGAAGAGCTCCACAAGGACAGCCAAAACACAGCTGTCCATGTTTCCTAGTATAAGAGGTGGTCTCCCTGGAGGGAAGTGGAAATTGAAACAGTAAACAGAGGTGACAATGGTCTGAAGGGCCAGAATATGGGAAATTACTTAAACATTTTCAAATCTTTCCTCTTTTCAGTGGGAATCTGTCAGATACTGGACCAAAGTAGAGACATTGTTACAAACTAAGGTGACAACTAAATTTAGGGGTCAAAAAAGCTGAGGGTCATAGACTTTAGAATTATCCCTGTTCCATTTTCATCAGTAACAAGAACTTGTGACAGAAATTTTTCTCTAGCTAGGTAGGGTCTTAGGCAAAGTTATAAAACTGGCAGTTTTTTATTCAAACATCCCCCTTCTGGTCCTAATTTCTGCTTTTCCTTTCCTACTATCCTATCATCTCCTTCTACCCTGTGCCTATTGACTCATTCTCTTTTCAAGATATCTTCAGCCCCACCTTATCCTGTTCCCTTGTTAATATTTGAAAGTGGTTAGAGCAGAGCCTAGCTCATGGTAAGCAATAGATATGTTTGTTCAATAAAATAAAAAGCAATTTTATAAGTATACTAGAGGCCCGATGCACGAAATTCGTGCATGGGGGAGGGGGGTGTCCCTCAGCCTGGTCTGTACCCTCTCGCAATCCGGGACCCTTCGCTCCTAACCGCCCACCTGCTCACTCCTTACCTCTTGGCTCGCTGCTCCTTACTGCCTGTCTGCTTGCTCCTTACCACCTGCCTGCTCGCTCCTTAGCTCTTGGCTCGCTGCTCCTTAGCACTGCTGTGGAGGTGGGAGAGACTCCCACCTCCACTGCTGTGTTCGCCAGCCGTGAGCTTAACT
The DNA here is from genome assembly GCF_027574615.1 of Eptesicus fuscus. NCBI lineage: Eukaryota > Metazoa > Chordata > Mammalia > Chiroptera > Vespertilionidae > Eptesicus > Eptesicus fuscus. Next base: position 15,866,412 of record NC_072480.1, read on the forward strand.
CCTGGCTGAGTGGCTTTCCCGTTGTAGGAGTGCACTGACCACCTGGGGGCAGCTCCTGCGTTGAGCATCTGCCCCTGATGATCAGTGCACGTCATAGCAACCAGTCATTTTGGTTGTTCCACCATAATGGTTGCTGGGCTTTTATATAGATAGATAGATATTCATCATTATCCCCAGAGTTTAATCTCTGGAAGGTTTTGATCAATTCTAAATAAGTAATTGGGACTAGAGTGTGAATTAGACTTATTCCTGCCAGGATTCATTTGCATTTAAAAATAGAAGCCTGTTAATACAGTGGATGTGTGATTGGTATGTTATGTCATACAAATTTAGTGGGTAGCAAAGGGAAGGAAGGACGGTTCATTCCTCACTGCTGTTTGCTGTCACCCAGCTCTCTATTTCCCAGCCTCCCTCTTCACATTGTTCTCTAGTTAGAGATCTCTGCAATGTTCCCAGTGACACCAGCAAGAAGCAGCAGAGTTTATATCTGGTATTAAAACACTCCCTTTTTCAAACTGATTATGTTTCCTATTCATTTACAAATACCTCAGCTGACTCATAAGACCTCTTTATTACTATTAATGTCCATGCAGACATACTACAATGGTTTCTATTCCTGCCTAAAATTCTTTACAGTTGCGTGTCTTGAAAATATTTGATTAAGAATATAGTAAAACCAAGCACTGGTTGAACAGTAAGAGAGAGAGAGGGAGGGAGAGGGAGAGAGAGAGAGAGAGAGAGAGAGAGAGAGAGAGAGAGAGAGAGAGAGAGAGAGAGAGAGAAAGAGAGAGAAAGGAAAAGCAAAGAAAGGAAAGGAAAGGAAAAAGAAAGACAAGAAACTAGTAAAAGGCAGATAAAGCATATTTGAGAATGCAGAAATTGTTTAAAAGGTTACCGAAGAGTTGGCTTTTTTGAATGCCACATTATAGGCAGAGACTTGCTAAAATCGTCTTCTATCACTCTATTCAAGGAAAGAGCTCACTAAATATTGTTTATTGTTTTCTTCAACAGAAAAACATTGTTTTGAAGAGCTCTGCTAGTGTGCTGTTGGTTTTTCCTTTTGGAAATTAGATGTGTGGGTAGCAGCAGTATGTTCTATTTTAACATAACCTTGTTTATGTCTCTGGATTCTGTAATATTTTATATATAGATGTTTTATAATTATAGGAAACAAGAGGTTAAATTACTATAATAGTCTACTTACAGTATTCTTCAAGTAATGAATTATATTAAAGCTAGGTGTTTTGTGGAAGGGCAATGTATGAAAGCAGCTCCCCAATGCTAGAAAGGACCGACATGCCAAAATATGAGGCCAAGTTCAGTTTGTACGTTATAAAGGTGAGCTTAAAGAAAGTGGCCTCGTGCAGTAGCAACACAACGGATTGCTGAGCCTTTCACCCCCACCCCTCACCCCGCCAGACTTTGTATGTTATGAGAGCAATGAGAATGCGTGGATGAGCAGAGAGATCAGGTGCCAGAGGCTTCGGTGCCAGAGAGAGGTAAGAGAACCAGGGAGAGTGACTCGCCCTAGAGAGAGGATTGATGTGAATCCTGTGATCAGCCCAGAGCTCTGGTTCCTGTTCCAGAGCCACCCAGGGAAGGGGAGGGTTAGGGTCCGTCATCACCCAGATGTCAGGGGCGCGGGTTAGCTTTAAGATGGGGTCACTTATGTTCCTCACACTACGCTTTTTCTGATTCCAAAGTAGTGCTGCCTGCTGCCTTTTGTTAATCATATTCTACATTTTCCTAAACTATTTTGGGGAGCTTAGATTCCTAGTGTCAATAAAAAATAATTAACAGAGAAATTCCTTTCACTCATGTGACAGAGTTTAGAAATGTATTTCTTGTCTTCTTCAGGGGCCTGACATTTAATTACTAGATGGAAAGATTATAATTCAAAAGAACCTTGGTGGAATTTGGGAGGGGTTTGGACTCTGGTCAATTTAATTAAAACCCTAAGTTAAAAAACACACTCATTATATCTACTTGATGTGCATGGCTTTACTATATAGTATGAAGCCTGTAAAATAAAATTTAAGGAAGTAAAAAATACAACTTTTTCCATAAAGGGCAGTATTTTGTCATTGTTAGTATTAATTAAAATAGATTAACCCTTACTGGCTAAAAGATTCAGTGTTGTTTACCAAGTGATTTAATACAATTGTTTCAGAAAAGTAGTGAAATTATATTAGCAAAGGATGGACATCCCCATGTAATAAAAACTGAAGTGACTTAATCTGAATTTAACTCATAAACATCAGCAAATGTTTATTGAATGTGTATATGTACATTTTAAGGGTTAGGTTTTTTTTAAATGAAATTGTTGCTAAAAAACCATTTTATATGTATATGTGTGTGATATATATGTATTTTAACATGTGGTATAGATTACATTTGATTATATATTTTTATAGAAATACATTTTAGATATATATCTATATACTAGTATTAAGATATATTATATACATGTTTTATAAAGATATACACTGAGTGGCCAGATTATTATGATCTCTGAACGCATAATAATCTGGCCACTCAGTGTATATACGATATAATAAAAGGCTAATATGCAAATTGTCCCCTCGACCAGGAGTTCAACCAGCAGGCAGGCCGGCCAACTGCCCATGTCCCCTCCCCCTGGCCAGGCTGTCCAGACCCCATCCATGCACGAATTCATGCACCGGGCCTCTAATATATAAATATATACACTGAGTGGCCAGATTATTATGCGTTCATAGATCATAATAATCTGGCCACTCAGTGTATATTATATATACATATATACATGTATATAACTTAGAAGCCTCTTGTCAGCTCTACAACCCGGAAGTGGTTGGGTTTTTTTGTTTTGTTTTGTTTTTTTGAACATCTGAGAGTCATCTCACTGAACTGTAAACATCTAAGAAGTAGCGCACCATCTCCCTGTCACCAGAGAAGTTTAACCTTAGTGCTTCTCTCCAACCTATAAACATTTCTTGTTAGAGAGGTAAGAAAGGTTTTATTATGCTTGTTTTTTGTTGGATAGAGGCAATTAGCTAAAACAAAGAGCTACCTCAATGGCCAGGTGAATTTAGAGTGAACTATAAAAAGGTGCACAGCAAATAACGCTGGCAAGTCCTCTTACAGGGGGCAGGTTACCTTTTATATTGAGGATATATGTATGTAACGATTGTAGCTCCTTGGCTGTGTAAATAAATGTGGTTTTATCTGTCTTTTTCATAGATTACCTACAGTGTTGTGCTTTGACTATGATTATCTATATATATAAAAACTAATATGCAAAGTGTCTCCTCAGGAGTTCGACCAGGAGAGTGGGAGTTCCATCACTCGCTATGACATGCGCTGACCACCAGGGGGCAGCGCGGAATGAAGGAAGGCCCCAGCCAGCAGCTGGAAGGCCCCTATCGGCCCTGATCGCCAACCAGGCCTAGGGACCCTACCCGTGCACAAATTTCATGCACCAGGCCTCTAGTTCAGTAATGAAACTGCTTTCCTTCTGTATTTGTTGAGAAGATTCTGTGGTAATAGGATCTTATTTCCCCAACACTATCCACATTTATCATACAAGCTGTGAAGGGTACAAACACAAACAAGATTTGATGCATGCCCTGTGGAGCGTACATTCTAAAGAGACTCACAAGTAACTCTGTACTGCAAGACAGTGTGAGTACAGCTGGGGAAAAACAAAGAGCACAGAGGCAGTTGAGGAGATTCAGCCTGGGAGAAAGTCAGACTCACAAAAACATAGGGTAGAATGGTGGTTACCATGGGCTGGGGGGTAGGGGAAATGGGGAGAAATTGATCAACAGCTATAAAATTTTAGCTATAGATAAATAAGGTTTGGGAATCTAATGTACACTATGGTGACTATAGTTAACAATACTGAATTGTATACTTGAAAGTTGTTGAGAGTAGATATTAAGCATTCTCACCACACACACACACACACACACACACACACACAACTGAGGTGGTGGATGTGTTAACATGATTGTGGTAAATATTTCACAATGTATACGTATATGAAATCATTATAATGTACACTTTAAGTGTGTACAGTTTTGTCAATTGTATCTAAACTAGAGGCCTGTTGTACGAAATTCATGCATGGGTAGAGTCCCTAGGCCTGGCCAGCAATCAGGGCTGATCGAGGCCTTCTGGCTGCCAGCCTGGACCTTTCTTCCGGCTGCCAGCCAGGGCCTCCCTTCCCCAGCTGCCGACCAGGGCCTTCCTTTGTTCTGTGCCACCCACTGGTGGTCTGCACACATCATAGTAAGCGATTGAAATCCTGGTCTCCTGGTCGAACTCCCGAGGGGACACTTTACATATTAGCCTTTTATATATATAGATAAAGCTGGGGTGGGTGGATGGAGCAAGGGGAATAAGGCCACAGACCCAGGAATAAGGAAGACTTAAGTGAGGCAGCGGAGGAGAGGAAGCAGCAGGAATGACTTCAGATCACAAAGGGCTTTGAGTGCCATCCATAGGAATCTAGACATTTGTTTGTTTATGCATCCGCTTTATAAGTGGGATTAGTAACATGAATAGGGATGATCTTCGGGAAGATTTGTTTGACATAATGTGCAGAATGGATTGGATTGGCTGAAGACTGCAGAGGAGACCATTTGTGTGCTGTTGCAGTCGTCCAGATGAAAGGCAGTGAGGGTTTGGATGAGGGTACTGGCATTAAAAATTGAATGAAAGATCTTTGAGGCTCTTAGAAACAGAAAATTGGAAGATCTTGGATGTAGATTATATGTGAGGAGCAAGAGAAAGAAAGGAGCTGGGAAGATTTCAACACTCTGCCCTAAGGCACTCGAAGATATAATGTCGTTAACAAAGAGACATTAAGTGTGATAGGCCAGGAAAGTGTTTGGCTGGGGCTGCCTGGTGGACAGTTAGAAATGTGGGCATGGAGTTTAGGAAAGAAATGGAAATTGGAAATGTAGATTTGAGAGACACTTGAAGCCATGTACTTAGATGAGACTGTTGGGAAATAAAAGCTAAGTGATTCAAGTATACAGCTTGGAATGAATGAGTGAATGAATGAATGAATGAATGAATGAGAAAAATCAAGTATCCAGTTTGGAAAATTCCTGCATATGTAGTGCCGAAGGAAAGCAAGTCAGTAATAGAGGCAGCAAAGGAATACGCTGCAAGGGGTAAGAAACCAGAAGAAAGAAATGGCCTTGAAACCAAAAGCAAAGCAAGTTTCCGGAAGAGTGTTCAGTTAGCTTTAGATGCTACAGAGAGACTAAGGAAGATGAAGATCAACGATGTACATGCTTGCCATTCCATATGTATATGACTAACTGGTAACCAGCTAACACGCAACTATAGTCATCATTTTCTATGTTTAACAAACATTACTTTTGTACACTAAAATTACTTACAGGTGTGTACTTCTCATTTGTTAAATAGACAAAAGATGCATCACAGGCAAGGTTGTTGTTCCCTGGCTGCCAAACACACACACAATGTACGCACACACCCCTATTACATACACACCCCTACACCTGGGGTTATGTTGCTAGACTGTATTGTGAGATAGACAGTTTCATATGCTTTCTCCTTCCATCCAGCACTTAAACATCTATGCGGTGTATTACTATCCTGGGACATCTAGAAAAATTCCAGTAAATAGGAGATTTGGAAAATAAATATATCACATATAAAATTATGTTAAGGGTACACTTCAACTGCCTGGTTGCCAAAGCTTTAGGAATTGCTACCACTACAGTGAGAATACAAGTTTATGAGATGGAGCAGCTGCACATTAAGCTGTGCTATTAGAGTCTCTTCAACTATTCTCACTTTTGGTATTTTTATTTTGTTTTGAAGTATCTTAGTCTGTTCTAGCTGCTATAACAAAATACCATAGACTGGGTGACTTAAATAAGAAATATTTATTTCTTGTAGTTCTGGAGGCTGGGAAGTCCAAGATTAAAATGCCAGCAGTGAGAGAGCTCTCTGGGGTCCCTTTCATAAGAGCACCAGTCCCATTCATGATGTTTTTACCCTGATGCACTAACCTCTTAAAGACCCCTCCTCCTACTACACATCACGTTGGAGGTTAGAATCTCAACATGTAGATTTTGGAGAGCACATAAGCATTCAGTTCATAACATAGAGTAATGCTGCATTTTGGGAACTATTCTTTTGTCACCAGAAAATGTTTTGCTTTACTTTTTTATAAAAACGTGCTGCACATGTTAAACTTCATTTGGGTTGAGAATCAATTATTTTTTTTCTGGTTGTATATCAGAGTTTGTAATAAAAATTTGGGGGAAAATATAAGCCACTTTACATAACCTATTTTTTCCCCAGTAAGCTACTAGAGTACATTAATTTAGGTAATGGGGGTATAATTGTAGAGTCAATTTTGTTATTCTTATCCTACCTCAAGATAATTTAAGCCAGTGATCGGCAAACTCATTAGTCAACAGAGCCAAATATCAACAGTACAACGATTGAAATTTCTTTTTTTTTTTTTTCTGGAACTGTTGTTGCCACATTTTATTTTATTTTATTTTATTTTTTTTAAATGAATCTTTATTGTTCAGATTACAATTGTTTCTCCTTTTTTCCCACATATCTCCCCACCACCCAGTTCCCACTCCCCCTCTTCCCTTACCTCCCCCCCCCCCCCGCTGTCCTTATCCATAGGTGTATGATTTTTGTCCAGTCTCTTCCCATACTCCCCACACAGACACCCCTTTCCCCCTGAGAATTATCAATCCACTCCCATTCTATGCCTGATTCTATTAAGTTCACCAGTTTATTCTGTTCCTCAGATTTTTAATTCACTTGACTTTTAGATTCACTTGTTGATAGATATGTATTTGTTGTTCATAATTTTTATCATTCTTCTTCTTTTTCCTCTTTTTAAAGAATACCTTTCAGCATTTCATATAATGCTGGTTTGGTGGTAATGAACTCCTTTAGCTTTTTCTTATCTGTGAAGCTCTTTATCTGCCCTTCAATTCTGAATGATAACTTTGCTGGGTAGAGTAGTCTTGGTTGTAGGTTCCTGCTATTCATCACTTTGAATATTTCTTGCCACTCCCGTCTGGCCTGCATGGTTTCTGTTGAGAAATTAGCTGATAATCGTATGGGAGCTCCCTTGTAGGTAACGAACTGTTTTTCTCTTGCTGCTTGTAAGATTCTCTCTTTGTCTTTTGCTCTTGGCATTTTAATTATGATGTGTCTTGGTGTGGTCCTCTTTGGATTCCTTTTGTTTGGGGTTCTGTGCGCTTCCTGGACTTGTAAGTCTATTTCTTTCATCAGGTGGGGGAAGTTTTCGTTCATTATTTCTTCAAATAGGTTTTCAGTATCTTGCTCTCCCTCTTCTTCTGGTACCCCCATAATTCTGATGTTGGTTCTCTTGAAGTTGTCCCAGAGGCTTCTTACACTATCTTCAACTTTCTGAATTCTCTTCTCTTCATGTTTCTCTGGAGGAGTGTCCTTGGCCTCTTTGTATTCCAAATCTTTGAGTTGATTCTTGCAATCCTTTAGTCTGCTTTTGGGTCTCTGTATAATATTTTTTATCTCAGTCAGTGTATGTTTAATTTCTAGTTGGTCCTCATTGAATTTATCGGCCTTTTCCATGAAATTCTTGAAAAACCTTATAACCGTGGTTTTGAACTCTATGTCCAGTCGCTTGTTCTCCTCCATTTCCTTGGTTTGTGATCTGTTTCCTTGCCTTCTCATATTCTCTGCTTCCCTAAGTTGGTAGGGTAGTTTTGTGTACTAGGTGTCCTATTGGTTCAACGGGTCAGCCTCCCAGTTACTTGAGGTAGACACTCTTGGTGTACCCTTGTGTACTGTGTGTTCCCCAGCAGGAGCTACAGCAAGGGCTAGTTTTCTCCTCCTTTGCTTGGGCGGTTTTGGAGCAGTCTGACTGGAGCTGCAGTTAATTTGGTTGAGCTGCCCCAGAACAGGCCATTTATATGCAAAAGCCGCTGTGTGGAGCCTGGGCCGGTTTGTAGAATGTGCGGGGCGGGGCCTCAGGGCTGGGCGGGGTCTCAGGGTGTCACTAGGCTGGGGCGTGGCCAACGGCGATGGCTGCCGTCAGCCGTCTCTGCCTTTCCACTTTTCCAAGTCCCTGCGCCCCGCGCTCCAGCGCAGTAAACAATGATTGCTGGGCGCACCTCTGCAAAAAAGTCACTCTCACTTTCCGACCCGATGGCCGAGAGTCCAGCTTCTCCCCGTAGGCATCTGGGTCCCCCGAGTGTCCCCAGAAACTGGATTTCAGAGTGATTGGGAGCTTGTCTCCCTGCGGGTTGAAGAAAAGCCGCGCACCCAGCCGCCCGCCGCCGGCCCAATTCGCGTGCCTCCGTACCTCAGCTTTTCAGCAATTGTGTTCCTTTCTCTTCTTAGTTGTAAATCTTCCACTCAGCCAGCTTTCCCGTGGTTCTGGGTGGTAGACGTTTTTGTCTTTTAGTTGTATTTTTGAAATTGTTGTGTGAGGCAGCAGATTAGTTGTTTAACTATGCCGCCATCTTGGTTCCTCTCTATTTTGCTGAAATTTCTTTTGAGAGCCAAATTTTTTAAACTTAAACTTCTTCTAACACCACTTCAAAATAGACTCGCCCAGGCCATGGTATCTTGTGGAAGAGCCACACTCAAGGGGCCAAAGAGCCGCATGTGGCTCGCGAGCCGCAGTTTGCCAACCACTGATTTAAGCAATGAAAATAATAAATTAGTTTTCACTAGCTCTTGATTAGAGCTATAGAGTGAGCTTTTTAAAGCTGCAGCAATGATTGGCTTAAAAATAGATTCAGAAATGCATTAAGTACGGACTTTAACAAAACTGTAAAAAGCTTAAAATAACTACTGCTTTCATGCCTGTGCTTTAAGATGCGCTTAAGGACTCTCAATTTTTTTCATGTCAACATTCTAAACTCATATTTATATTTTGTTTTTCAGTGAGAAGCAGTGAGGTATATTTTGAATAAGATGGCTCTCAGATTATAGCATTGATTTTTTGTTTTATTTGTTCATAGCTGCTGGGTGAACTGATCCTGGATAGACACAACTTTGCCATTATGACAAAGTATATCAGCAAGCCAGAGAACCTCAAATTGATGATGAACCTCCTTCGAGATAAAAGTCCCAATATTCAATTTGAAGCCTTTCACGTCTTTAAGGTAAAGTGTAAGCTACAGAAATAAAGTGGGCATTTGTTTTCCAGTTTCAAGTGGCAAACTCCTTACGTTTTATTCTCCTTTATACTTGAGAAAAAATTAAATAGGCAGTCTTTTGTTTTGCATGACTTAATTGAAATTTTAGAGTTAAATTAATGAATGCCCATTTCTTTCTAAAAGGTTTCTAACTAATCCATATCTCTAAATATTTTCTTTTTTTATTAAGAAAACTAGAGGCCTGGTGCATGAAAATTCATGCACTGGACAGGGGTCCCTCAGCCTGGCCTGCCTCCTCTCACAGTCTGGGAGCTGTCAGGGCAGGAGGCAACCCGGTGATCAGGGAAAGACAACGCCCCCATAACATCTCTGCTGCTGCCACTGCCGGCAGCGCAAGCCTCAGCTGGCCCTGGTCACCTGAGCCTCAGGTGGCCCTGAGTGGCTGGGCAGCCACCATCCGAGGCTTGCCTGCACCTTGGGCCTGCCCTAGGTGGCTGGGCAGCCAACATCCAAGGGGGCTGAGGGGACTGGGGAACTCCAGAGTCAGGCGCGTGGAATGGACAGACCCACCTGGGGCGGTCCTGGCCATGCTGTGTGCCTGCCACCCCGGCGGGACTGAGGGGACTGGGCGCCGCCATCTTGTGGCTGTGAGCGCTGCCATCTTTGAGGGCTTGGCAGTCAATTAGCATATTCCCTCCTTATTGGCTGTGGGCACCATCATCTTTGTGAGGGTGTGATGGTCAATTAGCATATTCCCTCCATTAGATAGGAGGAGGAGGGGAGTTACTAAAAGTTACTAAAATAATCAGTGACTGAGCTAGAACCCAAATCCTGAGTGTGAGAATTTGAATGCTTTGCTTTCTACCTTAAGTATTTCTCTGAACCTTAAATGAAACAATGAAGAAACACTTGGGTACTACTCACTTTTATTACTTATTCATAAATATTTTTGTAAATGCATTTTCCTATGAAAGAAAGCTAGCCCCTGTAATACCTGCTATCTCTTCCTAATACTTTTTTCATTAGTATCCTATATAATAAAAGCCTAATATGCAAATAGACCGAACAGTGGAATGACCGGTGGAACGACCAGCCGCTATGACACACACTGACCACCAGGGGGCAACCGGCAGTGGCGATTGGGGGCCGGGGCCAGCTGGTGGGTAGCGCCAGGCCACCAGCCAAGGTGGGTGCCAGCTGGGGTGCCCCGATCACCCTGCCCGCCGGTCACCCCACAGATTGGCCCTGATAGCCAGCCAGGCCTAGGGACCCTACCCTATATATTGGGAACAGTCTCTAAGATTTAAAAATTAAAACCTGGCAAGTCTCTCTAGCACTGAAAAAACAGGATGATGCAGCGATGACATGCATGGACTCTGGCTTGCACATTTTGTGGTCAGCCCTGATGCTAACACTTATAATTGTGTGACAAAGCCAATTACTTAACTTCTCTCTGCTTCAGTTTTTCCACCCAGAAGATGGGGAAAATGGGACTACTGCCCCAGAAGGATCATGTTATGTACTACTTTTTATAATCAGGGCAAAAAAATGTAGCTGCCCATACTATAGCAAGATGCCTTTCACCTGTATGAAAAGTGTGGTCACTGGTGCATACAGCATCCTGGATTGTGAGAGGGATGTCTGACTGTTGGTTTAGGCCAGCGGGGACCGGGTCTAAATTGGCAGTGGATATCCCCCGAGGGTGCAGGCCAGGCTGAGGGCCCCCCGTCGTGCATGAATTTCGTGCACCGGGCCTCTAGTAAGTAATCAAATGGCCTCCTAGAAACTTTAGACAATAGATTTTTATAGATTATGGTTGATGAGAAAAATCTAATCTGTAATCCCATACTCCTAACTATTGTAAAGACTTTAGTAAATTTTCTCTTCCTGTGCACATATTTGAAGGGTTTTTTTTCTACAGCTGTATTCACATTGTATACAAAATTTATATCCTGATTTTATCACTGAATGCTATAACATCAGTAAACATTAATTCATTATCATTATATGTCATTTTTAGAGCTAGTAGTTTTATTGGTATCATAGTTTATCATTGGGTATATTTATTTTAGTTTACTTAAATATTCCTGCAGGCTAGGTGAGCTTTTTTTAATCTTTATAATGTATGTTCATTAATTGAATTTATCAGACACATGGCAATTTATAAGATACTAGAGGCCCAGTGCACAAAATTCGTGCATGGGTAGGGTCCCTAGGCCTGGCCGAGGATCAGGGCTGATCTATGGGGCGACCGGTGGGGCGATCAGGGAAGCCCCCGCTGGCACCCACCTTGGCTGGCCTGGCGTTGCCCACTCGCCGGTCCTGCCCCCCCCCCCCCCCCACTGCCACCGCTGGTTGGGGCCTGTGGGCTGGGGGCAGCTTCTGCTTTGAGCATCTTCCCCCTGGTGGTCAGTGTGCGTCATAGCGACTGTTGTTCTGCCAGGCATTCCATTGTTCGGTCAATGTGCATATTAGGCTTTTATTATATAGGATTTAATTGTTGCTCTGAGAGGTAAAAAACAGTTTTAATCCATCTTTCAGCCACCAGATCTTCATTGTCCAAAAAGGTCACTAGAGCAATTTAAATCCAAAATTAATTTATAAATTCCATTTAATTACATTCAAAATCCCAACAGGAATTTTCCTGGAACTTAACAAGCTAATTCTAAGATTTGTTATTTTTTTGTGGGTTTTTTTGTTGTTGTTGTTATTGTTGTTTGCTTTTTAAACATTTATCTTTATTGTTGAAAGTATTGCAGATGTCCCCTCCCAACCCTCCCCCATTGACCCCTTTCACAAGTAATGGCCTAGGAGTATCGATAGTAATTTTGAAGAACCGATAGAGGAATCCTCCCTACCAGATTTTAAACTTATATGCCCAGTCAAAATGGCAAAGTAGGAAAATGCTATGCTTGCCTCCTCCCGTGACCACATCAAAATTACAACTAAACTACAGAATAACAATCATTGAGAACCACCTGAAGTGTAGTGGAACAGAAATCCCATAACTAAGGGTATAAAAAAGAAGCCACATTGAGCCCGACCAGTGTGGCTCAGTGGTTGAACATGAACCCATGAACTAGGAGGTTCGATTCCCAGTCAGGGCACATGCCTGGGTTGTGGGATCAATCCCCAGTTTATCTCCCTCCCTCTCCCTTCCTCTCTGAAATCAATAAAAATATGTTAAAAAAAGAAGCCACATTGAGACAAGTAGGAGGGCCGAAGACACAGAATGGGCTGGTCCCACACCCATATGTGGCAGTTTTCTCAGCTTCAGAAGTCCCTGCTGAGGAAGAGCGGTCCCAGGCCCACATCCATGCTTCCTAGCCCAGGGTTCCAATGCAGGGAAGAGAAGTCCCTATAAATTCTGGCTGTGAGAACCAATGGGGATTGAGGCTGGGAGGATTCAATCTGGTGAGAAGGAGGGCTGCTGGAGTCCTAGGCATTAGGGCCTGCGCATGGACTTACTCGCTGATGAATTCAACTGCTCTGAGCTCCAGTGCTGGGATTGTGGCTGAAAAAGCACCAGGACATACTGGAGTAACTTATTTATCTGGCTCAGGGTGAGGGCTGGAGAGGCGGCTTTCTTTCAGACAGATGGGCTGGCAGAGGCCATTTGTCCTTTGTTCAGCCCTCTCCCACCTAGCCTGCAGGCTCAGGCTGGCACCAAGTCTGAGTCTCCATCAATGCGGCTAAAACCATTTGCCCAGCCCTGGTGATTCCCCCACCCACCCAACTTGATGGCCTACCCAGGCCACTTCCAGTGGCTTTTCCATACAAACAGCCTGTCATGGCTCATGCTTCGTTCGTTACTTTACTAAATTCTCTCAAATGTTCATAAACTTCAGGTAAGCAGTATCTGGCCTCATTGTGCCCATACTTCTTACTAAGCAGCCCCAAGTCTGGCAGAAGCACCAACCATCTGCAGATCATATTAAGTGGCCCTGGGCAGGGCACAGGCAGTGCACCTGACCCCCTCCTAAGAGACCGCAGAACAAGCCAGCTTCAGACTACACCAGAGGACCACCCAACCATCTCCACAAACAACACACCCTAAAGGGTGGACTCAGAAGGCATCAGAGCCTTGCTAAAGGGAATCCTACTTCATAGGGTAAGCCCCTGCACAACAGCTCCTCCACTATAGTCATAGTCAGTCCTGAGAGTCAGTCCCTCTCATTGGCATGCCAGTAGCAATCAAGGCTCAACTACAGCAGGAGGGCACACACAAACACAGCCCACACAGGGAAACACCTGGCTCAGATGACCAGGGAGGTTGTAACACTGACATTACAGGACACCTACTACATAAGGCCACTCTACCAAGACTAGGAGACAGCTTTACCTAACACAGGAAAAAACACAGGGAGGCAACCAAAAATGAGAGACAAACAAATATGTCCCAAATGAAAGAACAGAACAAAACTCCAGAAAAAGAACTAAACAAAATGGAGACAAGCAATCTACCAGATGCAGAGTTCAAAACATTGGTTATAAGGATGCTCAATGAACTTAGGGGAATAGTGGAGGAAATCAGTGAGAACTTTAACAAAGACATGGAAAACGTGAAAATAGAGATAGGAAACATAAAAATAAACCAGTCAGAAATGAAGAATACATTAGAAGGAATCAACAGTAGATTAGATGAATGAGTGTATTGAATCAGCAATTTGAAAGACAAGGTAGCAGAAAACATGCAATCAGAACATCAAAAAGAAAAAATAATCCAAAGATATGAGGATAGTTTAAGGAGTATCTGGGATATCATCAAGTATACCAACATTTGCATCATAGGGGTACCAGAAAAAGAAGAGAGAGAGCAAGGGACTGAGAACCTATCGGAAGAAATAGTGACAGAAAATTTCCCCTAACCTGCCAAAGTAAATAGACACATATGTCCAGGAAGTGCAGAGAATCCCAAACAAGATGAACTCAAAGAGGCCTACACCAAGATGCACCATAATTAAAATGACAAAGGTTAAGCACAAAGAAAGAATCTTAAAAGCAGAAAGAAAAAAAACAGTTAGTGGCATATAAGGGAGCTCCCATAAGAGTATCAGCTGATTTCTCAACAAAAACTTTGCAGGCCAAAAGGGATTGGCCAGAAATATTCAAAGTGATGAAAAGCAAAGACCTACAACCAAGATTAATCTAGCCAGCAAAGCTGTCATTTAGAATTGAAGGACAGATAAAGAGCTTCCTAGACACAAAAAAGCTAAAGGAGCTTGTCACCACCAAATCAATATTGTAAGAAATGTTAAAGGGACTTCTTTAAGAAGAAGAAGAAAAAGATAAATATGAACAATTAAATGGCAACAACTACATATCTATCTATAATTACTTTAAACATAAATGGATTAAATACTCCAATCAAAAGACGTATGATGTCTGAATGGATAAGAAAATAAGACCCATATGTATGCTGCCTATAAGAGACCCACTTCAAATCAAAAGACATGCAGGAATGAAAGTAAAGGAATGGAAAAAATTTTTTATGAAAATGGAAACAAAACAACAACAACAAAAACTGGGGTAGCAGCACTTATATCAGACAAAATAGACTTTAAAACAAAGGCTAGGCCCTGACCAAATAGCTCAGTTGGTTAGAGCATCATCCTGATACACCAAGGTTGCAGGTTCGATCCTCATTCAGGGCACATATGAGTATCAACCAACGAATGTATAAATAAGTGGAACAACAAATTGTTTCTCTCTCTTTCTCTTCCTCTCTTCCTCCCTCCCCTTCCCTCCCCTCCCTCCCTGTATCTAAAACTCAATTAATAAATAAAATTTTTTAAACAAAGGCTATAAGAGACAAAGAAGGACCCAACAATTTCACTTCTTGATATTTTTCTGAAGAAACCACAAACACTAATTCAAAAACTCATATGCATCCCTATGTTCATTGCAGCATTATTTACAGTAGCCAAGATATGGGAGCAACCTAAGTGTCTATCGAAAGATGCATGGATAAAGAAGTGGTACATATATTCAATGGAATATTACTCAGCCATAAAAAAGAATCTTGCCATCTGCAACAACATGGATGGACCTAGAGGGTATTATGTTAAGGGAAATAAGCCAGACAGAGAAAGACAAATATCATATGATTTCACTTATTTGTGGAATCTAAAAAACAAAATAAATGAACAAACAAAACAGAAACAAACTTATAGGTACAGAAAACAGTTTGGTGGTTGCCAAATAGGAGGGGGTTGGCTGGATGAGCGAAAAAGAGGAAGGGCATAAGGTGTGAAATTGTCAGTTATAAAAACAGTCACAGGGATGTAAAGTACAGTATTAAGAATATAGTCAATATTGTAATAACTGTATGGTGTCAGATGGGTACTAGACTTATTGGGGTGATCACTTTGTAAGTTATATAAATGAATAGTCACTATGTTGTGAAGCTGAAACTAATATAATATCCTATGTTAACTGTACTTGAAAAATGAAAATTTATTTAAAAAATAAAACCTGAAATGCCAACAATAACAAAAAAACTTATGGATTTGTAATAAATGAAGACAATATTGTATTGGCACAGAGATAGACAAATAGGACAACAAAACAGAGTACAGGGCCCAGAAATAAACCTTAGTAAATATGAAACTTGATATTTGATAGTGGAAAGATTATAAAAAAATCAGTGAAGAAAGGGTTCACTATTCAATAAGTGGTCGTAGGTAAAGGATTATCTATAAAGAAAGTTCTATGCTCCATTATACTCAGAAATAAATTCTAGGTAAAGACCTACTACACTTGAAAAGCAAAATTTTGTTAACTTTTAGATGAGAAAATAGGAGACTGTCCTTATGATTTTAGGGTGGGAAGAATTTCCTTAAAAAGAAATAAAAATCATAAAACATAATAGAAAATATTAATAAACTTGATCACATTAAAATTTGAAACTGCTGAAAAAGATATAAGCAGAGTGAAAAGACAGGATAGAATGTGATACATATCTATACTAATAAAAGGGTAATATGCAAATTGTCAGGACGCCCCCACAGTAATGACTGAACAGAAGCCTGCGTGGGGTGACAAGGCCAGCAGGGGCGTTAGTGAGGGACAACCAAACGACTGAACAGCAGGCTGCATGGGGCAACCAGACCAGCAGGGGGGCAGTTGGGGGCGACCAGGCCAGTGTGTGTGTGGGAAGTTAGGGGTGATCAGGCCATCAGGCAGAGGCGGTTAGGGGTGATCAGGCTGGCAGGGGGTCTATTTAGGGGTGACCAGGTAGGCGAGCGTCTAGGAGCCAGTGGTCCCAGATTGTGAGAGGGATGTCTGACTGCCAGCAGTCAGACATCCCCCGAGGGGTCATGGATTGGAGAGGGTGCAGGCTGGGCTGAGGGGACCCCCCCATGCACGAATTTCGTGCACTGGGCCTCCTGTCCTATATAATAAAAGCCTAACATGCAAATTGTCCCCTCGGGCAGTTGTTCGACTGGGAGTTTGACCGCTCGCTATGATGTGCGCTGACCACCAGGGGGTGGCACGAAACATGGTGGGCATCTGCAACGTGGTGCTGGTAGCGGGCAGCAGTGGAGGCACTGCTGGCCCTGATGGGCCCTGACAAGAGTGGGACCACAGCGGGATGGTGGAGCAGGTGAGCGGGTGGCGCCAGGCCAAGGCGGGTACAAGCAGGGGCCCAATTGCCCCACGAATCGCCCCTCAGATGGTGACCAGTGGCAGCGGGGGGCAGGGCTGCCGTTCAGCCCCCAGGCACTGAGGGAGCCAGGCAGGGGGCCTGGCCCAAACCGATTGCCCTGCAGATGGTGACCAGCAGCAGTGGCAGGGGGTGGGGCCGCTACCCGGCTCCCAGGCACTGAGGGATTCAGGCGGGGGTTGGGAGGTGCCAATCGCCCCACAGGCGGGATGGTGGAGCAGGTGAAGGAGTGGCACCAGGCCATGGCAGGGTGCCAGGCGGGGCTGCAAGGCTGGGGGTGTGAGCTGGGGCTGCGAGCCTGGGGGAGCAAGCTGGGGCCCCAATCCCTGCAGGCTACTGCAGGGGACCCCACCCATGCATAAATTCATGCACTGGGCCTCGGGTAACTTATAAAAAGAAAACAATTCAATAGAAAAATGGGCAAAGGATACAAGTTGATAATTACAGATGAGGAAACCTAATTGGCCAATAAATAGTTGAAAATGCTCATCTTACTAGTAATCATGGAAATGTCCATTAACCTTTTGCACTCGGATGTCGAGTGTGACTTGACATGGTTAGCATTAGAATAAAGGAATCGAGAAAAAAGCAAGTGAGTGCAAAGGGTTAAAACATTGATGAGATATCAGTTCACATTCTTTATATTAGCAAACATGTTTAAGTCTGACAATATCAAATTTTGGTAATGTTGAAGGCTGTGAGAACCCTCATACACTGTAAATTGGTACAACCACTTTGAGAACAGTTTAGCAAAATTAAGAATTGAAAGTGTGCATAAGGAATCATGTACAGAAATGTTCATTGCAACATTGATTAGAATGGTGTAAAATTAGAGGGGGAAAAACATAAATGGCTGGGGAAATAAAAATTGTGACATAGCCATATAACTGCATATATTAATGGGTTAAAATTAATGAATCAGTGTGGATAAACCTCAGAAACATTGAATGGGATAAACAAACATTAAAAGGATGTTATTTAAAGTTTGAAAACATGCAAAAACAATACCATATGTGGATTCAGTTATGCAGTTATAGTCTAAAAACCTGCAGGGGAGGGTTAGGGAAGAGAATGGTATCATGAAGAAGTGTCCAATAGGCTTTAATTATATCTGTAATATTTTATTTTAAAAATTTCAATTATTCCTATACTCTTCTCTGTTATAATTATTTCATAAAAAATAAACACAAATTTGATGGAACAAAAATAGACTGCTGTGGACTAGAAAATGCCTATCCTATCTAATAAAAGAATAATATGCAGATTGACCATCACTCCAACACATAAGATGGCTGCCCACATGTGGTCAAAGATGGCTGCCCCCATGTGGACACAAGATGGCCAGCAGGGGAGGGCAGTTGGGAGAAACCAGGCCTGCAAGGGAGGGCAGTTGTGGGCAATCAAGCCTGCAGGGGAGGGCAGTTAGGGGTGACCAGGCCGGCAGAGGAGGGAAGTTGGGGGCGACTGGGCCTGCAGGAAAGGGCAGCTGGGGGGGACCCAGGCCTGCAGGGGAGAGCAATTGGGGGCAACCAGGCCTGCAGGGGAGGGCAGTTGGGGGCAACCAGTCCTGCAGGGGAGGGCAGTTAGGGGTGACCAGGCTTGCAGGGGAGGGCAGTTGGGTGGGACCAGGCTGGCAGGGGAGGGCAGTTAGGGATGACCAGACTGGCAGGGGAGGGCAGTTAGGGGTGACCAGGCCGGCAGGGGAGGGCAGTTAGGGGCAATCGGGCTGGCAGGGGAGCAGTTAGGCATCAGTCAGGCTGGCAGGGGAGTGGTTAGGGGGTGATCAGGCTGGCAGGCAGAAGCGATTAGGGGCAATCAGGAAGGCAGGCAGGCGAGCAGTTGGGAGCCAGCAGTCCTGGATTGTGAGAGGGATGTCCCAGATTGGAGAGGGTACAGGCTGGGCTGAGGGGCACCTCCTGCCCCGTGCACGAATTTCATGCACCGGCCTCTAGTGTAATATAAAATAATTGTCCCTCTTATGACCCTTTTGACAGTAAAACTGTATGTCATGTCATTCAGCTTCCATGGAATTTTAATATATCATTCTAGAAGAGAGCAAGCTTTATATAATTATGCTAAAATTATGCATAATTCAGTGGGTGGCAAAATAGAAATAACTTACTTTCATCCTTTGAGATCAGAATTTGGATCATCTAATCATCAGACAGATTAGGTAAATTTAAAAATAGTTGACTGCTTGTTTACTTGCATATGTGTATAACCCTAACCCTACCCTGTACCCCAACTATGTTCCTTCTGAAATGTGAAACGAATTGTTTACTTGCCAAAAATAATATCTTGTTATTTAGAAAAAGTAACAGCGAAGGCCTAGAGTTTTTTCACAGTTCTTTATTGATAGTTTTTCCCCCAAAGCACCTTCCATAAGGTGCAGAAAATGTGGAACACATGACTAAAAATGTCTTTGCCAGATTATTAGTGTCTCATTTTCTTTAGCTTGCTGATAAGTTCAGGGACTGAAATGAGATGCCATTTCACATGTTCTCCTGTTGACAGCAGGATGGTGTGGTGACAGCAGGAAAGAACTGGATGGAAGTCAGGGGCCCTAGGTTTTTGTTCTGGCTCAATTGCCAGCAGTGACTTTGGGCAAATCCATCTGGATCTATCATTCCCTCACTTACAGAATGAGTAACACTAAAGTCTAGGTCTAAGATACTAGGTTCAGGTGACCTTTGTCTCTGTCATCTGGCTTTCCCAGAGATGTGCCCATTATGAATGTAGGAATCAGCTATGAGCTAATCTTCCTTTCCCTTCTCTGTTAACCTCCTTAACCGCAAAGGACATGTTGCCACTTCCCACCAAACCGTGTAGGGGTGTGGGTGGTCTGTGCCTTTTGACTCACCTCTCAGAGCTGCTGGAATTTGGGGATGACTCATGCCAAAATTGGTCCTAAGTGTACTAGTATCACTCTGTCATCCACATCCTAGCAGTTGACCACAATAGCCATTTCTATGAAAACAAGAAGCTCTATCCTAGGTTATTCCAAAATTCAAAGGCCAGCTTGATAATTCATCTAAAAAAAAGTATACAGAACAAGAAACATCCTAGTTGAGAATAATTTTCATGTGGTCTTACTGAAAAGCAAGCAGAATTACACATTAATTTGGTGAAAGACTAACCCTAAATTACCCACTTCCTTAGGGACCCATTTTTTAACAGGCCAACTTCCCCAGTCACAATGCACCAAATCTAAGTCTACTGATGGAGAAAGCGATTGAGACCAAATGAATTTAGGAGTCAGCTGTGATCTGATTTAATAACAAAACTTTTTCTAAAAATTTTAATAGTACACTGAAAAAGTGTTTATATCAGCTAATGTTTCATCAACTACTTTTAACTAGTATCAAAGTAGTCTAAATATTGTATTCATTTGGGAAGGTGAACCTTTAGAATGAAAAGGTCTTATTCTACACTTGCACAGAATGAAATTTTCTTTTTAGTAACTTCTATGTAACTATAACAAGAGCCCCAATTTCAAACCCATGTACAAAGCACTCCAGGCTTATAGCATGTATCACAGACAGTAAGGTATATAAAGGAGAAAACTAGCTATCCAATATTGGGTCTAGCACAAATCCCTCTTGGCAAAATAGAACTTGAATAGAATGAATGAATATGTGTGTAAAATAAGAATTTTTTGTTTTTCATTTTTAAAAGCACTCAGGCTTAAAATACTCTTAGTTTTCTGAAATATTTGAATCGTGGTCGTGATATTTGTCTTTCTCCGTAAATCGCATTTCTGAAACATGTTGTGTAAATTAAGGGATACAGACAATAAGAATGCATTCTAAAAAGAAAAGTCACAAGTAGTTTCATTTGTATAACTTTTGGGGGGATTGAAAATAGCATTTAAAAATGGGTACAGCAGACAGAACCAACAAATGCTCTATCTTGAACATATATTCAATTGATTTGGTTTTGCCCTGGCTGGTTTTCTCAGTGGTTAGAGTGTGTCCTTGCCGCCCCCCTCCCCGCCACACACACACCAAAAGGTCTCGGGTTCGATTCCCGGTCAAGGGCACTCCCTCCCTCTCTTCTATTCTCTCTAAAAATCAATGGAGAAAGTATCCTCCGGTGAGGGTAACAAAACAAAAAAATATTTGGTTTCCCAGATGTTGATTTGGAAGTGCATTTCTTATGAAATGGTTCATCTCAAGCCTTGACCAGGGCCCTTCAGTGTCCCAGCTGCCCCAAAGGAGTACTGCAGTATTGCATTAGTTGCCTCAAATCAGCATCTACCTTTAGAGGCAGCAGAGTTCAGAACCCATACAAAATAAAAATAAGGCAAAATTTTAAACTTGAAAACAAATGTAACCATTTTTAGGTCTGTTGTACAATATATGGATTGAATGGAGTTGATACAATGATGCCTGTCTGCAAATTCCAACACATTTTATATTTATTTCAGATTAATACAGAGAAGCTTAGTTTGCCCAGTATATTTAATCTTCTTTTAAAAAAGAAAGACTGTTATGAGTTACTTATGTAGTTACCACAAATGCCAGACTATTTCCTTTTTGTTGTTGTTGTTAATCCTCACTCAGGGATATTTTTCCATTGATTTTTTAGAGAAAGTAGAAGGGAGGGGGAGAGACTAAGAAAGAGAAACATTGATGTGAGAGAGACACATTGATTGGTTGCCTCCCGCACGCTAGGGGTGGAGATCAAGCCTGCAACCGACGTATGTGCCCTTGACCAGAATTGAACCTGGGGATCCACTGAGCCAGACCAGCTAGGGCAATGCCAGACAATTTCTAGCTAAAACTTCACAGCATGGTAATTAGAAGAGCCACACATTTGGCTCCAGTATATGACTTCCTAACATACTAATACATCAGGCATTTTGTGTCACATTGTAAATGTTACTTTTTTAAGTAAGTAACAATTGTAGCTCATTGTAGTAAAATTCACATAACGTAAAATTCACCATTTAAGTGTACAATTCAGTGACATTTAGTCTATTTCCAGTGTTATGCAGCTATCACCACTATCTAGTTAGAACAGTTTCATCACCCTGTACATATATTAAACAATTACTCCTCCTTTTGCCTTATCTCCAGCCCCGGCAATCACTAATCTGCTTTCAATCTCTATGGATTTGCCTATTCCAGATATTTTGTATAAATGGAATTTCACAATTTATGGCCTTTTGTGTCTGGTTTCTTTCATTAGCATGTCTTAAAGATTCATCCATGTTGTAACATAATCAGTACTTCATTCCTTTTTATGGCCTAATAATATTCCATTTTATGAATATGTCACAGTTTGTTTATTCATTCTTTAGTTGATGGACTTTGGGCTATTATGAATAGTGCTGCTGTGAACATTCTTGTCCAAGTTTTTGTTTGAACAAATGTTTTCAGTTCTTTGGGTATATACTCAGGAATGTAATTGCTCAGTGTTATGGTAATTCAGTGTGTAACTTAATTGAGATACTGCTAAACTATTTTACACAGAGGCTACACCATTTTACATTCCCACCAATAACGTTCAGGGTTCCAGTTTCTCCCCTTCCTTGCCAACACTTGTTATTGTCATTTTTAAAAAATTGTAGCTGGCCTAGTGGGTGTGAAGTAATATCTGTGGTTTTGATTTGCATTTCACCAGTGACTAATGACGATGAACACTTTTTCATATGCTTATTGGCCATTTGTATATCTTCTTTGGAGAGAATTATCTATTCAAGTCCTTTGCCCCTTTGTAAAAAGGCTTGTTTTTTGTTGTTAATTCTCACCTGAGGATATATTTCCATTTTTAGAGAGAGGGGAAAAGACAGAGAGAGAGAGAGAAACATTGATGTGAGAGAGACACATTGATTGGTTGCCTCCCACACATGCCCCAACTGTGGCCTGGGATAGAGCCTGCAACCGAGGTGTGTGCCCTTGACTGGAATCAAACCTGGGACCCTTCAGTCTATGGGCCAACGCTCTACCTACTGAGCCCAACCGGCCTCAGTGCTTGTTTGTATTTCTGTTGTTGAATTATAAGAGTTCTTTATTGTATTTCGGATGCTAGACACTTACCATATATATGATTTGCAAGTATCTTCTCCTATTCTATGCTCTTGATAGTGTCCTGTGATTCACAAATTTTTAAATTTTGATGTTCAATTTATTTTTTCTTTTGTTGCTCTTGCTTTTGATCATAGCTAAAAAACATTGCCAAATCCAAGATCATGAAGTTGTACCGCTATATTTTCCTCTAAAAATTTTATTAGCTCTTATATTTAAGTCTTTGACTGATTTTGAGTTACTTTTTACTTACGGTGTGAGGTAAGGGCCCAACTTCATTGTTTGGTATGTGGCTATCCAGTTGTCCCATGTTGAAAGTTTTTGGTTGTTTTAATGAATAGATGTTGGGTTTTGTTGAATACTTCTTCTATATCAAGTGAAATGATGATGTGGTTCCTTTCATTGTATTAATGTGATATATTAGATTCCTAGAGTAACAAAATACCATAGACTGAGTGGCTTAAAGCAGCAGAAAGTTATTTTCTCTCGGTTCTGGAGACTACAGTCTAAGATCAGGGATCAGCAGGGTTGGTCCCTGTGGGAGGCTCAGGGAGAATGCATTCCATGCCTGTCCCCTTCTTCTGCTAGTTCCCAGCAGCCCTTGGCGTTTCCTGGCTTATTGTGTGACTCTGATCTCTGTGTCCATTTTCACATGGCATTTTCTCTCTACATCCCTGTGTCTCTGTGTCCAATTTCCCTCTTCTTAAGTCTTCGGGTTAGGGGCCACCCTAGTCCACGGTGACCTCATCTTAATTTGATTACATCCCTATTTCCAAATAAGGTCACATTCCCAGATACTGAGGGTTAGGACTTGAACATTCATCTTTTGAGGGGACTTTTCACCTTTGCCCTTTTTCAGTTCCACCTAGTACATGTGGTATAGT
The DNA here is from genome assembly GCF_027574615.1 of Eptesicus fuscus. Classification (NCBI taxonomy): domain Eukaryota; kingdom Metazoa; phylum Chordata; class Mammalia; order Chiroptera; family Vespertilionidae; genus Eptesicus; species Eptesicus fuscus. The sequence goes on from NC_072480.1 coordinate 15,890,134, forward strand.
ACATTGATTTTATTATGTGAAGCCAACCTTGGGTTTCTGGAATAAATTCTAGTTGGCCATGGCGTATCATCCTTTTTCATATGATGATAGACTCAGTTTGCTTGTATTTTGTTGAGGGCTTTTGCATCTTTATTCATAAAAGATATTGGTCTGTAGTTTTCCTGTGATGTCTCTATCTGGTTTTGGTATCAGAGTAATGCTGGCCTAAGAATGAGTTAAGAAGTATTCCCTTCTGTTTTGTTTTTTTGAGAATTGTTAAATGAATTAGTGTTAATTCTTTAAAATTTTGTAGAATTTACCAGTAAAATTGCCTGGTCCTAGGCTTTTCTTTATCAGGAGGGTTTTGATTACTGATTCAATCTCCTTATAGAATTTTTTAATAGTATAAGAGAATAATATGAATAATTATACATCAAAAAATTAGATATCCGCTGAAACCGGTTTGGCTCAGTGGATAGAGCATCGGTCTGCGGACTGAAGGGTCCCGGGTTCGATTCCGGTCAAGGGCATGTACATTGGTTGCGGGCACATCTCCGGTAGGGGGTGTGCAGGAGGCAGCTGGTCGATGTTTCTCTCACATCGATGTTTCTAACTCTCTGTCCCTCTCCTTTCCTCTCTGTGGAAAATCAATAAAATATATTTAAAAAAAATTAGATATCCTAGATGAAATGCACAAATGATTAGGAACATACAAATTACCAAACTGACTCAAGAATAAATAGAAAATCTGATTCATAGACCAGCTCTCATGTCACCTGCACCAGCGGTCGCCAACCGGTGGTCCGCGGACACTGGTGGTCCATGAGGTCCGAAAGGTTGGCAGTGGCTGCCTACACCACGAGCCCTTCCTGTTCCAAACGCAGAAATCTAATGTAATCTCCTCTCCTTTGAACCTCTGTGGCCTTTCAGAACCTCATTGGTTCTTACCATCTTTTTAAAAGATTTATATTTTTATTGATTTCAGAGAGGAAGGGAGAGGGAGAGAGAGATAGAAACAGCAGTGATGAGAGAGAATCATTGATCAGCAGCCTCCTGCATGCCCTGCCCTGGGGATCGAGCCTGCAACCTAGGCGTGTGCCCTGACCTGGAATTGAACCATAACCTCCTGGTTCAGAGGTTGATGCTCAGCCACTGAGCCACACTGGCCGGGTGGTTCTTACCATCTTCGTGTCGTTTTCTCCCTCCCCATAGCTGCTGGGTTGGGGGATCCTTTAGGGCTCAGCCTTGTGGCCCCCACTGTCACAAGCAATCCTGTTCCCAGCACGTTGAGAGCAGAGTGCACTGTTGGAGGTGCAGGATGCGGAGGCCGGGGCAGGGGGCTGGTGGTGAAACACTCTGCACTTTGAAGTGTGAGAGAGAGCATGAGAGAGCCCGGAGAGCTACAGAGGAGTTGATACCTTTATGGGTATTCTGGTCATGTAGTCATATAAGTAGCATCTAACGAGGAAGTATGTCCATTGCAAAACATTGTACCAATCAATATTATAGTTTTGAGTGATTGTGTCTTACTGTTACAGTTTTTGCTGCCTTTCATAGTATTCCTAAATTATTTGTCCAGGATCATGGTTTCAACCAGGAGTACATAAAGACTCTTTGTGGAACTTTATAAAAATACAGAATGCCAGCCCTGCAGCCCAGACGTGCTGAGCTAGCATCTCTGGGAGGAAGGGACGGGGCAGCTGTAAAGTATAAATGCCCACGTCCCCGAGAAAACGGGCTGACCTCCGGGGGGGGGGAGGTGAGAGGAAGACTTTTCACCTTGGCCCTTTTTAAATTTTAAGCCAGATGAGTATATTACATATTAGGTATACGAAGTATATTATATATTGTGTTAAATATATGCTGTATATATTATATTTAATATATAATTATATATTTAATTATAATTTAAATGTATAAGTATATGACATAATTTTAAATATATCAAATATAGTTTTATGTAATGCATAGGAAGTGGATATGAATGGGGAATTACTGATTTTCCTTGATAAAGGAAGTGTGACCCAGGCTGTCTATTATACTTGCCCGGGTGCCACATGAACAAGTGGGATCCGTGCTGTCCCTGGTGTGCATTGCTTGTCTCCATATTTGTTTCCTTATGTTTCAGGTATTTGTGGCCAGTCCTCACAAAACACAGCCTATTGTGGAGATTCTGTTAAAAAATCAACCCAAACTCATTGAGTTTCTGAGCAGCTTCCAGAAAGAAAGGACGGACGATGAGCAGTTCACTGACGAGAAGAACTACTTGATTAAACAGATTCGCGACTTGAAGAAAACGGCCCCTTGAAGCCTCACCCGGTTCCTGGCCGGTCACCGTCTCATGAGAGGGGCCTGTTTTTCTCAGTGTATTGTTCAGTGTAGATGGAATATGAACATTTGAATGAAAAGAAACTAACCTAGAATTATATATTCAGTTTAGTCAAATCTATGATTATGTGAAATCAGAGCTATTAATAAAAGCAATTGTAACTTTTTGTTGCTGAAAAGCAACCCTGAGCTCCCAGTCCCTATGAACCCCTAAGGAGGAGCCCAAGTGATGGGCCACTGAACCCTCAAAGAGGGTGGGATTCTCAGGAGAGCTGGGCCTGGGCAGAAGGCACAAGGCTGTTTGACTTACCTGCACTTGGGCAAACTCCTTAAGGCACTGACGGGTCTGAGAAAATAAGATCCATGTGTTCATTCACTAGCTATTCTTGTTCCCTGCCTATGTCTTTTAACTCTAATTGGTGGTTCTTGACTTCCTAGGAAATCGCCCTCCTTTCTGCTCACTGTCCCACATTCCATCACAAGGGATGTCCTCAGCTCTCCTGACTCCTGGCACCTCCCACCCCCTCCGCCCTTACCCCACCTGCAGTAGCGATAGCTCAGAACCAAGGATTTCCAAGGGCCCAGGGGCATAGCGGACCTGGATCGTGTGACCTGCTCACTTGGAAACTCGGGACAGGTGATTCAAACCATAGTTCCAGCTATAGTCATGGATGTTTCACACTGACTTCCATAGCATTCATGAACATTTGTAATATTTCATTCATAATTCTTATCACGGGGAAAATGTTTTGTGGCGAAAGTGTTTCAGAGTAGGAATCATTGCATTAGGATACCTAGAATGTACAGAGGGTCACACAGGTCTTTAAACCATTTTTATAAATAAAGGAACATTGTCATTGGGAGGGCAGATTATTGAATGCACAAAAAAGTGTCAAATGACTACAAAATTGTTCAGCTTATTTCCTAATAAGCTGTCACTCTTAATTTCCTATTAAAGTATTCAGTGAAAAGGTAGAAAAATTATCAAATGTTGGTCCCAAATATTCTCTTGCAGTTTCCAAATCAAGAGTTATTGTCTTCTGTAGGAACCTTTACTTCTTACAATATTGGGTGTTGTGTTCCTCAACCAGATGTTTCTCTACCCAGAGAGGTACCTGGCAGGGTTTCGCCCTCCTCGGCTGGGGCACAGGTTCATGTTCTTCTGTGCGCAGCGTGGAGTCCTGAGGCAGACGGTGTGGGCCCTGGGGGCCTCCTGGACCTTCTGGCAGCAGCTCTGGCCAGTGCTGGCGTGGGCGGGTCAGCCGGCAGCCCGTCTGATGCCCTTCATTCTTTAGTCTAATTACGTTTAGAACATTCCCAGACAGTCCAAAGTCTATTAGAGTTCGTCTTTTCTGGTTTTGCTTATTTGATTAGAAGAGATGAGTGTAAATATATTTTTAAAAACAAAGGCACAATAACCATTGGAAATTTATTTGGTTGCTTAAATACTGTCCCACAACATCATGGGACACATGTTTTCAATTGCAAATCAAGGCCTTGGTTTAATCCTTTTTGGTAAGTAAAACATTTTATTTTCTCTGGGTTTGAATTAGCTCTTACCTAGCAACCCCTTATCCTGGTTTGGTACCTGCCAAACAAAACTAGGCTTAAGAGACAATAAGTGGAGTAGCTGGGGTTTTGTTGTAATACAGATTTGTAAATTATTAATGTGAAAGAGGGAGCCAGAAGCTCAGTCAATATATGCTTGCACAAAATTCACTGTAAATATTGTGAGAATTGAATTTTGAAAGGTCATATTTAATAAACTATTTCAAAAGCACACATTTAAAATAAAGACTGACTAAATAAAGAGGTCCTGCATGCTCCATGGTTGTTTTGCATGTTCTGTGTCTGTGTTCTCGTCAGCACCTTAAACAGGAAAGCCCCTGGTGGGGGGTGGCTCCTGAGGCCCCACACCATCGCTCTGGGCACTCCCCTGTCAGCGCCCTCTGTCCGCGGTGCTAACTGCCATTCACCGAGCACTGCCTGCCAGGCACTGAACATACACATCACATCATCGCTGCTTCATGACAGCCAGAGTCATTCCCACTTTATATTTGAGGAAATGGGGGCTCTGATCAGCCTAACGATCCCAGACAGCATGGGCTAGACCTGGAAGACAAACCTACAGTGGCCTGAGGCCAAACTGCTGCTCTTCCCTCTCTCATCCTCAAGGCTGAGAACCAGGGACCGTCTAAGCATGTCAGGAACTATGTGCCCTGCCCAGCTGCGGCCCGGGAGGTGTCGGGGTTAAGGTCCTAGCGTGAAGCCAGCAGGAGTTGAGATCATAATGTTCTTGGACGAGGCTCTCGGCTGAAGCCAGGCATCTGCCCAAACGTTAGGATTGCCCTTGGAGAAAAGGCCAAGTGGCCCTCAGCCCCTATCCAGCTGTTCCTGACTGCCAGCCTGCACAGGTCCATATCCTTGGGGACTCTGGGGGGCAATAGATGCTGGGGAGGGGCGGTGAGCTTTGCCAAGCCTCTGTCACTAGCCAAACCGGTTTGCCCTGAGCCAGTGTGCAGCCTGGAAATTTCATAAGACCCGGAAGTGATTGTAATAATGTGCAGGAAAAATGAAATAGAAAAATTGCTAGAATTTTTTAAATAAGAAAAGACAGTTGTTTCAAAACAGATTTACAGATTTTTCTAGACTATTGTATTAAAAGAAATTAAGATTTTTATATATTTTACTTGTTGTTTGTTGTTGTTGTTGTTCTATTCTGGCATGAATAATCACATTTTCCTCCATGTTCTTCCAGGAGGCTTGGTGTTGGAGTGAGGGGCCTGTAGCTGGATAAAGGTCTGAAACATATAAAAAGACCTTGAAAAGCTAGACTTGAAAAGATCAGATGAATGTGAACAAAATTACTTTGTTTTGAAATATGAAAAGGGCTGTTATGTAACTGCTGGAATGAAAGCAAAGTAAAACAGAATGACCAGCCTGGCCTGACTGGGCCTCCAGACACCTCTGAGCAGGGTCCGTCTCCGCGCTGCGGGGGACGGCACTGGCTCCCACAGGGTGAGTCACTTGCTCCAGGTCAAGCAGCTGGCAGCAGTGGCAGGATTCAGGGCCAGGCCTGACCCCAAAGTCCCTATCTTTGCAAAACGGGCTGCACGTCCAGGCTGCCTCCCCCAGGCCTGCTCTCCGCCCCAGGGGCAGACACTTGGTTCATCATGGCTGCCAAGGAAAAGAGTAATCCTGGCCCCCAGTGCTAACGGATGACGCATTGGAAAGAATTAAAAAGCGAGGTTCATGTAAGGGGGCGGGGGTGGTAACTGCTCCACGTGGTTGTCTGATGTTTGGAAGATAAAGGAGACCTCTGTGCGGGATGGGGACTCACCTTCCAATTTCTCCGTCACCTGGAGCAATCCCTTGACTACCCAGATATTCATTTCAAACTGCAGTTCTGCCCCTACTTTGTTTTCGTGGCTGGCCTTTTCGGTTGGACGTAACATCAGCTTAGATTTCCTGATAGGACCGGTGGCTGCCCAGGTTCCTGCACCTCACATTCCTCAGAGGCCCACCGCCAGGGCGTCCCAGGAGGCAGAAGCTCTGACAGGCTCCTCCTGCTGGGATTGCCTGTGCCTCCTCACTGCCGCCCAGGGAGAGGGTACCAGCAGCAAAACTCTCACAGTCACAGCCCCTTTACCACCAATTCAGTCTCAATTATAATCTAATCACCACACGGTGAGCCATAATGTTATGTTATTTACTTATCCTCACCCAAGGATGCTTTTTTCATTGCTTTTCAGAAAGAGAATGGAAGGGAGAGAGGGAGGAGGGGAGAGAAAGAGAAATATCCATGTGAGAGAGGCTGGTTGCCTCCCGCAATACCCGGACTGGGGTCAAGGATGGAACCTACAACCCAAGTACATGTCTTTGGGGATCAAACCCATGACCCTTCGGTGCTCAGGCCAACGCTCTAACCACTTTTTATTTAGTTTTATTATTTATTTTTTGTTGTTGTTAATTCTCACCTGAGGATATTTTTCTATTGATTTTTAGAGAGAGAGGACAGGAAGGCGAGAGGAACATTGACGTGAAAGAGACACATCAATTGGTTGCCTCCCTCACGGAGCCAGGGATTGAATTGAACCTGCAACCGAGGTACGTGACCTTGACCAGAATCGACCTCGGGACCCTTCAGTCCACAGGTCGACACTCTGTCCACTGAGCCAAACCAGCCAGGACACCACTTTTTATTTCTAAAGCTGTGAGCACAGGGGCCCTTTGGGAGAACCTGTTTAATACTCATTAATTCATCCTTTAGAGACCGGAAAGAATGAGTTCCCCTGGTTTTACTTCTGAAATGTAAAGCCTAAAGCAACCAAAATATTAATTTATTCAAATGCTTGTTTCTTCATTTAATCCAACACCCACGAACTCCTTCTCCATGCCCAGGAGGGTTGGCTGGGAAGTAGAACCTCAGAGTGACATACCAGGACTGGGGGTGAGCCCTGGAGTGCCTGGGAGCTGGGTGAGCGGCCTTCACAAGTCCATCCCCCGGGCTTGAGTGGCAGGGAAGGGAAGGCAGACTTGAAGTGGGAGCCCAGGAGAGAGAGCGGGAATCCATGGAGGTGGGCTGCAACCCGCACCCGCCTCGTCCCCCCGCCTCCACCTTCCAGGGCCGAGCCCAGGGGAGGAGGAGCTGATGGGGGAGGCGCAGCTGGGCTGTCCCCCCCCCCCGACCCGGTGAGCCTGCAGGTCTGCCCCAACCTGCGCAGCGTGAGTGTGACCGCCACTTCCCTTCCCCTTGACAACTTCCCTTGAGACCAAGACAAATTCGTTAATTCTGGAAACGTGTTCCAGCTGAGCTAGAGCGACACCTCACAAACCCTCCATGATCCCTCCGGGGGAGCCGTGTCCATGTTCCCTCCGGGGGAGCCGTGTCCACAGCCTCTCAGGACCACCCTCTCTCGAAGACCTCTTTTTCCCCTAAAGTGACACGGGAGGTTTGTACAAAGTCAGTGGAACCACAGGGACTTGGGGGACGGCCACATCTGGACTTAATCCCAGCTCCACTACTCACGTTTCACCTGGAGGATCACTGAGCTTCTGTCTCCTCCTGGTACATGAAGCAAAAAGAGAACTCGTCTCAAGGGTGGTCGTGGGAATCAATGAGACACACAGTGTATGACTTGCCGGCCCAGGAGGTGCTCCCGTGTCGTCATCAGCCACCCCAGGGGCTCAGCACCAATGGCGGGAACCCCGCTTCAGTGTGGAATCCGGGCAGGAGTCCTGGGCATGAAGCAGTGTGGCCAGAGCATGATAGGCATGCGCCCTGCCTGGCGGCGTGTGGACATGAGGAGGAGACGGGGAGCCTTGAATGCCGTCCTAAGGGCTTAAAACCATCATCCAGCTGCTGGCCTTTGAGCAGGAAGCGAGGTGCAAACTTGCTGTGTGGGCACGGAGGCCCTGGCGGGGAGCAGCCTGAGCTGGCGGGTGGGATGCTGAGGGAGGGCCCTGACGAGGACCCTCTGAGCACGGCAACTGCTGACTTAGCCCTGCTGCAGCAGGCCTTTCTAGATGCTTCACAAGCACCAGGCTCAACCCTCAGCACCACTCTGAGGCGCACGCTCTCCTTTTTTTTAAAAAAATATATTTTATTGATTTTTTACAGAGAGGAAGAGAGAGGGATAGAGAGTTAGAAACATCGATCAGCTGCCTCCTGCACACCCCCTACTGGGGATGTGCCCGCAACCAAGGTACATGCCCTTGACCGGAATCGAACCTGGGACCCTTGAATCTGCAGGCCGACGCTCTATCCACTGAGCCAAACCGGTTTCAGCACGCATGCTCTCCTTACCCTGAGTTTACAGATGCCGAAGCAGAGGCCCAGATGGTCCAGTGAGCACCTGCAGGGCACAGTTCAAACCCGGGGCCCAGAGGCAGGAGCCGTAGACGTGTGAGATATTTAGGACATAACATTGCCCAGACTTAGTGCCACACCATTTCTCCGAGGTAAGGGCGGGCGGGGCCCTGTGTCGGTAGTGCTCTGCCGAGTGAGGAGGGGGCCATGCACCCCTCCCTGGCCTCAGGCCTCGGGACTGCACCCTTGGACCTGTCTCCCTTTGCATTTTTACCTCATCTGCAGCCGTCTCCTACTTGAAGACTTTCTCCTCACCGCCCCGGGGAGGCTCAGGAGGAAACCGTGTTCCTCCCCTGCAGCCTCGTTCTCGTGACCAGAGGGGTGAGGGCTGCTGGGCGGTGAGAGGTTCAGCCACGCCTCTGCCAGCCCCTGCGCCCTTCCTCCCTGATGGCCATCTAGGTCTCCCAGGCCAGACATGGCAACCCTGACCTGGGTCTTTGAGCCAGTTAGCTGTGTCGGCCAGAGCTGGTCATGGTTCCATTCCCGTCAGGGCACATGCCCGGGTTGTGGGCTCCATCCCCAGAAGGGGGTGTGCAGGAGGCAGCTGATCAGTGATTCTCATCATTGATGTTTCTATCTCTCTCTCCCCTCTCCCTTCCTCTCTGAAATCAATAAAAAATATCTTTTTTTAAAAGAATTATTTTTATTTTTAAAAATATTTTTATTTATTTTTTACAGAGAGGAAGGGAGAGGGATAGAGAGTTGGAAACATCGATAAGAGAGAAACATCGATCAGCTGCCTCCTGCACACCCCCCTACTGGGGATGTGCCCGCAACCAAGGTACATGCCCTTGACTGGAATCGAACCTGGGACCTTTCAGTCCGCAGGCCGACGCTCTATCCACTGAGCCAAACCAGTTAGGGCAAAAAATACCTTTTAAAAAAATAATAAAAAAGAGGTTATCCCAAAGGCCAGGCTGACACACCACTTTAAAAGTGCCATTGGGACAAAGGATGGTTGACTGCCCAGCCAGGGCCACCCTGTCTCCCAGCCCCTGCCCTCCGGAGGTCCTGCCTGGGACCCCCACTTCAGGAACAGAGGCAGGGCCCGCAGGCAGGCATTGCCCCTGCTGTGGGTGAAAATACCGCTGCCATTTTCCGGGCACGGAGCACATTCACAGGGCCAGGACCTGCCCACTGTATGAATGAGACTCTGTGCGGCCCAGCCTGCGGGAGGCAGGGGGACGCCTGCAGCCGCCGGGCGGTGTCTGGCAGCACCGGTCTACCCTTCACCTTGAGCGACTGTTTTCGGCTGTCACTTTGCTGTGACTGTCTGGATTCAGGCACAATCGGGCCTGAGCAGCCAGGAAGCTGGCACCTCGGGGAGAGGGCCAGGGCAGGAGGGGAGCAGGGTCTCTCCCGTCACTAGTAGGAAAGGCTCAGGGTCTGGGCCCGGCTTCCTGGTGTGAAGTCAGGCTCGGTTCCGAGCTTGCCTGTGGCAAGCTTTCGGGCTGCCTCCCTGGAGACAATCCGCTGGTGAGTCTGCCAGTCAATTCACCATAGAATGGCTGTGGTTTAGGTTCGAGACTGTGTAGACTTCTATGCATGCACACAAGTCCTTTGGTTGATCTCTCCCCCACACCCCCACCCTCCCCTACCTTCCCTCTGAGGTTTGACGGTCTGATCGATGCTTCTCTGCCTCTGAGTTCTGGCTCACCAAAGGAAACCCTCTTCACTGTCAGCCATGCCTCCCTCCACGCTCCAGGAAGAGGGGACGGGGACGGGAGAGACTGTGACTGCTGCCTAGCGAGCCAGGCCCTGCCCTAAGCGGGGAGGCCGTGGTGAGTTTGGATCTTGACCCCATCCAGGGGCTGCATGTGAGGGTCCAAAAGGCTTCAGATCGCTGGGCAAACCCCAGCCCCAAGACAAGCCAGCCAGTAATCCCGGACCCAGTCTCTGCCCCCAGTCTGCAAGCAGCTGTCTCTTCCGAGGAGGCTGACCCACAAGGTCACCGAGAAGAGGCTCAGATCTCCGAGGGTCCGGGGAGGAGGCAGACACACCTGATGCACCGGGCGGGCGTTCACTCACGTGTCCTGAGGTGGACGAATAGGGGGCCCAGTCCCTCTGCCGCCCCCGCCTGGCCCAGGGAAGAAAGCACAGTTCCCCTTCTAGGGGTGGTGAGGTCCTAGGGCCCTGTTAGCACCCCTGCTCAAAGCCTGCTCCTCTCTACCTTTCAGCACCTTGTACACACTGCATCAGTCATCCTGGCTGCCTTAACAAACCACCACCAACCACGTGGCTTAAGCGATATAAATTTCTTTCTTACCGTTCTAGAGGCTGGGGAGTCCCAGATCAAGGTGGCAGCCCACTCCGTTCCGTCGAGGCTCTCCCCGGCTGGGCAGGTGGCCACCTTCTCCCTACGCTCTCACTCGCCTTCTGATCAGTGCCCACCTGTGACCTCATTGAACCTTAATTATTTCCATGAGGTCCCATCTCCAAATACAGTCATTTCAAGGTTTAGGGCTTCAACCTATACATCTTAGGGGGAGGCCTGGTTTGGCTCGGTGGAAGAGCATCGGCCTGCGGACTGAATGGTCCTGGGTTTGATTCTGGTCAAGGGCAACACATGCCTGGGTTGTGGGCTCAATCAATTATTCTCTCTCATCATTCATGTTTCTATCTCTCCCTTCCTCTCCCTTCCTCTCTGAAATCAACAAAAAAGTGTTTTTTAAAATAAAAATAAAAAAATCTTATGGGACAAAAATATTCATTTCATAATAATATTCTCCTGCTTAAGACACTCAAAATCTAGCTCAGAGTAAACTAACCACCTGAAGAGAGAGATTCTGTGTTTTGGAAGAATGATAACTAGACAAGTCACAAAAAATAACGGACTTCAGTTGGAGCAAGGGGATGTTGATGAGACCGTTTCCCGGAAGGGCGGGAGGATGGTGAACATTATGTCTGTCTTGCTGATTTTCTTGTGTCTCCCCGGGCCACACTCCTTAAAGCCCTCGGTCCTACTTCGCTTCAGACCAGGCCACACTTGAGATGAGGACTCTGGTTTCTATATATTCTCTGTGGAAGTTGAACCCTTAAGCAAAACCTCCTTCCTCGTCCCTGTCTACACACCCAAGTGGTTTCTTTTCCTCCAGGCTGGGGGAAACAACTCCCCAACATTTCCAAGATGAACCATCTGCCTTTGCCTTGAAGGCCGTTCCTACATCGCTTCCTTAAGTCACTTATTCCCCAGTTACCAGAGTCCACCTCTTCAGTCACTCTTCCTCCATCATTTTTCCTGCCCTGCCATCCACCTGGACAGGTTGCCCTACCTGAAAAAGCCAGCATTTGGCCTTTCAGGCCACAGTCTTTTCTCCTCTAATGCTTTGCAGCCCATGAGTGTTTATACTTTAGAGGGTTTGTTTCTCTTCAAGAAATTTCTTCTCTTGGCTCAAGATGATCAAGTCATAGGACTGGAAGAGACCTGGGTCAGGACCTTCTCAGTTGCAAGGGACAGAAACACATTTCTAATTAGCTTAAGAAAAAAAAAACAATGCTCACATACTGAGAATTCCAACAGGTAACACCAGTTTCAGGCATGGATGGATCCAGGAACTCAAACCATGTCATCAGGGCTCTCTGTTTCTCCACGGCCCCTGTGCGCTTTCATTCTCAGGGAAGATGTGTTAAATGGTGAGAACGTGGCCACTGGTGTTCCCAAACCAATAACCGCTCCTGCTTCCCGCCTTCCTCCCCCACACCCCGCAGAGCCGCTGCTGTTCAGTTCCTGCCCCAGGCCTCTCCCCGAGGCTGTCATTTCTGCCCGAACTGTCTTCCCAGTCTGGCTGCTCTCATTCTTATCCTTTATCTCTCAGCTTCAGTATCCACCCCTGGCTCCTGGCCTCCCACCACGTTACCGGATACCTCCCCAGCTAGGGTGCCAACCTCCAGAGAGGGGCACTGTCTGCTTTCTTCACCAGCACATCTGCAGGGTCTAATCCAGTGGTTGTACCATAGTAAATGCTCAATGGACATTTTTAAATGAATAAGTGACTTCTTTTTTAAATTCTCACCCAAAAATACGTGTGTTTTTTTTTTTATTGATTTCAGAGAGGGGAAGGGAGAGGGAGAAACATTGATGCAAGAGAGAAACACCCATCAGTTGCCTCCCGTACATGACCCGACTGGGGTTCAAACCTGAAACCTAGGTATGTGCCCTGACCAGTAATCAAACCTGCAACCTTTTTGATGTGCCGGACGATGCTCCATCCAACGGAGCCACCTGGCCAGGCGAGTGACTCATTCTTTGAGTCATAATTTCACTTGCGTCTTTCCCTGTCAGATCCTGCTAACTCCCTGCGACCCGGGCCTTCGTTCTGCTACTTCAGTCACATTCTTCTGCCTTCTCTTCTCATTCCTCACAAATGTCACCGTTTCCAAGACCCTCATCACTTCTCATTTTGAACCCACAGCATCCAATCCCCCCACTGGTGCTGGAGTGCTTGGTTAAGGGTACACGTTTGTCACTCCTCTGCTTGAACCCTCTATGCCTCCTCATTGTGCCTCAGAATTATTACTGAGTTGCTTCCTGTTTTCACTGTCCCCTGTCAACCTCCTACTCCTTCCGGCTGATGCTACAACCATATGCAGCTCCCCAGCAGGCTATGCTCCCTTCCAGGCTCCCTCCGCACTCAGTTCCAAAGCCCATTGAACCCAGCAATGCTCACATCTACTTGCACTTAGAAGCTGGGCCTGCACCCGTTTCTGGGACAGGCAGCCACCTGGTCGCTAAAACAGCAGTCTCTCCCGTAGTCTTCTTCCAGGCCCTTTTTGTCAATGTTATCTGTGACTGAGGCGGGATGGAAGGAACACATTGATCAGATGACCGAGCGACACAAGCCACGGCAGGGACAGATGCCTGATTATGGGATGTAACAAAATTAACAAGGAGCGTGACTGGCTGCCGTACTGGGCTAGATCTAACCTTGGCTGGATGGACAAGGATAGGTGCGAAGTCCGGCCCACGTCCAAAAACAAAACTCCAGCTCTACAAGTAGGAGCGTGGGTGCTCAAACAAGGGTTCTGGTAACCCCGATGGCCCAAGTCTGGCCACGTCATGTTTTGTTGGATTCTTGTGGTACCTTCCTGTCTGGAGCCCCGGCCACTAGTCTCTCCCCATGCAGGTCCTTCCTCCACTTGGCCTGCAATAATTCCCTGGCTAAAATGGGCAGGACCTTCTGGGGCAGCTGTCAAGTGGACATGCACACAGTTGGAACTTTGAAGAGATGTGTTGTTGAGAACAGCTCTCAGAGCTTTGGTGGTCCTTGAGGTCACAGGAGAGGATGGTGTCCTGGAGAGAAGGAAGTGAAGTGAGAGGCAAGAGGGCGCAGGGGAGAGACCCCTGGAAGGAGAGAAGGGAGCTGAGAAGCATGGGAAATGTCATGAAAGCCGAGGAAGGAGTTTCAGAAGTGCAGGATGGTACGAGGCAATAAAGGCTGCAGGGACCACGCAGAATCCGGCCATCAGGCGCTGAGAGCACCTTCTCACAGGAAGCGCGGGCAGACAGGGAGCAGTGGTGTGTGGGATAAGTGAAAGATCAGATGCTGAGAAAGCGAGTACAGGCTTCTAGGTGATGAAGGGAAAGCCCTTGGTTAAAGTGAAGTCTTTGTTTTCTGAAGGTTGGAGAAATGTGTCAGTTAGCAACTGCTGCGTAACAAATCCCCCAAACTTGGTAAGTTAAATGAAATCAATTACGTTTTTTTGCAGGTGTGTGGGTTGGCGTGGGTCACCTAACTTAGGCAGGGCTGGCTGAGATGGCTCTGCAATTTGTGTCTGGTGATGGCAGAAATGCAAAAGAGCAGGTGGAGACACACAAGGATTCCTGGGGCCTAATACCAGAATTGGCATAATGACATTTTCCTTTCATTCTATTGAACCCCAAATCAAAGGTGGAGAAATACACTCTACCTGCTGATGGGAGGAATTTGCAAAGCTATATGGTAAAGGATGTGAACAGTGAAAAATTGGGTCCACTGATTCCTCCTACCTGGGAGACAAGCAGAGTTGGAGACAGAAAGAAAGGTGACATTGGAGAGAGAGAGAGAGAGAGAGAGAGAGAGAGAGAGAGAGAGAGAGAGAGAGAGAGAGACTGGACAAAATTGAGTGGACACTGTGAAAATTGTGACTGGCACTGAATTTTAAGAACTAGTTTCATGTGTGGCTTTGCCAATACCAGCGATGCAGCCGTGGGTAAGTCATGGAAACCGAGACTCCATTTCATTACCTGTGAGTGGAAATGATCACGCCCACATCACAGTGTGAAAATTAAATGAATATAAAAAGTGCTTTACCATAAAGTGCAAACTTATGTAAATGACACAGCAGGTTTCCAAGAGAGGTGGGAGACTGTCACCAAGCGGCAGGAACACAATGACTCCTTTCAAGTCCTGAAGGGCATTCATGTGGAAGGAGATGAGGCACAAAGAAGGCTGTGTTCTGGACCAAGGATGGTGATGGGAATGAGGGGGCTGTGATGGGGTGGGGTTATGCCATAAAATAACATTTTAGTCATAAGTAGAGTTCCAATGTGGCTTTAGGAGGCGGTGATCTCTGCATCGCTGGGGGTGCGCGTGCAGAGCCGGCTGACCTGTCTCTAGAGGACACACGAAGGGGTGCAGCCATTCACGGGTGTAGGACTGATCAGCGATTCTCAGTCAAGGACAGTCCCCCCCAATGCCCAGGGGTGTTTTGATGTCCAAATTTCTGGGTGATTTCAATGGCATTTGGTAGGTATGGGCCAGGGGTACTAACTCTCTCACAATGCTCAGGAGTGTCCTAGACAATGGAAAATGATTGCATTCGAAATGCCATCCGTGCCCCTTGGTCAAAACTGGACGAGGTAATTTCCAAGTGTCCATTTTGAGACTCCAAATAAAGGCACGTCCCATTTTTAGCAAGCCCCAGCCCATCATTTCCCCACAATGCCTCACTGCAGTAACGGAAAAAGTATTTGATTTCAAAAGACCCTTAAATATGACTGAAAAAGCACAGCCACTACAGCAAAACATTATAAACTATATTAGGAGTAAAATTATACTCAAAGTTTTATAAAACAGTCATAAATATCCACGATTGTGTTAAGGGCTATTAAAAAGTTATCAGGCAGATAAATCATCAATGATTCTAGCATGTAAAGACAGCCAACTCCCCTGCGTGGAGACCCCACATTGACTCTCAAGTTAACATGCTACCTGAAATAAGCCGTACACATTAATGAACTGTTATTTTGTTTGCCACTTACAACACAAAAGGCTCTTTGCAGATCTGTTTTCTTTAAAAAAAATAAATGGGCTAGTCAGTTTGAGCTGGTATCTTCTTTCCCATCAGCATTCACATTTTCTTGGTCTGGGGACTTGGACTAAAGCAGTAGATTTAGTGAATACTTGCTGTTGAGGATGAGGCATCTTTAAAGGAAAGGGCTGACCCTGCATTCTCAGTGTCACCCTTCCTCCCTCTAAGCCCACCCAGAACCCATGTCGTCTATGGTTGGCCAGAGAATGGCTAGAAGAGTGGTTTCCCTTCCTGCGGGGTCCAGCCACTAGCAATGACCCCATAAAAGGAGTTCTCAGAATGCAGAGCCTACAGCGGCCCTGCTGGAATCAATTCCAGCCCTCCCCGGGGTGGGTAGGCTGGAGGAACTGAGGTGGATTTGTTATTCTGGCAGCAACTTGGCAAGAAAAGGTGGAGCCACCCTGCCCGTATTCATCTTAAAATGTGAGCCTCCAGCTGTCCATCAGGGTTTGGAATTATTAGAGTGCTCATAACTGTGGCTCTCCCTAGCAAGTTTAACCTTTTGCACTCGGATGTCGAGTGTGACTCGACACGGTTAGCCATTAGAATAAAGGAATCGAGAAAAAAAGCAAGCAAGTGCAAAGGGTTAAGATACATTTTAAAATAAATTTTCAGAAACACACTTGTGCAGCAAAAGAAACTCAGTATTATCCAGAATACTCCTCTCAGATTTACCAACTAAAATTTGAGTTTGTCAATGCATGGTCATTGATGTCAATTCAATACCAACAGGAAACCCCAATTTAGGAAATGGGGAAGAAGAAAACTTTATTCAGTGCAAACAGCTCCGCTGTGATGCAGCACCTGTGTGAAACAGAACTGCTGTTAGGCAGCCCTGGGGCAAGGTGATCCTGGGGACAGGCCCCTCTCCCGCTAGACAGCTGTGCTGTGCTCTGCTCCAGCCCTGGTCTACTCTGCGGAGACAGCTCCAGCCAATAGCTCCAGCCAGGGAAGCACAATCTTTAGTCTTTGGTTTAAAGGAAAAGTTCACTCCAAGAGCCAGAGGAGAGGTGACTTGTATAGATAGAAGTCACCCACCTAATCCTTGACTGGTTCATCCTCATGCAAATGAGGAATCCAAATCCTCACAGTTTGATTGGTCCACAGGGCACAGTCTTGATTGGTCATAAGAGAGCCACTCTGATTGGTCAGTGACAAACTAATGGGGATATAGCTGTGAAGCTCCAATTGGCTGGGGAAAGCCTCAGTCCTATTGGCTGAAATAGGATTCCAGGAATTCCTTGATAAGGACTGGATCAGCTGGCAGAAACACTGGCAGGTAGTTCAGTGCAGATTTCTTCCTAAAGTGTAGTTTGCATGAGAGGCCCCTGTGCAGAAATGTTACAGGGCAATGAAAAGCTAGGAAAATTCCAGGGCAAGAGGGATAGGGAAACTGAAAGAAGAATGTTAAAACAAGGCCAAACAGTGTGGGCAATTTTCAGAGAGCTTGTAAATCGCAAGCCCTTGTCTTTCCCAAAGACCCTTGAGAGAAAATGGTTAAAAGCCTCCCTAAGAGAGAATGCAGGAAAGGAGGGGAGATGTGGAAAGGAAAAAGGGCAGTTTTATTTTTTTACTCCCTAAACAGAGAAGCCAGTAGTCTCAAGGCTTGGCAAGATAAAATTGCCAGGTACTTCTCATGAATTCTGGGACGGCCACAACAAAGTAAAAAGGGACCTGGAGAATTGTACCAAAACATTCAGCGGAGCCTGGCCGGCGTGGCTCAGTGGTTGAGCACAGACCCATGAACCAGGAGGTCACAATTTGATTCCCGTCAGGGCGCATGCACGGGTTGCGGGCTTAATCCCCAATGTGGGGCTTGCAGGAGGCAGCTTATCACTGATTCTCTCTCATCATTGATGTTTCTCTCTCTCTCTCCCTCTCCCTTCCTCTCTGAAATCAATAAAAATATAATTTAAAAAATAATCAGCAGAGGAATTTTGAAACCTAGAGACAGGAGGGTATAATTAACACCTCAAACCCCCACCCAATTAACTTCACAGTGGCTCAGCCTCCCCAGGCACCTGAGTGATGCCCATCTGTGCTCTCAGCTGGATGAAATAGATTTGCTTGCCTTGCTTCGTTTCTTCTTTAAAAAAATCTGCATTGTTGAAGGTTTTCTGTCATTATTTCTTCAAATAGGTTTTCAATATTTTACTGTATCTCTTCTCCTTCTGGTACCCCATAATGCAAATGTTGTCCCAGAGGCTCCTTACACTATTTTCACATTTTTGGATTCTTTTTGCTATTCTGATTGGGTGTTTTTTGCTTCCTCATCTTCCAAATTGTTGATTTGATTCTTGGAATCCTCTACTCTACTGTTGATCCCTGTAAATTATTCTTTATTCTTCACTGTTACAGACTGAGAGTATTACGGATGTCCCCCCTTGTCCCCGCATTGCGCTCCTCCACCTGGTACCTGCCCTGCCCCAGGCCTTCACCGCCCTATTGTCTGTGTCCACAAGTAATGCATATATGCATGTAAGATCTTTGATTAATCTCTTCCTGCCAACCCTCCACCCTCCCCTCAGAGATTCCTCAGTCTGTTCCATGTTTGTAGGCCTCTGATTCTATTTTATTCATTAGTTTATTTTGTTCACTAGATTTCTTGTTTATTTTTATTTTTAGATTCAATTGTTCATAGATATGTATTTATTGCCATTTTATTGTTCATATTTTTGATGTTTTTTCCCTTCCATTTCTTCTTCTTCCTCTTCTTAAAGAAGACCCTTCAACATTTCAGGTAATGTTGGTTTGACGGTGATGAATTCCTTTAGCTTTTTCTTCTTCTTCCTCTTCTTAAAGAATACCTTTCAGCATTTCATATAATTCTGGTTTGATGGTGATGAATTCCTTTGGCTTTTTCTTGTCTGTGAAGCTCTTTATTTGACCTTCAATTCTGAATGATAGCTTTGCTGGGTAGAGCAATCTTGGTTGTAGGTTCTTGCTATTCATCACTTTGAATATTTCTTGCCACTCCCGTCTGGCCTGCATAGTTTCTGTTAAGAAATCAGCTGACAGTCATATGGGTGCTCCTTGTAGGTAACTAACTGCTTTTCTCTTGCTGCTTTTAAGATTCTCTCTTTGTCTTTAACCCGTGGCATTTTAATTATGATGTGTCTTGATCTAGATCTCTCTTTTGGACTCTCTGCACTTTCTGGACTTGTAAGTCTATTTCTTTCCAGGTAGGGGAAGTTTTCTGTCATTATTTCTTCAAATAGGTTTTCAATATTTTACTGTATCTCTTCTCCTTCTGGTACCCCATAATGCAAATGTTGTCCCAGAGGCTCCTTACACTGTTTTCACATTTTTGGATTCTTTTTGCTATTCTGATTGGGTGTTTTTTGCTTCTTCATCTTCCAAATTGTTTATTTGATTCTTGGAATCCTCTACTCTACTGTTGAATCCCTGTAAATTATTCTTATTTCAGTTAGTGTATGCTTAATTTCTGACTGTTCCTTTTTCATGTCTTTGACATTCTCAGTAAGATTCTTATCTCATTAAGTACCTTGAAGCTCTCAATAAGATCCTTGTGCAACCTTATAGCCATTGTTTTGAATTCTGTATCTAGTAGTTTCCTTGCTTCCATTTGTTTCATTTCTTTGTATCTGCATTTTGGCTGCCTCCCTATGTTTGTTTCTAAGTACTGGGTAGAGCTGCTATGTCTCCTGGAATTGGTAGAGTGGCCTTGTGTAGTAGGTCTCCTGTAGGACCCAGTGGCTCAGCCTCCTCAGTCACCAGAGCTGGGCACTCCAGGTGTGCCCCTGTGTGGGCTGTGTGCAGTCTTGTAGTTTAGCCTTATTGTTGGCATCATTGGGAAGAACTGAACTCCAGATCAATTGGCTGTGAGGACCAGCTGCGACTACAGAAGATGGCTGTGCAGAAGACACCCCTATGGAGCAGGTCTTGCTTCAGTGGGGCTTTGGTGCTCACTGAATCTGCCCCTTGAGTGTGTCACTTGCGCATGTGTAGAGTTGTAATCTGCTCTGGTCTGAAGCTGTCCATTGGGTGCACTGGCTCTGTAGCTTCCTGGGAGGTGCAAAGTTAGCCACTGCATGGGACCACAGAGAGAGATCTGCAGATGGGTGCTACTTGTATTAGGCTAGGAAGTGCCCAGACAAGGCCCAGCTGTGAAGCAAGGCAGGCTGGTGCTAGTGACAGGTCTTGGGCCTCTTATTGATATGTTTGGGGCATGCTGATGCCAGTTGCTGCTTGTTTGAGAGATTGTAGGAAAGTCTAAAGCAGTGATGGCGAACCTATGACACGCGTGTCAGCACTGACACGCATAGCCATTTCTGATGACACGCGGCCGCTGAGGCGGCCGCATGCCGAGGATGAAACATTTGCGAAATAATGTTTTTTCCTCAAAGTGACACACTACCCGAGTTATGCTCAGTTTTTTGGCGAAGTTTAACATACCAAGCTCAAAAGGTTGCCCATCACTGGTCTAAAGCCTGAGCCAGGACAGGCCATTCATATGGAAAAGCCGCTGCAACCAGCTTATGTGGGGCTGCAAATTAGATAGGGCAGGGTCTCAGGCAATCACCAGGATAGGGCAAACAGTGTGAGCCATGCTGAGGGAAACTCAGATATGGCTGCCAGTCAGCTCTGTCATGGGGGAGATCGCAGCACAGGAACAATGCCCCCTGCAAGTACTCCCACCTGGGAGAAAGTTGCTCCCAAGTTCCTGCCCCAATGCCAAACAGTCCAGTTCCTCCCCATATGTCCTTGGATCCCCCAAAGCCATTGCCCCAGTGCTGGAGCTCAGAGGAAGCAGGACCCTGTAAGTTCATGCACCGGCCCTTTAAGAGGAACTTCCTGTATCTCCAGCAGCCTCCGTGTTACTCAGCCTAAATCCCTGCTGGTTTTTATAGCACAAAGTTAAGGGGACTTCTCTTTCCAGCTCTGGGGGTCATGTGTGGGGCTGGATCCCTTGCTTCTCATGGGAGGCCTCTGCTGGCGATTGAAAGAAATGACACCCATGGATGTTGGACCAGCTCATTCCGCACCTCCACCCACCTTGCCAGTCTCCATGTACTTTCTTTATTGCTCTAGTTGTAGGACTTCCATTCAGCCAGATTTCAGGCAGTTCTGAATGATGGTTGTTCTGTATTTTAGTTGTAATTTTGATGTGGTTGTGGAAGCAGCAAGTACTGGCGTTATTTACAGTGCCATCTTGGTTCTCTTGCCTTGCTTCTTTAATAAATTTGCTTGCTTTAATAAATTGGCTTTATCACAACACAATCAGGGTCACTTGTTTAAATTCATTTATATGAGCCCGGCCAAAGTGGCTCCTTGGTTAGAGCTTTGTCCTGTGCAGTGAAGGGTCATGGGTTCAATTCCTGGTCAAGGGCACATACCCGAGTTGCAGGTTCCATCCCAGTCCTAGGTCAGGATGAATGCAGGGGGCAACTAATTGATGTGTTTCTCTCACATCAATCTCTCTCTCTCTCCCCCTACTTCCTTCTCTGCCACTCTCTCTAAAAATCAATGGAAAACATCCTCCAGTAAGGATTAACTAACTACATAAATTTATTTATACATGAAGACAAGAACTGAGTGGGGACAGCCCCCTGACCCGGGGGGCTATCCGACAGTACCTTTCCTGGGCTCTCCGGGCTGCCTGTAACAGAAACGGCTGCTAGGCTCTGTGTGTTTAGTTATTCATTTTTTTCACATATTAAAACAATTATTAGTTTGTAGGAGAGCTTTAAGTCTATTATTGTTATTCTATGTAAAAGCATGACAAATTTGAATAGGGTACATGAACTTTCATAGCTACAAAAAGAGTGAACTGACAAACTGAAAAGAAGAGTTACATAAAAAATAGTGGGGAAAAGCAAGCATAAGACTCTTTAAAACAGAGCAATTTCAGGTTATTTAACAGAGGGAAGAAGACTCACTCCATTAGGGCCTAAAGGCATCATTCCATTGAAGCTGCCAGAAATATTGATTCTGAGTCCATAAGAAAAAAACAAGTGTCTAGACCATAGCCTATTTAACAAGACAAAAGTGTATGGAATTCTATTTAGAAATGTTTCCACTTTCAGAATAATTAAAAATGAAAGTATTGCCATTACAGATGCACTCTGTCTAAAAAAGACGTGAAAGATAGCTACTTTTATTGAACGCCTATATTGTGCAAAAAATGTCATACATTATTTCTAGTCCTTTTAATAATCTTACAAAGTATTTCTTCTTCTTCTTTTTTTTTTTTTTTACAATTTTATTTTGTCTTGGTTTCAGGTTAGTGGTTAGACAATCATATACTTTATATAGTGTTCCCCTCAATATTTCCAGTACCCCAACAGGCACCGTACATACTTATCACAATACTGACTATATTCCCGATGCTGTACTTACACCTGCATGACTATTTTGTAACTGCCAATTTGTGCTTCTTAATCCTTTCACTTCTTTCACCCAGTTCCCCACCCCTCTCCCCTCTGGCACCCCCCAGTTTTCTCTCTGCGGAGAGCCTGGCATACAGTGAGCACTCGGAAATATGTCAGTGAGCTGAGGGATGTTCAGATAAAGAACCCAGAGAACAGCCACTGGTTAGCATCACGGTCGATATGATGAAACCAAGTCGGTCAGAAGCTATGGTGTGCCATAGGAGCCCTCCACTCACTGGCTTAAGCTTCTGGAGATGCAATGGCATCATGCACTCACAGTACATTCAAGTGTTTTGCTTAACTCTTGCTTTTTTTGAGCGCTGGGATTGTGCACATCAGACCGCACAAGGTACTTCAAGCTATCCAAGCCACCCCACCACCCCTGCTCCCCAGGAAGAGCCAGTTCTGTTTGCACGTGCGCTACAGCCAACAGGCTCCTTCCGCCGCCTGTGGCCGGGGGTCTGTGCTTTAGGTGTGGGCATCAGCACTGGGATGAACCACGGCTTCTCCCTTGTTCACCTTGGCCCAGACCTAATTCTGAAGGTAGGAACGTGGGATAGCAACTGCCTTACCTTCTAAAGTGGCTGGGGAAGTATGCGTGAGGAGAGATTCCAGGAAGGTCCTAGCTCACGTCCTTCTGGAATGCATGTGTTTTCCCTACAAATGACCTTGAGCTACACTCACCAAGGAGCTTCTGGCCCCACTTGGGCTCCCTGCTTTCTCTCTCCTACGTTAGGTTTAGAAATAAACATGCAGGAAAATGAGGAGCAATGCGTGTGTACCTTAGTGTCACTGAAGATAAAGTTCAGGTTTATAAAGAAGAGTCTTGGTACCGTTCACTGGTCCATAAATAAAGATGAGCAAAGTGAAAAGATTCGGCAAAGACAGGCGGGAGGGGACTGCAGGAGCAGTGAGCTGCTGGGCGATAGGCATCCTTACAGAAACAAAGGCTGTAACACTAGGTGGTAAAATAAAATTAAAACTCTGCTACACACTGGTATATATGTAAACTCACTAGTCTTTTACTAATGAGCTCTTTCTGTCATCACATAAGAAACAGGCTTGATGGGACCTTTGTAAAACCAGATAGTTCTTCACTGCTTTTCACTGTACATAATCTTTACAGATAACTACAACTTCATGAATTTGATTGTTGCATACTGAAACTACACTCAAATGTATCATAAAAGATTTTTTAAAATATGGTGGCAGCCCCTTACCAATGATATTTTCATATTTTGAGTTATTGTCAAAGATGTTCATAAAATAAATAATTAAGCTTCACGGGGAGTTCAGTAGGTAATGCCCAAGGTGAATAGTTGGGAGGTGCTGGATGATCCATCCGCACCCAGGGTTAATAAACTGAGTCTAAATTAAACTTGATCTTGAAATCGCCTAGTGGACCACTGCAAGCAGAGATGAGAGTTAAACACTAGAACCAAAATACACAGTAAGCCAGGTAAAGAGCCTTTTAAAATATACAATCAGAAATAACAAATGGAAAAACTTCTAAATGCTATAGTGATGTCAAACAAGATTTAACTCTTTATCCCCAAAGGTTGTTTTTCAGAAAGCATGCATTTTTTAAGTATTCCTTGTCTCCATCAAATCTTAAAAATCTCCCTTGGCAGAACGCGTACTCCTCTGGCACAACGTTTTTGGGGCTTATCCCGAAGGAAAATACACATGGTGACATGATGAGGTGGCTATTTGTACTAAATATATGATTTAAAATGTTTAAAATAACCATGGGAAAAGAATTTGATGCTTAAAGTCAAAACATTACAGACATTACAAAAATGGAGAAATGAGGATATAAATTTGCCTGTTTTCCCACAAAAATCATTACAATGAGAGTAGAGGACTTCTGTTTTGTTTTAAACATAAGCTCGCCGGCAGAGAGGACAGAGGACTCGGTGACGACATGCGGGAAGCTGTGCTTGTGAACATGAAGCGCCAGGAGGCCGGGCAGGGATGAGGCCATGTTGTCCTAGAGTATCTAGTGCTGAGTAACTCTACGCAGGGTTTCAACCCAACCTTGAAACTCATTCTAGTAGTGTAACAACAACCATAAAACAATGCCTTCAAAATCTGGAGGGAAAATTATTCTCAATCTACAATTCTATAGCCAATCAAACTATCAATTAAATGTGAGAACAAAATAAAAACTACAGATACTCACAATATCATAACTGTTCCCAATAATTTATCTGAAAGACATCCTACCACCACGTGCCCTTTCTCAGGAATCTTCTGAAAGATATGCCCCACCCAATGGAGAAAGAAAAAATGGGCCTCAGGAAACAGGGATCCCCAGGGTGCGTGTGAGGGAGAGCCCAGAAGACACCTGTGCAGCAAGTGCAGTGAGCACGCAGTCCAGCCCGGAGGTGGTCAGAGGCTTCTGTAGACAGAAGGTAGAAGAAGGGTTTTTTTTAGGATACCTAATGTATTGAATGCACTGAGAGAAGGTTACACAATTGGGAGAAGAGTTTGGCTGTAGATTAGTAATAAAATTTAAAAACCCCAACCCCCAACCCCAAAATACAATTTTTAAATTCAGGAAAATAAGTTCATTAGGAAAGGAAAAGTAATCATAGTGCACAACATAACAAACTGTGAATAGCATTTACATTGTCATAATTACAGACAGTGAATATCGATGCAACCAAAATAAAAGTGTAACAATAGTCGGAAGATGGAAGTGTGTGGAGATGAGACTGAAGTGAAAAAAAGCCTTCCACAATGGAAATTCAAAATATAAAAGCCTGAAACTGAAAAACTACTAAGGGAAAAAATAGGCATTACTTGGAGGTTTGGAGATAAATACAAAAGAATCAGCTAGAATAGTCAAACCTGAGTGCCTCTGGGGAGGGTGATATATGGGATAAGGGGGGGACTATTGTTTCAAAGTAAGGTTTAATGAACTATTTGATCATTTTAAATGTGTAGGTATAATTTCACTAATATAACTAAATTTACAATAATGGAAATCCTTGAATCTATTACTACAACATACATGTTAAAATCAGCCAATCTGTCAACATGTGCACTTACATTAAAAGCAAAACTAAAAATGGAAAAACTTGTGCTTGATGAGGCCCTTGGCACTGCTCCTTACTTCCATCCACAGGGTGGTTCTCAATCTGGAAGCTCATCACTATCACCGGGAAGGCCTGCAAAGCAAACAGACCGCCTGGCCCCACCCCCCAGCGTGTGTCTGATTCAAGGTCTGGATGAGCCCTAAGAAGGTGCATTTCTAACAAGTCCCCAGGTGATGCCAACCTGCTGGGGCAGGGACCACATTCTGAGAACTGTTCTCTATTACTTGATTACATATTTGTACCTTTCACTAGACTGTGAGCTTTTTGAGATCAGGGAGAATTTCTTACACATCTCATCGCCAGGGTCTGCCAGTGTCCAGCAGTCATTCGATTACTCAACAAATATTGAATGCCCGTTATGTGCCAGGCACTGTTGTAGGCACTGGATTCAGCAGTTTAAAAAACCCTCTATCTATATCTAAATATATCTATATCCCTGCCTCATAGAGCTTACCTTCTGGTACTACACAGTAAATTCTCAATAAATTCTGAAATCTGACTAGTTGTACAGAAAAAGATGGCATTATCATGACCATTTTAATAGTGCTATGGAAATATCAATTTTCCATTTCTGAATCATAGCTTTTCCCACTTGTATGTTTCTCCCATTTGTATGTATCTTCTGATATCCTTCCCCCTCCAACACCCAACAATAAATCCATAAACCTGGCAGTATTCCAGACTTTTTGTCTTACAAATATTTACTGACTGATTTATAAAACATTTGATGGAGTGACATATTAGTAAAACAACAAATCCAAGAAAACTTTTAAGTACATATAATTAGTGTACGAAAGCAACTGGAGATGTAAACAAATCTGTGTTTGCATATTGACAAATATTAAAGAAGAGCTTAACCACGGATTATCTCTAAGGGCACCTCTCCTCTCTCCCTCTCTATTCCATGCCTTACACCTTGTGTAAAAATGTTTATGATAGTTCTCAACTGCCTGCTATGATGACTTTGAACTGCCAGTGGAACTAAACAGCCTTCTGTACAATCAAGGGCATCTGGCCAGGATTCGGATTGTCCTGTGCATTCTGAGGAACCAGCAGAAGGCCTTGTGAAGACACGTGGTGTCATGGAGAGGAAGGGACCACAGCAGAGCCAAGCCTGGTTACCTCTCCATCGCCAGGGGAGTATTCCTCAGGACGGCCTGCCACGGGCCTGAGGGCCACGGGCCACTGCAACTCCCTCTCTAACTGTAGATGAAAATTTCTCAGAGAGCGAGAGAGAGAGAGAGAGCGAGCTTTGACTCCCGAAGAGCAGTTTGAATGATGTAACTGAATTGACCATAAGTTTACTTTCATGACTTTCAGTGTGCTTAAGGTTTGCAAATTTTTTGAAAGGCCTTGAATTCAAAGCCATGAGACACTTGGTGTTAATTATGTGGAGGGAAAATGGTCATCATTATGAACAGAATTCTAAAAAGCTAGTTTCAGCCCTAGCCAGTTTGGCTCAGTGGATAGAGCGTCGGCCTGCGGACTCAAGGGTCCCAGGTTCGATTCTGGTCAAGGGCATGTACCTTGGTTGCGGGCACATCCCCAGTAGGGGGTGTGCAGGAGGCAGCTGATCGATGTTTCTCTCTCATCGATGTTTCTAACTCTCTATCCCTCCCCCTTCCTCTCTGTGGAAAATCAATAAAATATATTTAAAATAAAAATTAAAAATAAAAAGCTAGTTTCAATATTCCAAACTAACTATTTCTTCTCTGTCAAAATCATAACCAAATTGAAGATTCATTGCTAGTGATTTCAGGAGTAAGTGCTATCAAATAGTAATACTGTCTCAAAATATTTTCCTATTGCTATCCTAAATCAGTGATATACCACGGTAGTCCAACAAATCACTGTGATTTCTACATATGAAAGACTTAAGAAAAGTTAATAACCTTTAAAAAATATACTTTTAGTAATGCAGACAAGGTCCACTAACTTCATTTATGTGATTCAATCTTAAATAAATTCTGGTTGTTAGAAAGCTTTGGGTATAAATGTGAACTTTTGGTGATTCACACACTGACTCTCTAAAATGGCCAGGTGGGCCCTGGCTGGCATGGCCCAGTGCTTTGAGTGTCAACCCTCGCATCGAAGGGTCGCAGGTTCAATTCTGGACAAGGGCACATATCTAGGTTACAGGTTTGACACTCGGTTGGATACATCGATGTCTCTCTCACATTGATGTTTCTCTCTGTTTCTCTCTCTCTCTCCTCCCCACCTCCTTTCCACTCTCAATGGAAAACATATGCTTGGGTGAGGATTTTAAAAAAATTGTTTTTAATGACCAGGTTGGCTCAATGGTTGAGTGTTCATCCATGAACCAGAGGTCACCAGCTGGATTCTCAGTCAGGGTATATGCCCGGTTTGCAGGCTTGATCCCCAGTAGAGGGTGTGCAGGAGGCAGCTGGTCAATGATTCTCTCTCATCATTGATGTTTCTATTCTTCTCTCTCTCTCCCTTCCTCTCTCTGAAATAAATAAAAACATATTTAAAATAAAATGGCTAGGTTGTCATTTATATCCTTGGAGCAGTTTATTGATTGTCACTGTTGTAATCCAAGGGAATTAATATTTCTTAAGAGGTGTGCATTTCTCTGCTGAGATGTGACCTCCAGTGAACCACACTCCTGTTTAGACTGGCTAATGTAAAGCAAACAGGGAGAAATCAATCCCTGTGGGCAATTAAGTTGGTCCCATTATACCTCTATTACTGGTACCCCATTTAGTGTAATAAAAGAGCACAGTACTATGTTCTGGAAAACAAACAAATCTCAAAATACTATCATTAACATCATTCATATGCTAGTAATAAATTAGTGTTCTCAAAATTTTTTCAACTATTTACAAAATCCACCCTTATTGTCTGAGTTAACAAGGCTGACTTTTTAAAGTGCAATGAAAATTCTTGAAGTCTTCAATCCAGTTCAAACAGGACTCCTTAGTGGTTCCCAAGACACAGCTTCTTGTGTGGGTGCATTTCTTCATTCGGAGGGAGGGGTCGCACCACACCATCTAGTGTCCAAGAATCACAATGTCAGGAAAACTTCACTTCAAATATGTTTGCATTCGTTAAAGTCATAAGTTGCAAGATCAAAATAATGCTTAAGTTAAAAAGGAATATTCATTTATTTTATCTTAACATGCTCAACTGTTGAAGACAGATTCCAGATAACTCACTCAAGTAATATAGTAACGGACCTTTAAAAAAAATGGGCTCACAACAGTGTAAGGCCAACAATTCATCAAACATTTTTTGGGGAAAATTTGTTACTTTTATTAGCTGGGAGAAACAAAATGCACCCCCTTCTCCTTTAAGGTGGTGAGGAACAGTCTGTGGAGCATGGAGAGTACGAGGGTCGGCAAACTCATTAGTCAACAGCCAAATATCAACAGTACAATTGAAATTTCTTTTGAGAGCCAAATTTTTTAAACAAACTTCTTTTAACGCCACTTCTTCAAATAGACTCGTCCAGGCCATGGTATTTTGTGAAGAGCCACACTCAAGAGCCAAAGAGCCACATGTGGCTCGCAAGCCGCAGTTTGCCGATTGCTTGGATGGGAGAAGAGGTTGGCTCCAACCTCTCCCGTCTTTTGATTTTAAGAGCTTAAGTGGTACGAGAAGTTGTGTGTTTAAAGTGTCCAATGTGATGAGTTTTGATTTAGTGTACATCCCAGAAACCATCACTGAAGTCAAGACGATGAACATATCCATCATCTCCAAGTTTCCTCCCGCACCACTGCTTCTCGTCTTTCCAGGGACCTGCTTGCCCTCCACGCCTGTGTTTTCTGCTCTGCTCTGTTTTCTTAGCCATAAGGACACCTGATTAGGAGGGTGCAGTCTTGCCTTCTGGAGGCAGATCGGGAAAGCCTACTCTCTCTCTTTAAAAAGAATATATATATAATACAGATGGAAGTTTTAATGCCTAATAATAAAATGTATATTCAAGAACACCACCCAAAAACTAGAAAAAAATGACTTCCTGTGTGCTCCCTGATCTAATCCCATTCCTCTTTCACCCCATTTGAAAGTATCTGCTATCCTGAAACCTTTGTTTCCCATTGCTTCTTAAAAATAATTTTACCACCCTAACCGGTTTGGCTCAGTGGAGAGAGCGTCGGCCTGCGGACTGAAGGGTCCCAGGTTCGATTCTGATCAAGGGCATGTACCTTGGTTGCGGGCACATCCCCAATAGGGGGTGTGCAGGAGGCAGCTGATCGATGTTTCTAACTCTCTATCCTTCTCCCTTCCTCTCTGTAAAAAAAATCAATAAAATAAATATTTTTAAAAAAAATAATGTTACCACATATACTAAACAATACAGTATTGGCTTCCTTTTTAAAATATTTATTTTAATCTTTATTGTTGAAGATATTACATAGGTCCTCCTTTTTTGGCTTTTTTTTTCTTTAAAAAATATGTTTTTATTGATTTCAGAAAGAAGAAGGGTGAGGGAGAGAGAGATAGAAACATCAATGATGAGAGAGAATAATTAATTGGCTGCCTCCTGCATGCCCCCAACTGGGGATTGAGCCTGCAACCCAGGCATGTGCCCTCCTGGTTCATGGGTAGACGCATGAGTCGACGCTCAACCACTGAGCAACACCGGCTGGGCTATTTGGCTTCCTTTTAAATATTATATAGGAAACTGTATCCTAATGTATTTTAGTCTTCTGCAACTTCATTTTTCATTCAACATTCTATTTCTAAGATCCATCCATGTTTAAGGGTGGTAGGTAGTTAGACAGACATGAGTAGAGCAAGGACAATGGGCCAGGAATAGAAGGTCACCAGAGTGGAAAAGCCTTGGGTGTTTAACAAGCAACAGTTGTAGGGTGGGACCTCGTTCCCAGGGTAACGTTTCCTCCCCTAGGAAATCGCTGGTCATGTGTTTTGGACCCCTGACCTTCCATATCGCTGGTCACGTGACTTAAACCCTCTGACCTTTCCTCCCTACAGATAACATCTAGGCCTCAGTTGTGTTTCAGCTCCAGTCCTAGAAAAGCAGCAAAACCAAACAAGTGACCCACAGCTGACCTCAGCCCCATGACTAATGATGCTCTGGTGCCGACCAATCAGCAGAAACCACAGCCCTGAAAGGATTCACCTGGAAAGCTGATGAATATTCTATTAAGATCCTCCCCAGGGACCTCCCCTAAAATCCCACCCTTAGAAGCTTTTCGGACCAAGGACCCAGTGTGCCCTTCCACCCCGAGCACCTGCCTGCCTTCCCCTGCCCTTCTCCATCCTGCAGGCTCTTTCTCCTTTCTCCCTCTCCTACGCTGCAAGGGTCCTTCTTTTGCTTCTGTAACTTGTTTCCTGAACCCATTTCTTGCACGGTCCATTTCTTCTACCTCTGTGATTTTCCTCAATAAACGTTCTCTTTAGTTTGAGGTTTGGCTCTGCATTTTTTCTAGTCAGAACTCAAGTACCACCGGTCTAACACCTGGTGCCATTCTCACCGCCGCCAACCTAAGAATATAGATGCAGTTTATTTACTTTCACTGCTGCATATTCACTATGGGAATCCTATATAATAAAAGGTAAATATACCACTGACCCTGAGTGTGGAACGACCAGAACGACCCCTCGACCGATCACTGTGAGGCGCACTGACCACCTCTCGGTCCCTTCCCCCAGCCGGCAGGATCCCATGGCCCGATGACCAACGGGGAACTGGGGTGGGTGGCGGGGGATGCGGGCAGTGCCAGGCCAAGGCCCTCGCCCCACCGGTCGCCCCACACACAGAGGATGGCCAGTGGGGGCGGGGGAGGGGGGGCGGGGCTGGCGAGCGGGCAGGAACGGCCGACCTCTTAGTCTCTCCCCCCAGCCAGCAGGCTCCAATCACCCAATGGTGAACAGAGAACCAGGGGTGGGTGGTGGTGGGGGGCGGGGCCAGCTGCCAGCAGCCAAGAAAGATGGCCCTGATCATAGGCTAGGCCTGCTGGCTCCCAACCACTCACCTGCCTGCCTGCCTGATTTCCCCTAACCTCTTCTGCCTGCCAGCCTGATCACCTCCTAACCACTCCCCTGCCAGCCTGATTGACACCTGTGCTGACCTGGTCACCCCTAACTGCCCTCCCCTGCAGGCCTAGTCGCCCCTAACTGTCCTCCCCTGCAGGCCTGGTCACTCCCCTGCAGGCCTGGTCACCCCCAACTGCCCTCCCCTGCAGGCCTGGTTGCCCCCAACTGCCCTCCCCTGCAGGCCTAACTGCCCTCCCCTGCAGGCCTAGTATACAATAATATTTTATCTAATCTCTAGAGCTAAACATTTGTGTTAAGTACAGTTTTTGCTTTTAAGAACAATGTTGCAATAAATTACTTATCTCTTACTTTTATACAATATGCAAGAGTTTTTGTAGGGCACATACTTAGAAGTCAAACTGCTGAGTCATGGAGTATATGCATGTTAAATTGTTTTCCCAGGTGGTTGTATACATTTTCAGTCCAACCAGCAACATATAAAAATTCCTAGCTGCCGGGCCTGGGGCTGTGGATGCCAGGACCGTGGGCGCAGCTTCATTTCTCTCTGGTCATGCCGTGCTTGGTGGGCCCTTTAGAGGTGGCCCCTGTGGCAGCTTGGGTGGGCCTTCCCACTGGGGGCCTACGGCGAGGAGCTGGCCCCCTTCCCAGACCACCTCCCGGAGCAGCGCCAGTAGGGGTGTGGTGCAGTAGACACGCTTCAGGGAGAAGGCCCCGTAAAGAGAAACACAGCTAGAGCAACAGGAGGAGGATTACCCAGCAAGAAGAAAACGCTACCGGAAGCAGGGTTCTGTACGGGTCCTAATGGCAGGACTCTTGTGCACATCAGAATACAGAGGGTCGAGGAGTAAATCCACGCACTAGTGGGCTTTCTGCACCTGGCATGCTCAATGCTATTTGTGGGAAACGCAGTGTGAAGTTGCCAGAAGGAGGCGTTAGGAGATTGAAGACGGGATAATTGATGAAGATGAGGAAGTTGAAGCTGACAGAAATATAATGTGTCCAAAAAAACCCTGTGTATACACTTCAACAGCTGATAACCCACTTAAGTTAAACTGCTTTTCAGGTTTAACTGATTTGAAATAATGGATGAAGCCAGACTAAGCTTTGAACAAAGAAAATATATTCTAACATGCCACTAGACTTTTTTATGGGGACACAAAATATAAAGTTTACAGTACAAAACTGGCAACAGTCAACAAATTGAGTGTGCACAAATACTGAATGAAATACTTCTTTTTAAAAATATCTTTTTTGTTGAGAGTATTACAGATGCCCTCCTTCCCCCCAACCCCCGCCCCCACCCCCATTGCTTCCCTCCACCCGGTTCACACTCCGCCCCTGGCCTTTACCAACCTATTGTCTGTGTCCATAGGTAATGCATATCCGATATAGTAAAAGCCTAATATGCAAATCGACCGACTGGCAGAATGACCAGTGGAACAACCAGTCACTATGATATGCACTGACCACCAGGGGGCAGAGCTCAACGCAGGAGCTGCCCCCAGCCAGCAGGCCCCAGGCCAGCCAAGACGGGTGCCAGCGGGGGCCCTCCGATTGCCCTGCCGGTTGCTCTGCAGAGGGAGGCAACCAGCAGTGGCGGTGGGGGGTGGGGCCGGTGAGCAGGCTGCACCAGGCCGCCCAAGGCGGGTGCCAGCGGGAGCCCCCCAATCACACCTCTGGTCACCCCACAGACAGGCCCTGATTGCTGGCCAGGCCTAGGGACCCTATTCGTGCACAAATTTCGTGCACTGGGCCTCTAGTGTGCATATAAGATCTTTGGCTAATCTCTTCCCACCCTCCCATACCTCCTCCCTCTGAGATTCATCAGTCTGTTCCATGTTTCCATGCCTCTGGTTCTATATTATTCATCAGTTTATTTTTTTCATTAGAATCCTCGTTCGTTTATTTTGATTTTTCAATTCAGTTGTTGATAGATTTGTATTTATTGCCATTTTTATTGTTCATTTTTTTTCTTCTTCTCCTTCTCCTTCTTCTTCTCTTTCCTCCTCCTCCTCCTCTTCCTCTTCCTCTTCCCCTTCTCCTTCTTCTTCTTTCTTTTCTTAAAGAATACCCTTAAAAAAAAAAAAAAAAGAATACCCTTCAACATTTCATGTAATACTGGTTTGGTGGTGGTGAACTCCTTTAGCTTTTTCTTGTGGTTTGGACCCTTTTATTTAATCTTTAATTCTAAATGATAGCTGTGCTGGGTAGAGTAATCTTGGCTATAGGTCCTTGCTATTCATCACTTTAAGTATTTGCCACTCCCTTCTGGCCTGCAAAGTTTCTGTTGAGAAATCAGCTGACAATCATATGGCTGCTCCCTTGTAGGTAACTAATTACTTTCCTCTTGCTGCTGTTAAGATTCTCTCTTTGTCTTTAACCATTGGTATTTTAATTATGATGTGTCTTGGTCTAGGCCTCTTTGAATTCCTCTTGTTTAGGACTCTGTGCTTGTAAGTCTATTTCTTTCACCAGGTAGAGAAAGTTTTCTGTCATTATTTCTTCAAATAGGTTTTCAATCTCTTGCTCTCTCTCTTCTCCTTGCACCCCATAATGTGAATGTTGGTATGCTTGAAGTTGTCCCAGAGGCTCCTTACACTATCTTCATATTTTTTTAATTCTTTTTTCTTTTTGCTGTTTTGATTGGGTGTTTTGTGCTTCCTCATATTCCAAATC